>NW_024412400.1:17874900-17925060 GCF_014898765.1 Herpailurus yagouaroundi
TTGTTCTCTGTATTTAAGAGTCTCTTATGGTTTGCTTCCCTCCCTCTCTGTTTGTAACTAGTTGTTGTTTTTTTTTCCCCCTTCCCTTGCCCCATGGTCTTAAGTTTCTCAAGATCCACATATGAGTGAAAACATATGATATCTGCCTTTCTCTGACTGACTTATTTCACTTAGCATAATACCCTCCAGTTCCATCCACATTGCTGCAAATGGTAGGATTTTATTCTTTCTCATTGCCAAGTAGTATTCCATCGTACATGTAAACCACATCTTCTTTATTCATTCTCTAGATGCTTAATTTAATTATATCTTTAAAACCTTTTTCCAAATTAGGTCACATTCCCTGGTTCTAAAATTAGGACATACACACACCTTTTGAGGATTACCACTCAATCTCCTACACGGGAAAAATTTTCCTTCAGGAATGACGGGGAAATGAAGACATTCTCTCTCAGCTGAAGGAAAATGTAAAGAATCTTGTTACTAACAGACCTATTTTTAAAGACTGGCTGAAGGAAGTTCTTTGAACTGAAATAAAATGAGTAAATAAAGAAATAAAGTATTTGGAAGAAAAACCCATGGAAAGACCAGAAACACAAGCACATACAATAAAGTATCATTTTCTATATGATTTTTATGAATCCCATTTAGTGATGGAAATAAAACTTATAAACCATCTGATATTAAGTATAATGATATTGAAAAGTGAGGAAGGTAAAAGGAACCTAGAGTGAGCTTTTCAGACTTCAAAGTGGTAAAGCGCTGATACCAGTAGCCTGTGGTCACTCCCATGTACATTACACTGTAACACCCAGAGCAGTCACTCTAGAAACTACACAAAGAGACACACTCAAAAATGCTATAAATAAAGCAAAATGGAACTAAAAAATGTTCAAGTAACCTGTAGGAAAGCCAGAAAAGAGAAACATGGGAATGAAAACCAGAGGAAACAAAAGAAGGAAATAAAATGGCAGATAATTTATCATACCAATAATTACCTGAAATGTAAATGATTTAAATATATCAATTAAAAAAAACACAGAGATTGAAGAGTAGATTTTAAAAATGATTCAACTATGGGGCGCCTGGGTGGCTCCGTTGGTTAAGTGTCCAACTTCAGCTCAGGTCATGATCTCACGGTTCATGAAGCCCCGCATCAGGCTCTCTGCTATCAGAGCAGAGCCCGCTTCAGACCCTCCCTCTCTCAGTGTCCCTCTCTCTCTGTATGCATGCTTGCTCTCTCTCTTTCTCTCTCTCTCTCAAAAATAAACATTTAAAAAAATCCAACTATATGCTGTTTATAAGAAACTCATTTCAAATTCAAAGCATAGGTAGGTTGAAATTTTTTAAATGGTCAAAGATATATCAGGCAAACATCAGTTTGAAAAATAATCAAAGAGCCAGGGTAACTTTATACGTGTGATAAAACTGTATAAAACTAAACACACATACAGAGGATGACAAGTACAAATGGGGAAATATGAATGAGGCAGGTGGAGGGTACTGATACCTATATCCTGGTTATGATATTGTACTACAGTTTCGCAAAATATTTTCATTAGGGGAAACCAGGCAAAAGGTGAACAGGATCATTCTATTTTTTCTTACTACTGCATGTGAATTGACAGTTATATCAACAAAAATTTCAATTAGGAAAAAGTTTACCCAAAAACAAAGTAAATCTCCAATTGAAATGAGTATACTTCTAGCTCTGTTTTAGAACGAGACAGCAAGAACAGAGTTAGTATTCTCTTTCTCCCCCCTTGTCTAAAAAGTCAAACAAATCACATTTACTTACTTTTAAAAAAAATTTTTTTTTCAACGTTTATTTATTTTTGGGACAGAGAGAGACAGAGCATGAACGGGGGAGGGGCAGAGAGAGAGGGAGACACAGAATCGGAAACAGGCTCCAGGCTCTGAGCCATCAGCCCAGAGCCCGAGGCGGGGTTCAAACTCACGGACGCTTAACCGACTGCGCCACCCAGGCGCCCCTCACATTTACTTATTTAACATTTACTTACTGCCTACATGACCCACACTCATAGCGAAACGTTCCAAAATTAGGCCTCTTGATAATTTAACCTCTGAAAAAATAATAATGATATAAAGTATAAATATTTTCATAGGATAAATAAGTCATAGTGTTATCAAATGGGGCCAAAAGAGAGACTGAAAGATTGCTTAGTCTAGTTTTTTAGGAATCCAGAAACATCTCTTTTTTAAAGGATTCAGGTCCTTTTTAAAGGATTCAGGACCATCAGTCTCCATACCGAGACTCTATATGGAAGGATAAAAGCAGCACATGTGGATTAATTATCTTTGCTTGTGTGTACTACATTGGAATATAGCTTCCCATGACTTATTCAATAAATGAACCCAATCCCCTTTCGTCTGTAGGCATAAATCATGATTAGGCACTGTCTTCTCTTCAATTCTAAATTATTGTGAAATCTAGTGATACTTTTGCTTATGAATATCGATACTTAATCTGTTCTACACGGCAAGTAGTTTAATCTGTAATATCACTTTATGGATTGTCTCTTTATATTACCCTACTTAAATGACCATATTAACATAAGCCTGTAACTAAGGATACTTTAAGGATGAAAACAAAAAAGAGAAAAAGATGTGCTGTCATTACGAACCAAAGAGTCTGCCTTCTGGAGCTGTTTTTTACAGTAACACACAGAATGAGCAAGGCACAATGAACAAGGAAATAATACCACCGTTGACTTACTGGAAGAAGAATTGGCAGCCGTCTGTGTGTAGCAAGTGAGTCCCAGGCATTTTGATGTTATTTACTCCCCAAGAGAGCCTTCTGGGCCCAGAGGCTAGAGCCTTGCAAATGTTCTGGAGCCACAGGACAAGAATGTCTAAGGAAGAAATGGACAATCGGCATTTATTATTTTTTTTCTCCACTTCATTCTGATGCGTAATCTACTGATCAAATTTGGAGAAATCGGTGTACCAAATGAGAGTTAGCAAACTTTTTCTGAAAAGGTACAAATAGCTTATATCTTAGACTTTGGGGGCCAAATGATCTTTCTTGACACTATTCAACTCTAGCATGAAAGCAGCCAGAGACGGTATGTAATCAAACATTTATGGCTGCATTCCAGTGAAACTTGACTTATGGATGCTGGAATTTATATCTCATGAAACGTTCACATATCATGAAATATTCTTCACTGGATTTTTCAGCCATTTAAAAATATAAAAGCCTTTCTTAGCTCTCAGAATGAACAAAAATAGGTGGTAGGCAGGATGTGTCCAGCAGCCTTAATTTGCTGAACCCTGAATGAAATTATGCATGGTATCAATATTTCCTTCATGAGTAGTGATTATAATTTGGCTTATATTGCTGGACCTACAGAAAGAACACAGCATTGATTATTACTTTCTTTCCTTTTTTTGAGTTAATATTGCTTAAATAGCTAAAATCCTAATTCCTTTAAAGTCGAGAGTAGAAAACATTGAAATTGATGTTTACATAAGCAGCGAAGCATATCAAAGAACTATCTGAATTCTCTGCATGACAAATAAGTGGTATTTTGTGCCAAAGTTAATCAGTTTGAGAACCATCAGTGAAAAAATTTTAAAAGAATTCTGTTCAGCTCTTCATTTTATTTGTGTAGTTGTAGTTACTACATGATGTATGATGGTCCATTTAATGTAATGTAACTTTAAATGCTGTTGGTTTAATTTGAGTAGCTTTTTAATGAAAGCAAACCAACATTTTCTGCTTCATTGCTTAACAGAATAAGTTAGGAATGAGGATAATGCATGAATATGAAAATATGGATAATCTTAAAATGATGACTCAAGATACTTCTCCCATAAATTTTCTCTTAATGAAATACAAATGAGGTCTGGAATTGTTCTGTTAAATTACACGGTAGGACTTCTGCTGCCTCTGTCTTTATGCTACTGGAGGTAAATAGAGGTTATAATGCATTTCGCTTTGAGGGAAGGGGCTAGAATCACCAAATGCAATCTAACTGCAGCTAAATGGTTGAGATAAACAAAAAATACAGGTAAGAAGGTGGCTTATAATTACTGAGGAGTTATTTGTTTTCCTTTTTGTTAACAGAATTCACAGGACTGAAACCAAAAATTCATTCAACGAGCACTTATTGAAAGCCTATGATTCAGACAGGGCTATAACACTAAATCACCCTGATAAGCCCTGGCCTCACAGACATTCCAATCTAGTGGAAAGAGCCAGATAATTAACAAGCAAGCAATTAAATACCTAGTTTGTCATATGGTGATAATAAGATAACAGGGAAAAGTGACTATGGTATGACAATACCTACCACTTTCTATTGAGTGTCAAGAAAGAGACCATGGAGGTGATATCTGAACATAAAAGCCCAAATGAATGAGAAAGCAAGCCACATGGATATTTAGGAGAAGAACATTCTCAAACAGACAATGGCAAACACAAAGACCCAGGGATGGGACTGTGCTAGGAACGTACCAGAACAGCAAGGAGGCCAGTGTGAATGGAGAAAGGGTGGGAAAGGATACTTCATAAGACAGGTATTCTTCTCTGTTTTGTTCACTGCTGGATCCTTTGCATTTGAGACAGTGTTTACTACAGAGTAGGTACTAAGTAAATGTTTGCAGAATGAATGGATTAATGAACAAATGTATGAGAATAGAGACAAAAAAGAGGGTGTAGATCACATAGAGCCTCATAAGTCACTGTAACAACGTTGGGTTTGACTAAGTTAAGAATAGGAGTCATTGAAGAGCTCCAAGCAGAGAAGTATCATGATCTTTTCTGGATCTTTAAAGGATCACTAGATTTATAGTAGGTTAGACTGCAGGGAGAAAGGCCTGAGCAGGAAGAACAGGAAGAAAGCTATTTCAACAAGAGACAGTATCTGACAGTAGAATCAGCAGACTCTGCACAACAATTATTTAAGATCTGAATTACAGAGATGTGTAAAACTGGCGGGGTGTTATACATCAAGCATGGGGTCAAACTAAGCTATATGGTAATGAACTAAGGCTAGCTGTGTATTCTAGCTAGATTTTCATGGGAGTCAGAGTGCAGCTGATGATCTGAGCTTCAGTGTTACCAACTCAGACTCTTTTGATCAGTTCACACATGGTAATCAGGCTCTTGAAATGAACTCATGTCAACTAAATTCCCACGGAAAAAAGTGTAGACATATGCTGTAGAACAATACAGGTTATTGGCACCAACAGAACCTGATTAAAGGGTAGGCAAACAGCTGATTTCCAAGGGGCCAATTCATAAAGAATACAAAACCATTACTCTAATTATATCAGGATTGAAAGAACTATTTTTTATCTCGGCTCCTCTTATTTTTATTTTTCTTTGAGTTTTTATTATTATTATTATTATTGGTAAAAGAATAGTACTACAAGACAATATAGAATTGGAAACAAAAAAGCCTTAATAAGCATGAAGAAAAAGAGATGAAATAAAATTCAATAGTATAACAATGTACTTGGCTATACTTTTTTTATTATATATTTATTTATTTATTTAATATATGAAATTTATTGTCAAATTGGTTTCCATACAACACCCAGTGCTCATCCCAAAAGATGCCCTCTTCAATGCCCATCACCTACCCTCCCCGCCCTCCAACCCCCCATCAACCCTCAGTTTATTCTCAGTTGTTAAGAGTCTCTTATGCTTTGGCTCTCTCTCCCACTCTAAACTCTTTTTTTTTCCTTCCCCTCCCCCATGGGTTTCTGTTAAGTTTCTCAGGATCCACATAAGAGTGAAAACATATGGTATCTGTCTTTCTCTGTATGGCTTATTTCACTTAGCATCACACTCTCCAATTCCATCCACGTTGCTACAAAGGGCCATATTTCATTCTTTCTCATTGCCATGTAGTACTCCATTGTGTACATAAACCACAATTTCTTTATCCATTCATCAGTTGATGGACATTTAGGCTCTTTCCACAATTTGGCTATTGTTGAGAGTGCTGCTATAAACATTGGGGTAAAAGTGCCCCTATGCATCAGTACTCCTGTATCCCTTGGATAAATTCCTAGCAGTGCTACTGCTGGGTCATAGGGTAGGTCTATTTTTTAATTTTTTGAGGAACCTCCACACTGTTTTCCAGAGTGGCTGTACCAGTTTGCATTCCCACCAACAGTGCAAGAGGGTTCCCATTTCTCCACATCCTCTCCAGCATCTATAGTCTCCTGATTTGTTCATTTTGGCCACTCTGCCTGGCATGAGGTGACATCTGAGTGTGGTTTTGATTTGTATTTCCCTGATGAGGAGCGACGTTGAGCATCTTTTCATGTGCCTGTTGGCCATCTGGATGTCTTCTTTAGAGAAGTGTCTATTCATGTTTTCTTCCCATTTCTGCACTGGATTATTTGTTTTTTGGGTGTGGAGTTTGGTGAGCTCTTTATAGATTTTGGATACTAGCCCTTTGTCCAATATGTCATTTGCAAATATCTTTTCCCATTCCGTTGGTTGCCTTTTAGTTTTGTTGATTGTTTCCTTTGCTGTGCAGAAGCTTTTTATCTTCATGAAGTCCCAATAGTTCATTTTTGCTTTTAATTCCCTTGCCTTTGGGCATATGTCAAATAAGAAATAGCTGTGGCTGAGGTCAGAGAGGTCTTTTCCTGCTTTCTCCTCTAGGGTTTTGATGGTTTCCTGTCTCACATTCAGGTCCTTTATCCATTTTGAGTTTATTTTTGTGAATGGTGTAAGAAAGTGGTCTAGTTTCTTTCTTCTGCATGTTGCTGTCCAGTTCTCCCAGCACCATTTGTTAGAGACTGTCTTTTTTCCATTGGATGTTCTTTCCTGCTTTGTCAAAGATGAGTTGGCCATACGTTTGTGGGTCTAGTTCTGGGGTTTCTATTCTATTCCATTGGTCTATTTGTCTGTTTTTGTGCCAATACCATGCTGTCTTGATGATGACAGCTTTGTAGTAGAGGCTAAAGTCTGGGATTGTGATGCCTCCCGCTTTGGTCTTCTTCTTCAAAATTACTTGGGCTATTCAGGGCCTTTTGTGGTTCCATATGAATTTTAGGATTGCTTGTTCTAGCTTTGAGAAGAATGCTGGTGCAATTTTGATTGGGATTGCATTGAATGTGTAGATAGCTTTGGGTAATATTGACATTTTAACAATATTTATTCTTCCAACCCATGAGCACGGAATGTTTTTCCATTTCTTAATATCTTCTTCAATTTCCTTCATAAGCTTTCTATAGTTTTCAGCATACAGATCTTGTACATCTTTAGTTAGATTTATCCCTAGATATTTTATGCTTCTTGGTGCAGTTGTAAATGGGATCAGTTTCTTTATTTGCCTTTCTGTTGCTTCACTATTAGTGTATAAGAATGCAACTGATTTCTGTACGTTGATTTTCTATCCTGCAACTTTGCTGAATTCATGTCTCAGTTCTAGCAGACTTTTGATGGAGTGAATAGGATTTTCCATGTATAATATCATGTCATCTGCAAAAAGTGAAAGCTTGACTTCATCTTTGCCAATTTTTTTAAAAATTTTTTTAATGTTTATTTATTTTTAATGTTTTTTTTTTTTTATTTTATTTTTGAGACAGGGAGAGACAGAGCATGAACAAGGGAGGGTCAGAGAGAGGAAGACACAGAATCCAAAACAGGTTCCAGGCTCTGAGCTGTCAGCACAGAGCCTGACGCAGGGCTCAAACTCACGGACCGCGAGATCATGACCTCAGCCAAAGTGGGCCGCTTAACCAACTGAGCCACCCAGGCGCCTCAATGTTTATTTATTTTTGAGACAAAGAGAGACAGAGCATGAACAGGGGAGGGTCAGAGAGAGAGGGAGACACAGAACCTGAAACAGGCTCCGGGCTCTGAGCTGTCAGCACAGAGCCCAATGCAGAGCTTGAACCCATGGACCGCGAGATCATGACCTAGGCTGAAGTCAGACACTCAACCGACTGAGCCACCCAGGCGCCCCAATCTTTGCCAATTTTGATGCCTTTGATTTCCTTTTGTTGCCTGATTGTTGATGCTAGCACTTCCAACACTATGTTAAACAGCAACGGTGAGAGTGGACATCCCTGTCATGCTCCTGATCTCAGGGGGAAAGCTCTCAGTTTTTCCCCATTGAGGGTGATATTAGCGGTGGGCTTTTCATAAATGGCTTTTATGATGTTTAAGTATGTTCCTTCTATCCCAACTTTCTCGAGGGTTTTTATTAAGAAAGGATGCTGAATTTTGTCAAATGCTTTTTCTGCATCGATTGACAGGATCATATGGTTCTTATCTTTTCTTTTATTAATGTGATGTATCACTTGATTGATTTGCAAATGTTGAACCAGCCCTGCATCCCAGGAATAAATCCCACTTGATCATGGTGAGTAATTCTTTTATAAGCTGTTGAATTTGATTTGCTAGTATCTTATTGAGAATTTTTGCATCCATATTCGTCAGGGATATTGGCCTGTAGTTCTCTTTTTTTTACTGGGTCTCTGTCTGGTTTAGGAATCAAAGTAATACTGGCTTCATAGAATGAGTCTGGAAGTTTTCCTTCCCTTTCTATTTTTTGGAATAGCTTGAGAAGGATAGGTATTATCTCTGCTTTAAATGTCTAGTAGAATTCCCCAGGGAAGCCATCTGGTCCTGGACTCTTATTTGTTGGGAGATTTTTGATAAGTGATTCAATCTCTTCGCTGGTTATGGGTCTGTTCAAGCTTTCTATTTCCTCCTGATTGAGTTTTGGAAGTGTGGGGGTGTTTAGGAATTTGTCCATTTCTTCCAGGTTGTCCAGTTTGTTGGCATATAATTTTTCATAGTATTCCCTGATAATTGCTTGTATTTCTGAGGGATTGGTTGTAATAATTCCATTTTCATTCATGATTGTATCTATTTGGGTCCTCTCCCTTTTCTTTTAGAGAAGCCTGGCTAGAGGTTTATCAAGTTTGGTTATTTTTTCAAAAAACCAACTCTTGGTTTCATTGATCTGCTCTACAGTGTTTTTAGATCCTATATTGTTTATTTCTGCTCTGATCTTTATTATTTCTCTTCTTCTGCTGGGTTTGGGGTGTCTTTGCTGCTCTGCTTCTATTTCCTTTAGGTGTGCTGTTAGATTTTGTATTTGGGATTTTTCTTGTTTCTTGAGATAGGCCTGGATTGCAATGTATTTTCCTCTCAGGGCTGCCTTCGCTGCGTCCCAAAGCATTTGGATTGTTGTATTTTCATTTTCGTTTGTTTCCATATATTTTCTTCTCTAATTGCCTGGTTGACCCATTCATTCTTTAGTAGGGTGTTCTTTAACCTCTATGCTTTTGGAGGTTTTCCAGACTTTTTCCTGTGGTTGATTTCAAGCTTCATAGCATTGTGGTCTGAAAGTGTGCATGGTATGATCTCAATTCTTGTATACTTATGAAGGGCTGTTTTGTGATCCAATACGTGATCTATCTTGGAGAATGTTCCATGTGCACTCAAGAAGAAAGTATATTCTGTTGCTTTGGGATGCAGAGTTCTAAATATATCTGTCAAGTCCATCTGATCCAATATATCATTCAGGGCCCTTGTTTCTTTATTGACCATGTGTCTAGATGATCTATCCATTGTTGTAAGTGGGGTGTTAAAGTCCCCTGCAATTACCACATTCTTCTCAATAAGGTTGCTTATGTTTGTAATTGTTTTATATATTTGGGGGCTTCCGTATTCGGTGCATAGACATTTATAATTGTTAGTTCTTCTTGATGGATAGACCCTGTAATTATTATATAATGCCCTTCTTCATCTCTTGTTGCAGCCTTTAATTTAAAGTCTAGTTTGTCTGATATAAGTATGGCTACTCCAGCTTTCTTTTGACTTCCAGTAGCATGATAGTTCTCCATCCCCTCACTCTCAATCTGAAGGTGTCCTCAGGTCTAAAATGAGTCTCTTGTAGACAGCAAATAGATGGGTCTTGTTTTTTTATCCATTCTGATACCCTATGTCTTTTGGTTGGCGCATTTAGTCCATTTACATTCAGTGTTATTATAGAAAGATATGGGTTTAGAGTCATTGTGATGTCTGTAGGTTTCATGCTTGTAGCGATGTCTCTGGTACTTTGTCTCACAGGATCCCCCTTAGGATCTCTTGTAGGGCTGGTTTAGGGGTGGTGAATTCCTTCAGTTTTTGTTTGGAAAGACCTTTATCTCTACTTCTATTCTAAATGACAGACTTGCTGGATAAAGGATTCTCGGCTTCATGTTTTTTCTGTTCATCACATTGAAGATTTCCTGCCATTCCTTTGTGGCCTGCCAAGTTTCAGTAGAGAGATCCGTCACGAGTCTTATCGGTCTCCCTTTATATGTTAGAGTATGTTTATCCCTAGCTGATTTCAGAATTTTCTCTTTATCCTTGTATTTTGCCAGTTTCACTATGATATGTCATGCAGAAGATCGATTCAAGTTACGTCTGAAGGGAGTTCTCTGTGACTCTTGGATTTCAGTGCCTTTTTCCTTCCCCAGATCAGGGAAGTTCTCAGCTATTATTTCTTCAAGTACACCTTCAGCACCTTTCCCTCTCTCTTCCTCCTCTGGAATACCAATTAGGCGTAGATTATTTCTCTTTAGTGCATCACTTAGTTCTCTAATTTTCCCCTCACACTCCTGGATTTTTTTACCTCTCTTTTTCTCAGCTTCTTCTTTTTCCATAATTTTATCTTCTAGTTAACCTATTCTCTCCTCTGCCTCTTCAATCCGAGCTGTGGTCACCTCTATTTTATTTTGCAGCTCATTAATAGCATTGTTTAGCTCCTCCTGGCTGTTCCTTAGTCCCTTGATCTCTGTAGCAATAGATTCTCTGCTGCCCTCTATACTGTTTTCAAGCCCAGCGATTAATTTTATTACTATTATTCTAAATTCACTTTCTGTTATATTGTTTAAATCGTTTTTGATCAGTTCATTAGCTGTCAGTATTTCCTGGAGATTCTTTTGAGGGGAATTCTTCCGTTTCATCATTTTGGATAGTCCCTGGAGTGGTGCGGAACTACAGGGCACTTCCCCTGTACTGTCTTGAATAACTTGCATTGGTGGGCAGGACCGCAGTCAGACCTGACGTCTGTCCCCAGCCCACCGCTGGGGCCACAGTCAGACTGGTGTGTACCTTCTTTCCCTCTCCTAGGGGCGGGATTCACTGTGGGGTGGTATGGCCGTCTGGGCTACTTGCACACTGCCAGGCTTGTGGTGCTGGGGATCTGGCATATTAGCTGGGTTGAATTGGCAAGGTGCACGGGGGCAGGAGGGGCAGGCTCAGCTCACTTTTCCTTTGGAGATCTGCTTCAGGAGGGGCCCTGCGGCACCAGAAGGGAGTTAGACCCGCTGGAGAGATGGATCTGCAGAAGCACAGCTTTGGGTGTTTGCTCAGTACAAGCAAGTTCCCTGACAGGAACTGGTTCCTTTTGGGATTTTGGCTGGGGGATGGGCGAGGGAGATGGCGCTGGCGAGCGCCTCTGTTCCCCGCCAAGCTGCACTCTGTCATCCAGGGCTCAACAACTCTCCCTCCCATTGTCCTCCAGCCCTCCCGTTCTCCGAGCAGATCTGTTAACTTATAACCTTCCAGATGTTAAGTCCCGCTTACTGTCGGAACACACTCTGTCCGGCCCCTCCGCTTTTGCAAGCCAGACTCAGGGGCTCTGCTTGGCCAGCGGGCTGCCCCTCCGCCCTGGCTCCCTCCTGCCAGTCCGTGTAGTGCACACCGCCTCTCCACCCTTCCTACCCTCTTCCATGGACCTCTTGTCTATGCTTGGCTCCAGAGAATCCGTTCTGCTAGTCTTCTGGCGATTTTCTGGGTTATTTAGGCAGGTGTGGGTGGAATCTAACTGATCCCCAGGACGCGGTGAGCCCAGCGTCCTCCTATGCCGCCATCTTCTGTACTTGTCTATCTCTAGGCTCCTCTTAGACTAGTTTCAAAAGATAGCTAGCCACTGAAACACATCCTCTGGATTCATGGCCTCGTGTGGTCATCCACCCTCCTCCTATCTGGGCTGGGCCCATGACTTCTTACCAATAGAATGAGATAGATGTGACCCTGCATGACTTCAAGGGCCAGGTAAGAACAAGTCATCTACTTGCCATCTTCTTCTCTAGAAACATTCATTTTGGGAAGCCATCAGTAATATAAAAAGTCCCTCTAGCCTGCTTAGAAACCACATGGAGGGGCTTTACAGACACTCTTTCAAGGCAATGATTATGTTTTGGACCTTCAAGACCAGGCTACTTACTAGCTGAATACCAAGTGACTCTAGTCTGGAATCACCCTACCAAATCCTGCCCAAATTCCCGAGTCACAAAAATCATGAATAAATAAAATGGTTGTTGTTTTAGCCACTAAGTTTTGAGGTAGTTTTGAGGTAGTTTGTTATGCAGCCACAGTTAACCAGAACAATAGTGTGTGGGATTGGTACGAATAATTTAGTAAACCACTTGAGTAGAAGCAGTATCCTTATGAGGCATAATGAAATGGCCACTGAGGATTATTAAGCCAACTTCCAATGACAATGGCTAGGTGCATTTACATACAGGTGAGGTATCCATGTTTGGAGTAAGATATTTTAGTTGCTGAGAGCAGAAGAGAGGAGACATGGCCACCAGTAGTCTTCAGCCATCATTCTTTCACAGCATAAGGTGCCCACATGTGTGGGTCTTACCTGGGGCATTGGCCACTCCTTCTCTGGTCAGGAGACCCATTCAGAAGAAAACCAAATCGTGTATCAGAATGTTGCTCTTTGAACAATGGATTAGCACATAGAGAGCAGATATCTTTATTGGAATAATTCTTCCATTTTGTTATTTAAGATACAAACTAGATGTTTGTGATGGAGACTAGATGTTTGAAATTCCTTAAAGGACAAAATTCCAACTTCTTTTTAACAAAGCCTTATGGTGTATTTTCATGATTAGTTAGTATGGAAAATGCTAAGCCATGGCTATTATTGCCATGTTTCTAAAACCTCTATGTAATTCCATTCTTAATGCAGGAAAAATAACACTATACAATGCGATTTGCCCCCAGTACTCTAACATTTCACGGAGCAGGCATATTTTATGGCTTTCTAAGTCCCCTCCAAGACACCCCTCAGCAAAACTGGTTAAGCTTAACTTTTTTCTCACTTAAGGGATTCAGTATGTAGATAGCTAATTAGTGTACCGTATCATTTGGTTTCAAGGATATTGCTTTAGAAGACTTATAACTAGAAAAATTCATTTTGTCTTTGGTATAATTCACAAGAACAGTAATCCTTAGCAATAGCCAATTTTTAAGGAATGTTCATTTATGGCAAGTACTATAAAAAGTAAGTCTTATCAATGTCACATAAACACAATAATGTAAATATTATCATAATTTACCTTTTATGTATCAGAAAACTAAGATTTGGAAAGCTTTAATTATTCACTCAAGTAGAAGTGCCTGATTCCTAAGTCTGCATTCTTAAAACACTACATTGCACGTGGTTATAATAAGATAAGGTCTGCCTGTAAGAGGTTATAAAGATAAACTTTGGCCCCTAAACTGATAAATATTTTTTAGCTTAGAACTTCATCTTAGTCTTCATAATATCAAAGATAAAACTCATTTGTATGATTTGCTTATAATCAACATTGTAAAACTATGGCAGTATTAATTTGGCATTAAATTATCATCATATAATATCATATATAACTGAAAAAGAACTGCTATCAATAAAAGCCACAGAAGAGTTCACTCTCAGGAAAGCATTTCACTGAACTATTATTCTCTTGAAATAAACATGAGAAAAATAGTAAAGTCTTGAAAAACATCCAAACCCATTTCACTATCACATGTGATTCTGGCAGGCTTGTCTTCATTTATTTGGCCTTTAGGGTTTCACAGTATTGATGACATGCCCACAAAAAAGGGGAAAATAGCCATGACTGAAAATATGGATCTTATTTAAACGCATAAAAATTCCATTTGCAACACCCAGTATTCTAGATGTTTTGTTTTTATTTTTTGGTGGCCAAAAAACATAAATTTATTTAATGTGAAAACTGGTAAAGTTGGGTGTTCCCATTTAAAGCGTGTTGAGCTAGCCTCTTTGCCTTCCAACTAAAATATCTTTGAAGTTAGAAAAGCTTACTACAATGCTGGAAATTAACACGACTGACTTAAGGTCAGAGTCTAGAAGAAGTTTCTATCAGGCTGATGAAAACAGATGGAGAAAAACCAGAGGGGGACCAAATGACGTTTTGTCCCAGGAGATAGAGCATCCTTTACTGCTTAAAAGAATGCGGTAAATATTTTATCCCTTTTCCACTTTCCTTAACTGGACCTGGGGCAATAAGAAAAATGAACAACTTTCTCCTACATGATCTACCTTTCTGGGGCTCCAGAGGAATACTCATCAAGTATGTTTATAGTCATAATGAAACTATAACCTCCAGAACATAGTAGGATGGGAAGAAGGTATTCAGCATGGTGGAGGGTGTGGCTAGACTGGCAGTGATGCCTTTCACTTCTAGTCTTGAAAAACAAAGGGCTACAAGAGGAAGAGCCTGGTGGCACTATGCTATGGACTGAAATGTGTTCTCAAAAATTCATATGTGGAAGCACTAGCCTCCATTGGGACTGTATTTGGAGATACGGTCTTTAGCAAGGTACGTAAGGTTTTCTGAGATCATAAGAGTAGAGCTGTGATCTTATGGGATTAGTGTCCTTACAAGAAGAAACATGAGGGACACATGAGTGGTTCAGTGGGGTAAGCATTCAACTCTTGATTTCAGCTCAGGTCATGATCTCCTGGTCATGGGATTGAGCCCTGCATTGGGCTCCATGCTGGGCACGGAGCCTGCTTGAGATTCTCTCTCCTTCTCCCTCTGCCCACCGCCCCCCCCCCCCAGGCTCACACATGCATGTGTGCGCGCTCTCTCGCGCGCACTCTCAAAGAAGAAGAAGAAGGAGAAGAAGAAGAAGAAGAAGAAGAAGAAGAAGAAGAAGAAACAACACCAGAGAGCTCATGCTCCCTTGCTTCCTCTTGTGCTCTTTCCCCCACCATGTGAGGACATGCTGATAAGACAGCTATTTCCAGGTGAAGAAGAGAGCTTTCACTAGAAATTCAATCAGCTACCACCTTGATCTTGAACTTGTTGCCTCTGGAACTGTAAGAAAATAAAGTTTTGCTGTTTAAGGCATCCAGCCTATGTTATTCTGTTATGGCAGCTGAAGCAGACAAGACACACTATTATATAAGGGACTGACTTTCATGGTGTGCCTGTCACTTTAGCCTTACAAAGAACTAGGCAATGATGGCAAGAACAGATGCCAGCTTAGTGTTCTAAGTGAATCTCCATTATGTTAAGAATTATAAAAATTTAATGCACAACATTAAAGAGTACCTCATCAAATAAGAAGTATAGCCATGTTTATGAATACAAGATGTAATATTGTCAAGATCTTTGTTCAAGGCATTCCAAAATGGGACAACAAGATTTTCTATAGTTCAACAACATTTTTCAAAAACTTACATAGCAGAGCATAAGACTAAGATACACACAAAGAACACTTGGGCGGGGTGCCTGGGTGGCGCAGTCGGTTAAGCGTCCGACTTCAGCCAGGTCACGATCTCGCGGTCCGGGAGTTCGAGCCCCGCATCAGGCTCTGGGCTGATGGCTCAGAGCCTGGAGCCTGTTTCTGATTCTGTGTCTCCCTCTCTCTCTGCCCCTCCCCCGTTCATGCTCTGTCTCTCTCTGTCCCAAAAATAAATAAAAACGTTGAAAAAAAAATTAAAAAAAAAAAGAACACTTGGGAGGAAAAAATAAAATTAGAGGGACTAGCTGTCATGATATTAAGACTTGGTATAGACCTTGTAAGTAAGACCAAGTTATTTGGTGCAAAGATAGAAAAATAGACCTGGATAGGGAGACCAGGACCAGTTGAACATGTATATGGAAAGTTCTTATATAATGGTTGACATTTCAGCCTGGTAGGGGAAAAAAACAAAAACAAAACAGGTTGATTCTGTGGGGGAAAAAATGACATTTGATCCCTATCTCACGCTATCCTTATAGATCAATTCCAGACGGATTAATGATTTATGTGTAGAAGACAAAATTTCAAAACCCTTAGAGTCAATATACCTTCATGTACCTTTATGACATGAAGATTAATAAACCATAAAACAAATTAGATGCAGGCCTGAGTAGCTATGTCAATATCAGGTAAGATAAAAATCAGGGTATGAAAGATAAATTGGCAACAACATATGCTGGGAAAAGGAAAAGCATATCAAAAACATGCAAGCTCACGAACACAGGCACCTAAGAATATAGACTCAAAAAATGTAGAGCAACAATTGAGGGAAATGAAGTGAAAAACAGAAACATCAGCAAGTGGAATTGAATTCAACATGTCCCTCTCAGAATCAAATAAGTTAAGCATAGCAAAAATTTAAAAGAAGTTAAAATACCAAAACTGACATAACAGATCTATATGGAAGTTGACACTTAAAAATAAGAGAACACATATTTTCTTGGAGTAAAGAAAATTAATTGCATAGAGTTCCACAAGGAGACTCTCAATAAATTAAAATAAATTGTATCTATCATATTTTCTGACCATTAAGAATAAATGGGAAATCAATAAGTCTAAAAGCTGCATATATATAGGCATGAAATAACTTATTACTAAGTAACCCCTCTACCAAAGAGGAAAAAAACATAAGGGAAATCTAAAAACACTAAAAGGTGAAAAACTGCAAGTATTTTATAAAAGCTTTTAGGTCATAGCTAAAGTGATATTCAATAGGAAATTTTATAGCTTTAAATGCATACAGCAGAAAACAAAAAAAAATGGAAAAAAAATGAGCAATGAACAATGAAGGAAGATGGGAAGAGAGCAATAGAGCAAATCCAAAGAGACAAAAAGGAAGGTAATAACAAAAATAAGTACAATAATTAAACAATAAAACACATGGAAACAATAGAGAATATTGATGAAATCAAAAGCTAGAATTTTGAAAACCTTAATGAGAGAGTGCTGACAAAAGTTAATCAAATACCCCTTTTATTTATGAACAGAGATTCAAAGTTAAAGAGAAAATATATGGATAAATGATAGAACAGAATCTTCTAGCTAATATAACCAACAACATTGTAAAAAATAAAGAGCAGGATTTATCGCACTAATGCAAGAAATATCAGGAAATCTATCCACACAATACCCCACATTAAGGAATTAAAGAAGGAAAAGTGTATGATTATTTCAATACATGCTGAAAAAATAATGGTAAAAGTTCACCATCAATTTTTTATTAAAACACTAGAAAAATAGAAATAAAAATGTCCTAAATTTGTAGACAGCTATATATCTTAAAAAACTGTAACAAACACTACACCAAATGGAAGAACCATAGACACATTCCAATTAAAACTGTAATCAAAACAGAATACTACTATCACCATTATCATTAAACATAAGACTTGTCCAGTGTAAAGTCTTGTCCAGTGTAATATGCTAAGCAAAAGAAATAAAAGATATAAGCCTTTCTTTCCAGATATGGAAAGAAGTATAAGGGAAAATAAAGTTAAAATTATAAAATATAAATATAAAATTAAAAATATAAAATATCTGTCAGTACTACCCAAAGCAATCTGCATATTCAATGCAACCCCTATCAAAATAACACCAGTGTTCTTTACAGAGCTAGAATAAACAATCCTAAAATTTGTATGGAAGATGTCAAATAGTCAATGCAATCCTGAAAAAGAAATCCAAAGCTGGAGGCATCACAATTCTGGACTTCAATCTGTATTACAAAGCTGTAATCATCAAAACAGTATAGTACTGGCACAAAAACAGACACTCAGATCAATGGAACACAATAGAGAACCCAGAAATGAACCCACAAACGTATGGCCAACTAATCTTTGACAAAGCAGGAAAGAATATCCAATGGAATAAAGACAGTCTCTTCAGCAAATGGTGTTGGGAAAACTGGACAACGACATGCAGAAGAATGAACCTGGACCACTTTTGTACACCGTACACAAAAATAAACTTGAAATGGATGAAAGACCTAAATGTAAGACAGGAAGCCATCGAAATCCTAAGGGAGAAAACAGGCAACAACTTCTTTGACCTCAGCCACACCAACTTCTTTTAGACAAGTCTCTGAGGCCAGGGAAACAAAAGCAAACATGAACTATTAGGACCTCATCAAGATAAAAAGCTTCCTGCAAAGGAAACAATCAACAAAACTAAAAGGCAACTGATGGAATGCGAGAAGATATTTGCAAACGACATATCAGATAAAGAGTTAGTATCCAAAATCTATAAAGAACTTATCAAAGTCAAGAGCCCCCCCCCAAAAAATAATCCAGTGAAGAAATGGACATAAAACATGAATAGACATTTTTCCAAAGAAGACATCCAGATGGCTAACAGACACATGAAAAAAATGCTCAACATCACTCATCACCAGGGAAATACAAATCAAAACCACAATGAGATACCACCTCACACCAGTCAGAATGGCTAAAATAAACAACTCAGGCAACAACAGATGTTGGTGAGGATGTGGAGAAAGGGGAATGCTTTTGCACTGATGGTGGGAATGCAAACTGGTGCAGCCACTCTGGAAAACAGTATGACGTTTCCTCAAGAAGTTAAAAATAGAACTAACTAGGACCCAGCAATTGCACTACTAGGTATTTATCCAAAAGATACAGGTGTGCTGTTTCAAAGGGGCACATGAACCTCAATGTTTACAGCAGTGCTATTGGCAATAGCCAAAATATGGAAAGAGCCTAAATGTCCGTCAACAGATGAATGGATAAAGAACATGTGGTATATATATACGATGGAGTATTACCCAGCAATCGAAAAGAATGAAATCTTGCCACTTGCAGTAAGGTGGATGGAACTAGAGGGTACTAGACAGTCAGAGAAAGACAAAGATATGGCTTCACTCATATGTGGAATTTAAGACACAAAACAGATGATTTTAAGGGAAGGGAAGCAAAAATAATACAAAGATAGGGAGGGGGACAAAACTTGAGACTCTTAAATATACAGAACACACTGAGGATTGCTAGAGGGGTTGTGGAAGGGGGATGGGCTAAATGGGCAAGGGGCATTAAGGAAGACACTTGTTGGGATGAGCACTGGGTGTTATGTATACATAGGGGATGAATCACTGGAATCTACTCCTGAAATCATTATTGCACTATATGCTAACTAACTTGGATGTAAGTTAAAAAATAAAAATAATTTATATATACATGTGTATATATATATATATATATATATATAGATATAGATATAGATATAGATATAGATATAGATATAGATATAGATATATATATCTCAAATATCTATCAGGACCAAACAGGGAAATAGAAACCATTTTTTAAATGGAGGGAAGTAAAGCCTGTGAATTAGTTTCAAAAGCGATAAAAGAGCTAAAAAGCAAGACTGGGCTGTGAGCCAACCCAGAGATTAGCAACAGAAAAAAACCCATTCCCACTGCTAAGCCTTATGGTGGGAGCCCAGGGGCTAGGCTTACCAGGGTGTCGCTGGAGCTGTGAAAGAGACAGGGAGAGGAGACACTGTGGCTTTTCCCTTCTCCGTGCCCTCTAATCTCCCACCTCTGCTTGCAGTTGACCCAACCAAGCATGAAGCAGCCGACACGGAAGCGTGGGAAGCACAGCTTGTCTATCTGGGAGTGCACCTGCTATCAGGTGTACCCCCTTCCACAATTATTGCCTTCAGGTGCTCCTAAGAGCTTTCTGGGGTGGGTCCATTAGGCCTTGGGGCCAGTACAGGCTTCCAGCTACCGCTCACACCTTGACTCTTCACACCTTTTTTTCCCCTTGCACTGCCTATGAGTCTATAAATAGTCCCTTAGTTAAACTTTTCAGTGAAATCCTCTAGGGCACTGTTTGCTTCCTGACTTATAAATGCCAAGTAGGAAATGTTAACTCACACATACAACAGAAAAAAAAAAAACAACAAAACCCTAGAAATTCATTGAACTATGTTCACAAACAAAAACTGTGTTTTCTTTGGGAGTCATCTTCCATTGCCAGAAAGACAACATTTCAGACTATAGATTAACAAGGAGAAGATTCTTTCCTAAAATTTGAAATAAGATGTAATTCAGCCGATTAAAACCACAACACAACACAACTCTTCTTTCAGACCTTCTTCCTCCAGTCAGGAAAGTACTTCAACACCAGTCTGACGCTTGTGTTTCCTTAAGGAAAGGGCAAAGAACTCTAAGAGCAATCAAAAAATAAACTTTAAGAAGTCCTTTGTAGAACTTGTTGTACCAAGTGCTTTCAATCACTGCTTTCTAATAACTGTGAAACAGGAATCCTATTTAATTTCTTTAGTTATTTTCTTCTTTTTTATATTCTTGATTTTGAACTTTTAATAGTAATTTAGAGAGAACTGAAATGGGCAGCTATAAATTTTATCATCCCTTCTTTGGATAGCTATGGTATTATGACTTAAAGGCACTCATAATAGATATCCTCATTCATTGTAGATATTTTCAGTTTCCGAACAAATTCCTTAAAAGCACAAAAAGAGTTATGTGTCAATTTCTTAGAAAAAGAGATTGTGAATTAAATCAATTTTATATACACAAAAATGTCCAAATCTACCAATACTAGTGGCATGTGTCACTTTTAGGATTCGAGTTTTATTCCTATTCTTGACATACCTCTACTTTACTTTTAAGACCCTGCCACCAACCTAATCAGATCCCTTTTCCAAAAAATTTTTTCCTACCCACACTGGCTAATAAATACAATGCTGGTGTACTGAGTATCCATTTATTTAAGACTGAATGAATTTCATAAAGATTGGCAGTAGACGCTCAGTCTACTTTGGGTAAAAATTTCACTATTTTTCCTCTTGGTGAGATTTCAAGCCATTTGGGTCCTGAAAGGAACAGGAAATTTCTCTGGATCTCTGAGGAGTCTCTACATTTCCCTGAGAGAATACTCTTGAAGGCCTTTTACAGTGGAAAAAAAAAAAAAAAGAAAAGAAAGTTAGTGATCAATTTAATAGCCCACTAATGCAACAATCTACTTTGCATGTTTTTAAAATATCTAAACTCAGAGCCCCCTCTTTATCACCACCTGTGTTTTCATTACAGTTCGATTTGTATGGAAGTAGTTACTGAATAGAATGGAAAATTTTAAAAAATCTGTGAAGAATAATTCAAACTTGCAAGCTACTCTTTGTCCTCAGGATGAATAACTTCATCCAGGTCTGTGTCTTATGATGTTTCATCACTTTTCCTCTACGAAGGAAAATAAGAGTTCCATTCCGAGTTCAGGGATTCTAAACAGCTCCTTCAATTGGCTGTGCTAGGCTGTTATAGGGTGGAGGAAGAATTTAGAACTATTTCCCATTTTACTAGAAATTTGTTGTTTTTCATGTTTTGGGAATATTCTATTAAATGCTCTGAAAAGACAAAGAAACAAATGTTTGGAGCAAGGTGCCTTCATCAGTGGTGCTGCATCTGTTGATATTTTTAAGGAGCACCGCGGCCTCATTGTAGGAAATTACACCCACAGGAGGGCCTTACAGATTTTGCCCCATCTGTATAAGCAACCTGACAATTTTTAACAAATTCTATAATTGCTGGAAAGTACTCCTGTATTATAGAAAACTAATGTACACAATTGAATTTTAAATGTATCTTTAAGAAATGGTTTCATGAAGCTGTTTCCTAGTGTTTCTGTACAGAAAAGTCAGCAAGGATAATTTTTTTATCCCCCATAATAAAGCAAATGTTTAAATAAGTATCTAAGTTCAACATCATATGCTTCTGTGGCTAATCAATTAACAATTAGGGATTAGAGAAGTATTCCCACAGGCTTCCTTGGCTCCCAAAGTCATTGTGAAAAGCTCAGGGGAAAAGTTGAGTCTGTTGAAGACTTTAATAATTTCCAGTGGGTAGTAATCTTCATCATTATCATGTGTCTTCTTTTAGAGATATGAACGGCAATTCAGGAAATTAAGCCAGCAGCAGGCATTGACTTCCATTGTAAAGATTGCTACTGAAAAAGCGAGAGACAAAGGAAGGAAGAACTCAAAGAAGTAAACATAGTCATAAAAACATATCATTTAAATTTTCTCGAGGAGCAAAATTTGGGTTTGAATTAGGTTTAGAGCAGCCACCATGTCACTAATGACATTTTTTTGCTATGAGCGTGCCCTCTGCATTGTAACATGTTGCAAAGCAAACCTGACCTCTACTCAGTAGAAGACAATACTCATCAATACTCACCCTTCTCACCAGTTGTAACAACCAAAAATATCTCCAGACATTGCTAAATTTCCCTCGAAAGGACAAATTGTCCCTATTTGAGATCCACTGCCTTGGAAAAAACAATATTTCCTGAGAGACAGGAATAGGTGAGTTCGAGAAATTGACTATGTAAGAAAGGTAAGTGATGGCGTAAGGTTTAAAACTTGCAGATGAGGGGTGCTTGGGTGGCTCAGTCGGTTAAGTGTCCGACTTCAGCTCAGGTCATGATCTCACGGTTCGTGGGTTTGAGCCCCGCGTCGGGCTCTGTGCTGGCAGCTCAGAACCTGGAGCCTGCTTCGGATTCTGTGTCTCTCTCTCTGCTCATCCCCCACTCATGCTCTGTCTCTCCCTCAAAAATAAACATCAAAAAAAATTTTCTTTAAACTTGCAGATGACATCAAAGGCACCTATGTAAGGAGCTCATATTGGAGAGAAAGAAAGAAAGAATTATAGAAGGGAAAGAATGGGAGGATAGATGAAGAGGTATTAGGAAGGAGAGGAGGCAAGGATGACACTCGTTATTTGAGAAAAGTAGACAGAGGGAATGCAGGTGGGAATTAGGAGTTGAGACTGGAATAGTCCCTCCTAGAAATAAGTAGGGGTAAACTAATTGTTGAATGGGTCATGGTTCTATGAGGACATTGAGGCTCTATGAACGGAAGTCAATCAAAAAGAAGCCAGCTGACTGCATCTTGGAATATTCAGCCAACATAATTGTCATCTGACTTTCTCCAGGAAAGCTCAGCTTCCAGAAGTGACAGCTGAAAGAACTGATTTTGCTATTCACCAAAAATTGGCAATTAGCAAAGCCCACAAGCTGGAAAGGCAAATAAAGGTGTATTTTTGTGTAGCTATCAAGAGCATTAATTATAATAATTCATCATAGAAGCAGCAAGTTTCAGGTAAGCAAGAGAAAGGTGGGAAATAAGGTAAGGAATGTTTTGCAGTGAGAGAGAGGGAAAGGCTCTGTAAGATTAACAATGACAGACATGAATGGAAGTTGTGGTCTAAAAGCAGAATTTCAGTGCTAAGAATCCATATCAGCTCTAGGTGAAATGAAGAGTGAGAAAAGTTGTTGGAAAATGAGGAGAGTGACAAAACTATGGAGTCAACATATCGGAAAAGTCATAAGCACAGATACTGAAATCACCAAAGTAAAGGTTAGAAAAAGAAGGGTAGAAATAGACAGCAAGAAAACAGGAATACGAATGATGTTAATAAAAACAATGTCCTTAAATTCTAGAAACTTTTAAACTTTCAGATCATTAACTATGTTGACTTTTAAAAGAAAACACTTTAATCCATCATCTGTATCCAAAACTTCTAAATCAAAATATTCTATAAAGTACACACCAAATAAATTACTCTAACTTTAAATATACTTAACAATTTTTCTTCAAATTTGGCTTCCTTTTCATTTCTCATTAAGAGCTGAAATCCTGCCAATGTTGAAGTGTATAGTTTTACCTATTTTTAGTTAAAGTTTAAAAGACATTTTTATTTTTTTTTTCATGATCTCCTCAAGCAAAAACATTTTAGGAAACCTGTTCAAGTTTTCCCCAAATAGGCAAGGATTTTGTTCAAGCATGAAAAATTTAACCTCACCACCATTCTTTAGTTAATTTTTCCAGTAAAGATTATTTTACATTTTTCTGATCCTTTTCATCAGAGAAGAGGTGCAACATGGAAAAAAAATAGCCTTTAAATCAATTCTTTAAGCTTATTTCCTTACATTTAAATTAAGCTACTTTGTTTTTTAACTGCTTGTAATGTAACATCTGAAGACCAGATCACAGATGAGACTTAGCTATAAAGGAAAATAGTGGCCTCTAAAACTAAGCAGGCAGGAAGAGGCTGGTATGTTATTTCTGTTTAAATTATGTGTATAAATGATGACCAAATCAGTCTTTCTTACCTTTGAGAAATGTTTTCAACTTTTTCTTTTATGTAATTTATTTAAGAAAATCAAAATCTACTGAATATGCTTTTTAAGCTATACATTTTCCTCCCCTTATTCCACATCTTCTTATTACCCTCCTATCAATCTCAGAACACTCATCACACCAAATCTCGTCTTCAGAGTCTTTTCCATTTCTTCCATTTTGATAAATACCAACTAATCACTAATAAATAGAAATCACTGTAAATTAATTTGAACTTGTTGCTGTACCCAAAGTATGGAAACAAAAGCAAATCATTCAAACTGACTTGCAATGTTTATTAAAGCGAATCATATGCCTTCAGGATGACCCAGAAATTATATATACCATGATAATGAGTGCTTACTGCCACCAAAAAGCATATTCAAAAATATTCAAAGAAGTATTATTCAGAATATCTAAAAACTGAGAGATATAAATGTATCTCAACAGGCTAAAGTTTAACAATGAAATATTATGCTACAGTAAAAAAGAGAACCAATAGTAAACAAGTTCAGTAATGTGGCAGGATACAAGATAAAGATTTTTAGAAATCAATAGTACTTACATACAACAGCAAAAAACAACCCGATAATGAAATTAAGAAACAATCTCATATATAACAACAACAATTACCACGAAGGAATAAAATACCCAGGGATAAAATTTATCAACAGACTTACAGGACACATACAGTAAAAACTATAAAGAAATTATTGAAAGAAATGAAACAGGACCCAGGGGTGCCTGGGTGGCTCAGTCGGTTAAACATCCAACTCTTGATTTCCGCTCAGGTCATGATCTTACAGTTCCTGAGTTCGAGCCCTGCATCAGGCTCTGCACTGACAGTGCATTGAGGAGACTGCTTGGGAGTCCCTCTCTCTCCTTCTCTCTCTGCTCCTGGCCTGTGTGTGTTCACACTTTCTCACACTCTCTCTCTCTCTCAAAATAAATAAATAAACTTTTTAAAAAAATAAATGAAACAAGATCCAGAAATATGGAAAGATACTTCGTGTTCATGGTTCAGAAATTTAACATTGTTGGGGCGCCTGGGTGGCGCAGTCGGTTGGGCGTCCGACTTCAGCCAGGTCACGATCTCGCGGTCCGTGAGTTCGAGCCCTGCGTCGGGCTCTGGGCTGATGGCTCGGAGCCTGGAGCCTGCTTCCGATTCTGTGTCTCCCTCTCTCTCTGCCCCTCCCCCGTTCATGCTCTGTCTCTCTCTGTCCCAAAAATAAATAAATGTTGAAAAAAAAATTTTTTTTTTAAAAAGAAATTTAACATTGTTAAGGTGGAAATACTCCCCAAATTGTTCTAGAGATTCAGTGTCAACCCTATCAAAATCCCAGCTATGTTTTTTTTGGGGGGAAAAAAAGACAATCTAGACCCAGAATAGCCAAAACAATCTTGAAAAAGAACAACAAAACTGAGGGACTTAACACCTTCTGGTTTCAAAACCTACTGCAGACAATATGTTACTGACATTTAAAAAGACATAAAGATCAATGGAATAGAATTGAGAGTCTTGAAATAAACCCTCATATTTATTGATTTTTGATAAGGGTGCTGAAAAAGTTCAATGGGAAAAGAATTGTGTTTTTAACAAATATTGCCTGAGAATTTTGATATCTATATGCAAAAGAAAATTTGAACTTTTATCTCATACCATATACCAAAATCACCTCAAAATAGATCATATACCTAAATGTAATAGCTAAAACTATAAAACCTCCTAGAAGAAAACATCAGAGTAAATATTTGTGAATTTGAATTAAGTAATTATTTCTTAGATATGATACCAAAAGTACAGCAGCAAAAGAAAATAGATAAATTGCACTTCATTAAAATTTAAAAATTTTGTGCATCAAAGACACTTTCAAGAAAGTGAAAAGACAACCCACAGAATGGGAGAAAATATTTCCAAACCATATACCCAAAAGGGTCTTGTATCTTGAATACATTAAGAAACTTATAACTCAACAATAAAAAGATAAATAACTCAATTTTTAAAATAGATAAGTGAGCCAAATAAGCATTTCTCTAAAGATATATAAATGGCCAAAAATCACATGGAAGATATTCAGCATCATTAATCACTAGGAAAATGTAAATCAAAACCACAATGATATGCTTCCTCACACCTACTAGGATTACTATAATCAAAAATGCGGACAATAACTAGTGTTAGAAATAGTGTGGAGAAATAAGAACTCTCTTACGTTGCTGGTGGGTATGCACAGTGGTGTAGCCACTATGAAAAACAGTTTGACACTTCCTCAAAATGCTAAAACATTGGTAATAACTGAGCAATTGCACTCCTAGCTATAGACACTAAGAAATGAGAATGTATGTTCACAAAAAACTTGTACAAGAATGTTCAAGCATTATGTAAAATAGCAAAAAAAAGTGGACACAACCTAAGTGCCCATCAACTGACAATAAATAAACATAATTTGGTATAATCATAATATAAAAAGAAGAAATATTGATATATGCTAAAAGAAGGGTGAACCTTGAAAGCTTATGCTAAGTGAAAAAAAGCCAGTCACAAGGGACCATATATTTTATGAATCCATTTACATGAAATGTCCAGAATAGGCAAATCTGTAGTGATGAAAAGTAGCTTAGTGGTTGCTTGGGGCTTGGGGAAGGTTTGGGAGGTTAAGGGTGTTAGGCAAGAATGGGAATGATTGGCAATGTGTATGAGCTTTCTTTTGGGGGTTTTATTTATTTATATATTTAATTAAATTTTTTTGAAGTTTATTTATTTTGAGAGAGAGAAAGAGAGAGCGGGGGGGGGAGGGGGACAAGAGAGGGACAGAGCCTGATGCAGGGCTTAATCTCACAAACCATGAGATCATGACCTCAGAACCAAGACTCAGACACTTAACCTACTGAGCCACCCAGGAGCCCCTCTTTTGGGAGTTTTTAAAATGTCTTAAAATTGGGTTTTGGTGATAGTTACATAATTATTCAAGTATACAAGAAGCTGCTTGAACTATGTACTTTAAATATGTGAATTTTATCCTATGTGTAATAGATGTTAATAAAGCTATTTTTCTAACAAAAGGACAAGACCAAACTATAATATACACAACATGATAAATGAATCTCACAGACATTATAGTAAGCAAAAGAAACCAGACATAAGAGTATTTACAATGTGAATCCATTTACCTGAAGTTAAAGAACTGATAAAACTAATCAAATAATAAAAGTCAGAATATTGATTACCTGTGGGAGAATAAGTATTGACCAAGAAAAGGCATGAGAAAAACTTCTGCACTGCTAGAAATGATTTGGATGATTGCTACATAGGCATATATGTATATGGTTGTTTCATCAGTTTCTACGCTTAGAACACTTCATGCCGTTTATAGTTGGTAAGTTATACCTCAATTAAAACGTTGAAAGAAATAAAAACAACTGTGTATGTTAGTGCTTTGTTGGTCAACAAGATGTAGTAAAACAGTACATTGATATGTTGTTAAGACAAGATTTAGAGTTGAAAATCCTTTTTTCCAACAGTGTTTCCCATTCTCTGGCTAGAAGATCTTGTATAAATTAGTTAATATTCATGATTCTCTCGGTGTTAATGTGAAGATGATGGTTATATCTGCCTGAAAGTTGCCTTGGTAGAGAATGCATATGAAAGTATTTTGTAAATTACAAATGTTAGTGGATTTATTATAACTTCATGAAGTTATACTAAGACTCCTCATATAACAACTCTTACTAAGTTATGCTTTGTGCTAATATATTTGGACTCTGTGTAGTAAATATGTAAAAGAAACAGTCCAATGGAACTCATTGGTATATATTTTGTAAAGATGTTCTTTGCTCCATTTCCCAATGAAGGTCCCTACATAAAGACCCATGGGAGAAAGTCTATATTTTTATATCACTTGATCACTTATTTGTTCTCTGATTTATGGAAACGGATGATTTTTTTTTTTTTTTGAGATGACTGCAAAAACAAACAAACAAATACGTAAATAAACAAAATGTGTGGCTTGGGCCTAGCAAGGAATGGAACTTCTCTACATGTATCTTGGATGTTTTCACTCTTCACTTTATTCTGTATTTCCACTCATATTTTCTCTCTGCTTCAGTTCTCTGGCCTGCTCTAACTTGTTTTATCACATTGTTTATATCTTAAAAGTCTATTTCAAGTCATTTTCAGGGATGTTATAATGAGCCAACAACAGCAACAACAAAATAACTTAGTTACACCAGAATCCAATTTGTTAATCATCTCCACTATAGAAGTCAAACTCCTAGGTAGCACAGGAAATACCCACAGATGTAGACACAGGTTTCCAATTTCACAAAATGTGCTGAAGGAGCATTTTGGTGTTCTTTATGCTCATTTTAATACCAGAACTCTACTGAGTGGAACAGGACCTTCAGAGGGCCAGGGATTTTGTCCATTTTGTTTACTTCTCTAACCCCAAAAGCTGTCAATAACAGTGCCTTATTCATGGTAAGCACTTAAGTAAAGTTTGTTGAATTAGTTAGTACAATCTATGAAATGTAGCTTTTCAGGTGCTCCTGAGTGGCTCAGCCAGTTAAGCGTCCAACTGTTGATTTTGGCTAAGGTCATGGTCTCACAGTTTGAGGGATCGAGCCCTGTGTTGGGCTCTGTGCTGACAGTGTGGAGCCTGCTTGGGATTCTTCCTCTCTCTCTCTCTCTCTCTCTGCCCCTCCCTCACTCACACTTGCTCTCTCTCTCTCTCTCTCAAAATAAATAAAGTTTTGTTTTTTTAATGTAGTTTTTCACTTCCTCAAAGCCATGGTTACAATTACACTAAATTTTTTACAAGCTACCATGAAAATATAAGGTATGTATACATGGTTTCTGTCAGAGGCAGAATTAAATGAAAAGTCCCTCACTAATATTGGGCAAACCAGATATTCTGTTTTTTTTTTAATGGAAGGTTTTTTTCCAATGGACATAATGACACTAATTCAATATGGAATTTTCCATGTAACCCACTTGTTACTCTAAATTCTACAAATAAGATGCTCAATTATTCTTCTCTTATATAAATATAAGGTATCACCATAAAGTAATATACAACTTATTTCTTCTCCAATAAGTCAGTCCTTTATTTTTATCTTTATTTTTTTTAATATATGAAATTTATTGTCAAATTGCTTTCCATACAACACCCAGTGCTGATCCCAAAAGATGCCCTCTTCAATACCCATCACCTACCCTACCCTCCCTCCCACCCCCCATCAACCCTCAGTTTGTTCTCAGTTTTTAAGAGTCTCTTATGCTTTGGCTCTCTCCCACTCTAACCTCTTTTTTTTTTCCTTCCCCTCCCCCATGGGTTTCTGTTAAGTTTCTCAGGATCCACATAAGAGTGAAAACATATGGTATCTGTCTTTCTCTGTATGACTTATTTCACTTAGCATCACACTCTCCAGTTCCATCCACGTTGCTACAAAAGGCCATATTTCATTCTTTCTCATTGCCATGTAGTACTCCATTGTGTACATAAACCACAATTTCTTTATCCATTCATCAGTTGATGGACATTTAGGCTCTTTCCACAATTTGGCTATTGTTGAGAGTGCTGCTATAAACATTGGGGTACAAGTGCCCCTATGCATCAGTACTCCTGTATCCCTTGGATAAATTCCTAGCAGTGCTACTGCTGAGTCATAGGGTAGGTCTATTTTTAATTTTTTGAGGAACCTCCACACTGTTTTCCAGAATGGCTGTACCAGTTTGCATTCCCACCAACAGTGCAAGAGGGTTCCCGTTTCTCCACATCCTCTGCAGCATCTATAGTCTCCTGATTTGTTCATTTTGGCCACTCTGCCTGGCGTGAGGTGACATCTGAGTGTGGTTTTGATTTGTATTTCCCTGATGAGGAGCGATGTTGAGCATCTTTTCATGTGCCTGTTGGCCATCTGAATGTCTTCTTTAGAGAAGTGTCTATTCATGTTTTCTGCCCATTTCTTCACTGGATTATTTGTTTTTCAGGCGTGGAGTTTGGTGAGCTCTTTATAGATTTTGGATACTAGCCCTTTGTCCGATATGTCATTTGCAGATATCTTTTCCCATTCCGTTGGTTGCCTTTTAGTTTTGTTGATTGTTTCCTTTGCTGTGCAGAAGCTTTTTATCTTCATGAAGTCCCAATAGTTCATTTTTGCTTTTAATTCCCTTGCCTTTGGGCATGTGTCAAATAAGAAATTGCTGCGGCTGAAGTCAGAGAGGTCTTTTCCTGCTTTCTCCTCTAGAGTTTTGATGGTTTCCTGTCTCACATTCAGGTCCTTTATCCATTTTGAGTTTATTTTTGTGAATGGTGTAAGAAAGTGGTCTAGTTTCTTTCTTCTGCATGTTGCTGTCCAGTTCTCCCAGCACCATTTGTTAGAGACTGTCTTTTTTCCATTGGATATTCTTTTCTGCTTTGTCAAAGTTGAGTTGGCCATACTTTTGTGGGTCTAGTTCTGGGGTTTCTATTCTATTCCATTGGTCTATGTGTCTGTTTTTGTGCCAATACCATGCTGTCTTGATGATGACAGCTTTGTAGTAGAGGCTAAAGTCTGGGATTGTGATGCCTCCCGCTTTGGTCTTCTTCTTCAAAATTACTTGGGCTATTCGGGGCCTTTTGTGGTTCCATATGAATTTTAGGATTGCTTGTTCTAGCTTTGAGAAGAATGCTGGTGCAATTTTGATTGGGATCGCATTGAATGTGTAGATAGCTTTGGGTAGTATTGACATTTTAACAATATTTATTCTTCCAACCCATGAGCACGGAATGTTTTTCCATTTCTTAATATCTTCTTCAATTTCCTTCATAAGCTTTCTATAGTTTTCAGCATACAGATCTTGTACATCTTTGGTTAGATTTATTCCTAGGTATTGTATGCTTCTTGGTGCAATTGTGAATGGGATCCGTTTCTTTATTTGTCTTATAAGTCAGTCCTTTAAATCAGGCAGTGATCGTGTTATTTCCATTTCACATGAAGCATTCACGCTGTACTATGTAAGAGAGGTGGTAAAGGGACTTCTTAAAAAGACATTTAAGGACGGGGAGAACAGAAAAAGGGAGAACAGCAATAAGATACCGTAAGCTGGAAAGCAGATGGATGAGTGCAGTCAAGTTAGCAGGAACTGAAGCCCGAGCTAGCAAGAGGGAACACTGAGAACCGACCTAATCTACACTACGGAATTCTCAAAGGACTCAGAAACTGGCAGCCACAGACACTTCTGGAATAGGGTGAAGGAGGGAGAGGCTTAAAATAAAAATGATTGCGTAAAAGCACGGGAAGTCTCCCAGCGACTCCACCACCGTAGGCCACTGAATGAAAACTCTTCCTCACATTAGCAGACTATAATTTTTTTTTCCCTAGAGGGGGCAAACGGAAAGCTTTTGTAATGGAAATGCCAGGCATAGTCAAAAGTATAATCTCTAAGCCAAAAACGAGGACTAGGCGAACATATGCCTATTGAACGCTGAAATTCCCAGCCTTCAGAACACCGGCCACCAGGCCATGCTCCTCCAGGCAGAAAAAAATTAGAAAATTCTCTAGGGAATCCAGCTAGCCCAAGAACAAAGATATAAAACATTTACATTGAGGTATCCCGATAAAAAACCAAACAGATCACCCTATACTGAAGCAAGGCGTCAACTAGCCCAGTAGCAAGTCAAGAGCTAAGTTAGCTTCCAGTGTGTAAAAATGCAACTGACTTTTGTATATTGACCTTTCACCCTGTAACCTCTCTCAATTAGCTTCATCGTTGTAGATACTAGTTGTTTGTTGATCCCTTTAAATATTCTACCTAATCGATCATGTCATCTGTGATTAGAGATGGTTTTACTTCTTTACTTATCTTTGTGCCTTTTATTTCCTTTTCTTGCCGAATTATGAAGGCTAGCTAGGCTCTCCAGTTCAGTGATGAATGTAAGGGGTTAAAGTCAGCATTCTTTCCTCATTCCTGATCTTACGGAGCAAGTATTTAATGTTTTAACATTGAATATTATGTGAGCAATGAGGTTTTCATATAAGCCCTTATCGGATTGAGAGGTTCCCTTTGTTTCTAATTTGATTCAATGTTTTATCATGAATGGATATTAAATCTTTTCTAATTCTTTTCTGTACCTACTGAAATGGTAATATTTTTTATCCTTTTTTTCAGTTAATATGGTGAATTTCATTGGTTGATTTTCAAGTAGTAAATCAACTTTGTGTTCCTGGAATTTGGTTACTAACATTTTGTTAAGAATCTTTGTGTTTATATTCATGAGTCATACTGGTGTGTGTGTGCGTACATGTGTGCGTGTGTGTGTGTGTGTGTGTGTGTGTATCTATCTTTCCTTCTTTATGTATTTTTAATGCTTTTGTCTGCCTTGGGTATTAGGGTGATATTGATCTCATAAAATGAGTTGATTAGAACCATTGTCTTCTATTTTCTGAAAGATTTTATATAATATTGGTATTATTTCTTCCTTAAATGTCCAATAGAACCATTTGAACCAGCTGGGCCTGGGTTTGCCAATAAGCTTTTTAGTCTTCCACATTTAAACACAGATATCCAGACATCCAAGGATTACCCCTGATTTGACATTACAAATCAACTAGCAAGCTTTGAAGAAATATGCCCCAATAGCAGAGGTTTGGATTTGGTCTTTGGTGGTCCTAAGCATCATTGTTCTTCTTTTAATGTTTTATTTATTTTTGAGAGAGAGAGACAGAATGCTAGCAGGAGAGGGGCAGAGAAAAAGGGAGACACAGAATCTGAAACAGGCTCCAGACCGATCTGTCAGCACAGAGCCTGACGTGGGGCTCGGACTCGGGAATGGCAAGATCATGACTTGAACCGAAGTCGGATGATTCACCCAGGCACCCCCTAAACATCATTATTTTTTAAGCTCCCTGGGTTATTTTGACTATACTCAGAGTGGAGAACCTCACCTGTGACATCAAAGCTAGCGACAAAAACCACAAGAAAAGAGCAAACTGGAAGAAACAGGGACTGTGCCAGTAAATGACAACTCTAAAAGATCTACTACTGACATCCTCAAAGACAACAGAGAAGGTACTGAGACCATGAAAGAAAGAGCAGATGTTATGACTCAGAAATTGAGCAGAAACTGATTTCAAATACTGAATCTCCACATTTTCCTGGCTTTGGGACCTTTCCTTACTTAAGTTCTTTGAAACTGTTTCCTCACCTACAAAACAGCAATAATAATAGTATCACCTCTTGGGTAGCTGTGAATATTGAGATAACACTTGGAAAGCAGTTAGGAGAGTGCCTGCCACAATGTATTAATTAATAGTTTATAGCAGTCACAGTAGCTGAAACTCTTTCACTGTTACTGGTTATATTGAATCAAATAGGCAAAACGCCCCCTGGCAACATTAAATTAAATAAGCTAACCAGTGAAATTACTATCCAGATCTAAAAGCACCACTGGGGTGGTGGAACAAGGGGAAAGGGTGTAAATTAAAATTAGTTTAATGTAGGAATGATTCAGTTATGTGTCCTCATTTAGAAAGATTAGCTTGGAAGTCTCTCGCTCACATTTCCTCAGTATTCAGTACAAGTTCAAATTCGCCGCAGAAGCCTAGAAACTCAACAGCATCTGTGAAAATCACAGAACAAACCAGAAAAAAGGCTCTATGGGTCATCATTCATTATATATTTTCTTAAGCTTTAATCTAGTTTCATCTTCAGGATTCCCTAATTCAATAAAAAGTAAAATAAATAACTATGAAATCTACAATTCTCTATTTCTGCTGCAGATTATTCAGACTTCTTAAGGCTGAAGGGAGGATTAAATAAAGCAATGCCTAGAAAGCACATAGGCACATAAAGGCACAAATTACATAACCTCAGTAAATGTTCATTGATATTATCATAATTATCATTATGATTCAGGGCAAAACTAGCTAATTATGAACTTAAAATTATTTACATGCAATGTATGAGAATGTTAGCCTAGAATAGCTCTGTATCTCCTAGCTCAAAAAGTCCATTTAGAATAGGTACTTGGGATTTGACAGTTGTTTACTTTGAGATATATTCCATTGGTAGGCTATCTGTAATGTTTATTAATACTGAAGATAATGCAGAGTTTTTGGTCAGAATCATCTGGTCAGTCCCATTCATTACTTGCTATAATGTAGACCCAGCCAAAAATGTGAAAATAGCTTGTTGTTCAAGAGTTAATTAGACTAAGAGAGCAGGAAGATTTTTAAATTTTGATTTAAATGGCAAGTGCCCTTCCCTAGGTAGTTTTTGAACACAAGATGAAGAGAATTATATCCAGTGATAGAGGCTCCTCAGCAGGGCCATCTCACTTAAATTTACCCACATCAGGAGTATATTCATTGCCTTTTACTCTTTCCTGGGCTATTAGACAAGGTAGACAGCAACAAAACTGTCTCAGAGAAAGACGAAAAATTACATGTATCTTAGCCGTCAATAAGTTTTATTTGGATTTTTTAGACTTGAAGTTAACAGTGTTTAGGTAATCAACAAAATGTGTTTCAGAATCACCTTTCCCAGAAATTGCCAATAAGTAAAAATAATAAAATTCCTTAGGTTACAAAATACCAGTAGGAAATGGCTCACTTTTCATGCTGTGTGACCTGGGAGAGTATGAGAAGTCCAGAAATAATCTGTTCCAAAAGAATCTCTACTGGCAATTAAATAAAATCATCCCTCATAACAAGACATATTCTTAAAGTCCCAGTTAGTGTCATTTGCAGAAGGTGGCACCACGTTAGCAGCAACATCTTCAAATGGGAAAAAATAACCGGTGAGGTTGTTACACAACAGGTATCCGGGCAAGTGCAGGCAATTTTCTCCTTTTATTTATCTTGGTATTCTTAGGCACATCTAGCCTACTTAGAGAAACTAAAAACTAACACCAGGATAATAACAATCATCTTAACATTGGTAAAAGGCCCGAAACTATTTTTAGGGCCATTCAAACAAAAAACACAATTGCACATTCTCTCACCAAGAACCCTAATTTTGAGATTACATTCCTACCTGGAAAATGTTTCCTGATGATTCAGATTCCTCTTTGTATGAGGGGGTGCTTATCAATTTTTCGATCCAAACTTTTCATTTGGAGACAAACTGTTCCTGCAAAGGCTCCCAGAAGGTATATGACCACCAAGAATTGTCCAAAGACTTTATTACCCCAAGTACAACTAGTATCCAGTTGGGAACATCATACTGGGAAGTTCAGGAGCCATTGTTTTCACCCAGAGTCTAGAAAAGGTAGGACTATTTTTTAAAATATATGCGAGTATTTTTCCCTCCTACTTCTCTGTTGCGGTATTTATTCTCATTGATGGGTCACCTGGGTGACCTGGTCACCTGGTCACCTGGGTGAAGCGACCAACAGACTCTTGATTTCTGTTCAGGTCATGACCTCGAAGTTTGTGGGATTGAGCCCTGAGGTGGACTCTATGCGGACAGTGCAGCTCCTGCTTGGGATTCTCTGTCTCTCTCTCCCTCTGCCCCTCCCCAACTCATTCTCTCTCTCTCTCTCTCTCTCTCTCTCTCTCTCTCTCTCTCTCTCAAAAATAAATAAGTTAATTAAGTTAATTCATTCATTCATTCTCACCAAGCTTTCAATTCTAAGACAATATCTAAGAGAGATTTTACCAAGATGAATCCATGAAATGGTTGTACAGATGATTACAAAACACTGTCGTTGGAAAGATTCCCTCCAACAATACCATTTGCTTGCATTACTTTTCTCATTGATACCATTTTCCTTGGAAAATGTTTAAGTAAATGATTTGACTATGTGTACTGTGGATTTACCAAACATCCACATTATTCTGCTTGTCTGTCAAAAAGAAAAATCTTACTAGAAAACTCAAAAGGCATTTGTTGCCTTAGGTACTGGTGGTTTTGTGATAAAGATGTAAATCATTATGTAAACTGACTTTTTTTTTTAATTTTTTTTTAACGTTTATTTGTTTTTGAGACAGAGAGAGACAGAGCATGAACGGGGGAGGGGCAGAGAGAGAGGGAGACACAGAATCTGAAGCAGGCTCCAGGCTCCGAGCCATCAGCCCAGAGCCCGACGCGGGGCTCGAACTCACAGACCGAGAGATCGTAGCCTGAGCTGAAGTCGGACGCTTAACCGACTGAGCCACCCAGGCGCCCCTAAACTGACTCTTAGTGGGTGATTCACTTAGAAAAGGTCTTCCTGTTTTAGTATACAAATAAATAACAACTGCATTTTACTGAGGCAAGAGCTCCTTATGACATTAGATTGTATTTTAACTCTTCCACCTTTATCACTTGTTGATACCTGGAAGACTCATCAAAATGACAAACTGATTTCCAAAAACAGACTTTAGAAAGAAGAACAACATGGGGGCATTCACTTTTGAATGTCCCTTCTCTGTGAAGAGTGTTTTCCTACTATTTTTCCTTTCTGCTCTTATACTCGAATAAACTCTTGCCTGCTGGTCAAAAAAAAAAAAAAAAAAAAAAAAAAAGGCAATATGTATACGTGTGCTATATACATATGCGTGTATATATATATGTATATAAATACATACATTTGTTTTGTTATGTATTTATGTGTATATAAATAAACATATATTTTTGTTTTGTTTCCTTTGGTTGGTTGTTGTTGTTTTAGGAAAGCCAGAAGGCCATACTCCTGCACAAAGAGTTCAGCTGGCCTGAAAAACAGCCAACTCCAGTTGTATAATGAAAACTGACCCTGGCTTTGAAAGCTCACTTGGAACCTTCCAGCAAGATTTCATCACTACAGAGACTATGGTATTTATATGGATGGGCTAGCTTAATAAGATGTTTCACCAGCTTCTTAACTTTCACTGCAAATATTTCTCCAGAAGCCAAGCCCTCCGATCCTGCTCATTTTGTGGGCTTGAAGTATTAATTATAGTTTAGATTCTACAAAGTAAACAGAAAGAGCTTCCAGGCCTGTTGCTTCTACGTTGCTTGGCCATGACTTTTTTTTTTCTTAAACTCTCTTTCAGCCTCAGTTATCAAGAAGTTCGGCATTTTAGAGTCAGTATAATCTATAGATCGTGAAGTCTTCCACAAATCCTAAATTCTTTGGGACCATTTGCCTCATTTAAAAATATATGCTGCTAGTCCCGGCTTAAAAGCAACAGCAAAGAGGACAATTCATTAAGCCAATGCATGAATCCTATTTGGTTCAAATCTCAGTTTAACTTAGTTAAAGTTACTTTTAGTTTAAACTGTTTTTGTGACTTACTTAAAAAAATTTTTTGTATCTGTGGTAGAGGGAGAGCCCTTCCCTAAGGAAGGTGGTGGAGGCCTTCTCAGAACAAAGAATGGCAACGTGGTCTAATCAACTCCTATTCACATATGCAGAGCTCTGATAGGACTTTAACTTGGACTGTGTCCAATCAGACTATATGTGTCACCATATACAGGAGACAAAGAAGTAGAAATTGCATCAAAGGCTACACCCCGCTGCTCTCAGGGGCTCAATTTTTTGGGTAGGAACCCACTGAGCCTGTGCCTGCTCAATGAATAAAGTTGCTTCCTGGACAAAGAAAGCCTCGGTGTCCCATTTCTCTGTGTGAGAATCCTGCTATATATCTGCTATATATCTAAATGTTCCTTCTATTAAAAGAATAAAAAAAAATTGTACTGTATTCTCCCAATTATATAAGAATAAAGATATTTTCCTAAACCTCTATTGTTATACATAGATTGTTCTTCTATGATTGTAATAATTGTGTACATAGCATATGATTACTATTTATTATTTATACTTTTCCGTATATCTCTAAAGTTCACACGTTTGTTAGATTTATAGGTAATAAAATATTTTATTGATATACCACAATGAACTAATTCATTTCCCAATGTTTGGACATTTGTCATGACTTTTAAAGTATATACATTATGGGTCACCTGGGTGGCTCAGTCAGCTGGACATCCGACTTCGGCTCAGGTCATGTTCTCACGGTTTGTGGTTTGAGCCCCATGTAGGGCTCTGTGCGGACAGCTCAGAGCTTAGAGCCTGCTTCCGATTCTGTGTCTCCCTCTCTCTGGCCCTCCTCCACTCACACTCTGTCTCTCTCTCTCTCTCTCTCTCTCTCTCTCAAAAATAAATAAACATTTTTAAAAATTAAAACATTTAATTAAAATTAAATAAAAAATTAAAAAAAAATTATGATTATGTCAGGGAGTAATTCCCTAGGGCTACCATAGCAAAGTACTGCAACCTGGGATAGCTTAAAATAATAGAAATTCATTCTCTTACGGTTCTGGAGAGTAGAAGTCTAAAATCAAGTTGTTGGCAAAACCACACTCCTTCTTGGGAGGATCCTTTCTGGCCTCTACCAGCTTCTGGTATCCCCAAGCATTCCTTGATTTGTGGCAGCTTAACTCCAATTTCCATTTGTGTCTTCACATGACTATCATCCCTCTGTGTCTCTTCTTTTCTTTTTATAAGGACACCAATCATATGAAAGAAGGACCCACCCTACTCCAATAGAACCTCCAACTTAACTTGTTATACACCTGCAACAACCCTATTTCCGTATAATGTGTCTAGAAGGACATGAAATTTTAGGGGACATTTTCCCTCCCAATGCATGTACCCTGAACCATTATTTATAGATATGCTAACATTCTTGGTTTCCAAGGCACAGGAAAATAAAATGCTCTCACATTTTCAAAATACATGATTTCCGAAAATATGTATGTTATTTGTCTTATCTAACCAGTCTGCGATTTCTAGAAGAGAAAAAATTCTGCTTTTCATATTATGTTTTCAATCGTGATTATTCCACAGACCTAAAATCCAACTACTATCCACTATATATGTGAGGGAATAAAAAGGGCTTATAGCCATCATGAATGTAGTTTCATGCCCTCTAATCAATTCTCTTTAATCCCAAAGATAAAAAATTTCCCCAGATTCTTATCTTTGACAGAGCTTTAGAATGGAATAAATACCTTTCTATTCCTCCAAGTCTATAGAGGAAACCCCTATCCCAGAAGAGAAAGGATACTTATCATCAGAAAAAACAAATGCATTTCACCCTTCACCATCATTTGATATTCTACAAATATTTATGGATCGTTAAGAAACTCCAGTATTACTTTTCTTTCAGAAAAGCGAATATCCAGAATGACAGACGAGGATATAGTCTCTTCAATGTGGAAAGAGTCTGAAAAGGCAAAGTGCCAAAGTGCCTCCATCAGCTTTGCAAACATCCCATGAGAAAGGGGGATAGGACATATGTATTTCCTTCAACCAACTTTTTGAAAAGGAGTAAACATTGAACGCCCTTATCCCTTTCCCCTCAACTCATCCATGACTAATATGTCAGAACATGTTTTCAAGGGTCATGAAATAGCCCCAAACCCTGGTGAGGGGAAATGAAGAGTGACACCATATTCATTCTGAAGATTGAGATCATGAGTAAGATACTGCAATTTGTTGTGCTTTCCTATTAAGACCATTTTCAGGTTTCAGATCACAGCAAAAGTGGGGGGGAGGTACAGACATTTCCCATATACCACTTGCCTGCACACATTCACAACCTCCTTCATTAGCAACATCCCCCACAAGAGTGGTACATTCGTTACAGTTGAATCTACAGTGACATAGCATAATCAAAGTCCACAGCTCACATTATGGTTCGCTTATGGTGGTGTACCTTCTATGGCTTTGGACAAATGTATAATGACATGCATCCATCATTATAGTATCATACAGGCTATTTTCCAGCCTAGAAATCCTCTGTGCTCTGCCTTTTCATCCCTTCCCCTGCCCTCCAATCCTTGGCAATCACTTACCTTTTTACTGTTCCCAACTTGCCTTTTCCAGAATGTCATATGGTTGGAATCAAATAGTATATCACATTTCAAAATTGACTTCTTTCACTTAGAAATATGCATTCCTGCATGTCTTTTCATGGTTTGATAGTTTATTTCTTTTTAGCATTGAGTAATATTCCATTATCTGGATGTACTGCAGGACGTTTATCCCTTCACCTAGTGAAAGTTATTGGATTGCTTCCAAGTTTTGGCAATTATGAATAAAGTTACTATAAATAGTCATGTGTAGGTTTTCGTGTAGATGTAAGTTCTCACCTCCTTTGGGTAAATACCAAAGAGAGTGATTGGTGGATCATATGTAATAATATATTTAGTTTTTTTTAAGAATGTGCCAAACAATCTTCCCGGAAGCTGCTGGCTTGCTTTGACAACAACTGGGAAAAGAATGACCCTTGGAGTAGTTTCAGACCTTCACAAACACCAGCAGCTGTTCTCTGGATAATGCTAATTATGTTCTGCAGATGATTATATTCTATAGTTTTAAGTTGCTACTTTCCCAGGGGCGCCTGGGTGGCTCAGTCAGTGGAGCGTCCGACTTTGGCTCAGGTCATGATCTCATGGCTCGTGAGTTCGAGCCCCACATTGTGCTCTGAGTTCCCGGAGCTTGCTTCAGAACCTGGAGCCTGCTTCAGATTCTGCGTTTCCCTCTCTCTCTGCCCCTCCCCTGCTCATGCTCTGTCTCTCTCTCTCTCCCTCAAAATAAATAAACATTAAAAAAATTTTTGAAATAAAAAAAGTTGCTACTTTCCCCCCAACAATAAGGTTATCCTGAAGCCCTGTATAATTACTGTGAACGTATTATGCTTGTAGTACATTATCTTTTCTCCACTAAGTCTCAGATGAGAAGCTGATGTGATACATGTAGCTTTTTCTATTTCAAAATAACATAATCACTTTCACTGGAAACCATTTTCAAAAATGCAAGGTCAGTGATCAAGGCTGTACTTCTGCAAATGACATCCTTGTCGCTTCCAAAGTCAGGACCCTTTCAGAATGAGAGGCCAAGATAAGGCCTGCCATTTTACGAGGAATTGGCAAAATGAACCTTGGCACAGTCGCCAGGGAACTTGGCTCTCCAAAAACAAAACAGTCATGCCTCTTCTTCTTTTCCCTTCTCAATAAGGAAAGTAAACTTTCAACTTCAAGGTATGTAGATAGTACTCTATTTGTTTTGGAGGAGTTACTGTAAATTTTCCACGGTTGGTACTGCAATGAAGAAATAGGAAAACAGAATTAAAGTTCAGTAAATAGACTGCCTACACTCAGAATTCTATAAAGTTCATTAATAAAGTTCCCTGATATTTCAGACCAATATGGAGATCTTTTCTTCAATCATGGGGAGAAAAGTATTCCTGAGTTATTCTGGTCAGTTTACTAAATTCAGCTGGATCCAATAAGTGAAATTATTTTTGTAAATAAGAGTTGTTTAATGTTTATTTATTTTTGAGAGAGAGAGAGGGAGAGAGAGAGAGGCAGAGACAGAGTGTGAGCGGGGGAGGGGCAGAGAGAGAGGGAAACAGAATCTGAAGCAGGCTCCAGGCTCTGAGCTGTCAGCACAGAGCCCCATTCAGGGCTTGAACTCACAAACCATGAGATCATGACCTGAGCCAAAGTTGGATGCTTAACCGACTGAGCCATCCCAGCCCCCCAGAAGTGAAATAATTTATTTTTTTAACCAGCAATTCTGGTAGCCAAAGTAACCCAAAGCAACAGCAATCTAGTCTACTTTGTCAAGACTGTAAGGTCATGCTTTCCCTGTTCTACCATTCATTGCCTGTCTGAAAAACCTTCCCTCCACTCTGATGCTACTTAAAGTTGTCATGTAAGTCCCTTGTTCCCTTGACTTGATCTATTTCCCCCCTCCCATCTACTCATGGGGGTTTATTCCCCACCATAAAACCACTCTCTCAAAAGATGCCAATAATCTGCTGATCCTAAAAGATCTCCATGCAGCCTTTCACTCTGATGACTAATCTCCTCTTGCTGGAAAATCCTGTCTTTCCCGGCTTAAGTCAACTTGACCTCTCACTTTTCTTCCAGCTTCATCTCTGATGATTTCCCTTAGTGTGTTGTGCTGAGAGCTAGGCTTCTAGGCACATTATTACTTATGTTTATTTCCTCATACATCCACACATAACTGCTGAGTGCCTTTTAAGGGTTTGGCTCTGCCCTAGAGTTCTGACTTCACATCCATTGTCTCTTTTGTCTCTATAATTTCTCCCTCTGCTATTGCATCCAGACTCGAGGCTTTAACCATCAACTTTATTCATCCCCTCCTTTTTGGCCACTGCCTTAGTACATATATCCTCAAGCATTTCTTTCCTGGACTTTTACAACAGCTTCTTCAATAAGCTTTCTGCTGACAGTTTCACTAACCACCTTCATCCCATAGAAAGTGATCTTACCCTTTCTTTCTCGCCCGTCCTTTCTCTCCTTTATCTCTCTTTGATTTAATATAAAATGTGTTTCAAAATCCCCTGAATTTAGAAAACTATAAAGAAGAAAAAAATTCCTAAGCCCACACTCAAGGTCAACCATTTCATCTTTAGTGGGCTTTCGGTCAGAGTTTTTCCAAGTACAGGTTTTTTTAAAAAGGAGTCAGGGGAAGTGAACTTTTTCAACCTTCAAATATCAGATATATCTGGTCTATTTGAATTATTCCAAAACATAAAGAAGAAACTTCTCAAATACCTTTTTTGAAATCAGCAAAATTCTGATAAGAAACATGATACTGATAACTCACCAAAATAAAACAAAACACAAAAGAACAATATATCAATCTCACTTGTGGAAACTATGCAAAAATACTAAATAAAATATGAGCAAGTGTAGTAGAAAAAACAGCAAAAAAAGAGTGCAAAAATGATTTCATATTCAGAACCTTATTGATTTTAAACAGGACATTGATAGGACAAGCAAACATTCTAATAATTGCCTTAAAATTTGCCAAATAAAACCTTTGGTACAATTCAAATTATATTCCTACCTAAAAAAAAAAAAATCTCTGAGTAAAACTAGGAGAGAACGATACTTACTTGACAGGATACTAATATTCATCTGATCATCATGTTTAATAACAAAAAATGAGAAGTTTCCCATGATATCAGGAACAAGAAAAGAAATTCCATTTTACTATTGTTCTCAAAGCACCAAACAATGCATTTAGACAAGAGAAATATAAGGTATCACTATAAGAAATAAGGTAAACTTGGGGCATCTGGGTGGCTCAGTCAGTTAAAGGTCTGACTTCCGCTCAGATCATGATCTCACCGTTCACGAGTTCAAGCCCCACATCGAGCTTTGTGCTGACAGCTCAGATTCTGGAGTCTGCTTCATTCAAATCTTGTGTCTCCCTCTCTCTCTCTGCCCCTCCCTTGCTTGCATTCTCTCTCTCTCTCTCTCCCTCTCAAAAAATAAATAAAGTTTAAAAAATTTTTTAAAAAAGAAATAAGGTAAACTTAGTTATTTGCAGATGATATGCCAGTATGTGTGCAAAATTTGAGACTATCAACAGAAGGAAAAACCTAGAATCAATAAGATTGTATTCAGTAGTTTTGCATAATTTTCACAAACAAGACTGATCTGTCATTTCCTTTGGAGGAACCATCTATGGAATAGTGATTTCTGGCTTCACAAATGGAATTTGGTAGTGTTTCTTCTTTTTGTTTTTAAGCCATTTAAATAAACTGAATTTATCTGATTTTTGAAGGTTGAACAATTCACATGTTTAAAAAACAAAAAAAGCAAAACCCTATCCCTGAAGAAAACCTGGTAGGAACCCAGTAAAATAGTTACAAATTAATTATACACAATCAATAGTTTTTTGATACAAACAATAACCAAGTACACAATACAATGAATTTAAAAGTATTATCTGTAATAGCAAAAGTCTATGGATAAATCTCAAAAGACCTGTGCAGACACCACAAAAAAAGAGAAGAAAAAAAAAAACCTTCAAGTTTCTGCTTAAGGCCATACAGGTGAGGAATAAATAGATATATCATGATATTGTATACAAAATGTCAATAAGGTAAAAGAATATTAATAGTTGAATTTCTAAATTTAATGAGATCCCAATGAAAAATAAAGAAGTTTAAGATTGAGGGAAGCAGGGCTTTAAAATTAATGGCTATGCAAACCGTATATCTGACAACAGGTTAATATCTAAAATACATAAGGAACATCATATAGATATAGATATATAGATATGTATATCATACAACTCAATAGCAAAAAAGTAAAATAATTCAATTAATAAATTGACAAAGGATCTAAATAGACATTTTTCCAAAGAAGGCATATAAATGGCCAATATGTACATAAAAAAATTGTTCACAATCACTAATCATAAAGGAATGCGAGTTCAAACCACAACAAGATATCATCTCACGCCTATTAGGATGGCTGTTATCAAAAAAAGACTAAAGATAACAAACATTAGCAAGGATGTGGAGAAAAAGGAATCCATATGCACTGTTAGTGGTAATATAAAGTGGTATTGCCCCTATAGAAAACATTAGAGAGTGTTCTTGGGGTGTCAGGGTGGCTCAGTCAGTGGAGTGTCTGACTACTGATCTCAGCTTGGGTCATGAGCCCGTGTTGGGCTCCACACTGCGGAGCCTGCTTGAGATTCTCTCTCTCTTTCTCCCCATGCCCCCACCCCCACTTGTGTGCTCTCTCTCTAAAATAATAATAATTTTTAAAAAAACATTATAGAGAGTCTTCAAAAAATTAACGATAGTACTACCGTATGATCCAGCAATCCCATTTCTGGGTACATTTCCGAAGGAAACAAAAACAGTATCTTGAAGAGACATCTGCACCCCCACATTCATTGCAGCATTATTTACAAAAGCCAAGATATGGAAACAACCTAAGTGTCCACTGGTGGATAAATGGATAAAGACGATATGGTATGTATACATACACACACTGAAATATTATTTAGCCTTAAAAAGGGAAAGAAATCGTGCCATTTGTGACAACATGGCTGAAACTGGAAGGCATTATCCTAAGTGAAATAAGCCAGACACAGAAAGACGAATACTGTTTGATATCACTTATATGTGGAAGAAAAAGATTAACTCCTAGGAACAGAGAGTAGATGATGGGTTACCAGGGAAATGGGGAGATGCTGGTCAGAGTACAATCTTTCAGTTATAAGATGAATAAGTTCTGAGTACCTAATGTACAAAATGGTGACTATAATTAATAATATTAAATTGCATAGTTGAAATCTTCCAAGATTAACCTATCAGGTTCTCATCACAACAAAAATAAGTTAAAGATAATCATATGAGGTGATAGATATGTTAATTAACTTAATTGTGGCAAATATTTTGCAATTTATATATATAAAATCATCATATTGTGCACTTTAAATTAGTTTTCTTCATCAATATACCTCAAAAAGGCTGGGTAAAAGGAGAAAAAATTTAAATAAAAATAAAAAGGGGCGCTGGGTGACTCAGTCAGTTTAAGCATCTGACTTCAGCTGAGGTCATGATTTCACAGTTCGAGAGTTCAAGCCCTGCATTGGGCTCTGTGCTGACAGCTCAGAGCCTGGAGCCCGCTTCAGATTCTGTGACTCCTCTCTCTGCCCTTCCCCCATTCTCTCTCTTTCTCTCTCTCAAAAACAAATAAACATTAAAAATTTTTTAAATAAAAATACTTGAGGGGTACCTGGGTGACTCACTCAGTTGAGCACCTGACTTTTTTTATAAGATTTTTTTAATGTTTATTTTTGAGAAAGAGAGAGAGACAGAGCACTGACAAGTGAGGGACAGAGAGAAAGAGAGACACAGAATCTGAAGCAGGCTCCAGGCTCTGAACTGTCAGCACAGAGCCCAATGCAGGGCCCATGAACCAGGAGATCATCACCTAAGCTGAAACCCAGCACCTAACAGACTGAGCCACCTAGGAACCTGAGCATCTGGCTCTTGATTTCGGCTCAGGTCATGATCTGATCTTATGGTTCCTGTGACTGAGCCTTGCAATCGGGCTCCAGGCTGACAGTGAGGAATGTGCTTGGGATTCTCTCTCTGTCCTTCTCTCTCTGACCCTCCCCTGCTCATTCTCATTCTCTCTCTCTCTCTATCAAAATAAATAAATAAACTTAAAAAAATAAAAATAATTGACAACTCTGAAGTTCACCTGGAAAAATGCGTATGTGAAAATAGCCAAGAGAAATCTGAAAAGTGAGAAGTAACAAACACTGTCAGCACTTTAAAATATTTAAAAACACAGTATTTAATAGGGCACCTGGGTGGCTCAGTTTGTTAGGCGCTGGGCGTCTGACTTCGGCTCAGATCATGACCTCATAGTTCGTGAGTTCGGCCCTGCATCAGGCTCTGTGCTGACAGCTCAGAGCCTGGAGCCTGCTTCAGATTCTGTGTTTCCCTCTCTCTCTGCCCCTCCCCTGTTCATGCTCTCTCTCTCTCTTTCAAAAATAAATAAACATTAATTTTTTTTTAATTACAGTATTTAAAGTAGTATTGTACTGGTGGAGAAGTAAAGAGACATAGCAATGAAACAGAATCCAGAAACAGATCCAAATGCCTATGGGGATTTAGTCTGTAATAAGGATGGAATTTTTAAATAATGGGGTAAAGATGGATTATTTAATAAAAGGTATTTCAAAGTAGAGTAACAGTTGGAAAACTTAGCTGTATTACTACTTAATTACTTACAAGAAAATTAATTCCAGAATAATAAAAGTCTTAAATTTAAAAAGAGAGAGAGAGAGAGACTTCAAAATAAGCAGAAGGAAGCAAGTGAAAACCCAGAAGACACAAAGGCAACATTTGTTCTACTTGATAAAAATAATACACTTTTTCACTTTCTTAGGCAAAGATGAACTAAACAAAGTGAAATGAGAAACAAATGAGTAAAAGTGAATGTGTGTGTAATACATGTGACAAAGTGCTAATTCTAACTATGTCATATATTTGACCAAGTGCCAATCTAATAGGAAAAGAATGATATCTTTGTTTCAATTTTCGGTTCTGTAATTATAAATGAACTTGAACTGCTTTCCATGTGTTTATGGGCTATTTGTTTCTGAGTTGTCCTCAGGGACAGGGAAGGAAGAGGAACAAAGCAAGGATGTGGTCTCAGTTGGAGTCTCGCTTCAGCCTGCTCCCACAGGTTGCTGGGGAGCATGAATTGCACCAGTTACCCTACCTTGAGACAAAGGGGGTTGCTCCTTTTTACTCCCATGCCAGTCGGTCACTGACTAGGGGCTGAAGATGCAGAGTGGATGAGCTACCTGTTGAGATGGTTCCCATTCACTGAGGCAGTTCTCTGAAAAAGGGTACAGTTGTTATCTCCTTGCAACTAAAACTCACTGCAGCTGAGAGAGAGATGCACACCCTACTAACGGGGGTCTGGGCATGGCAGCAACAGCATCTCCTGCCATCACCAAAACAATTTCACCTTGTTGCCCTGAGCTCCAACCGCTCAAGAACACTGCATGTTTTTTAAATATATCTGGCACACTCAACTATTCCATGCCTCTGCAGGATAACTTTTCTATCCAGTCCAACTATCCAAGTCTCCCACCGGAGTTTCTTGGCACCTCTTGTGGTATTTATTTTGGGCGCTTTTTAATGCAGTTAAATGTTCACATTTTCTTTCTCCAAAATCAAGATGGCAGTCATTCATTTCATCCTATCTGTAACAATTAGTTAGAAGCTTGGGCTTCCTCAAAAGTTTATAAATGCCTTTGGTATGAAAACAGAGTCTTAGTCACCATCTTTCATTCCCTTAGTACCTAGCATGAAACCTAATCAATGTTTGTTGAATTGAGTTGAATCAAGCATAATGTCAAAAAAATAGAAAGCAACTGTTTATCTTTCTGGCCTATCTGGCATGGAAATAAAATTTAAAAAAAAAATACCAATTTCTCATTTCCATTCTATTCCACTCTCTCTTCTGTGATTCTATGAAACCTTCAATATAAACATTTTATTCCCTCTGTCCAGGTTTTTAATAAAAAAGATCATAATTCAATTGACTCCTCTCTATTAAAATTTAGTCTTTTACATCTTTTAATGGTGATGATTAAGAAAACAAAGGCTTATGTTCTGTTTTTAGAGTTTCCCCATCAATTTTCTTTATTATGTTGAGGTCACTTTACCTCTCAGAAAATATGTGACCCAAAAATTTGTTTGCAAAGCACTATCTTTTCAAGGACCTCTTTTATTTCCCCAGGGACCTCTTGTATTAAGCATTTGACATTGGCTTCTGATGTGGATACAAAACTTGAACACTCCGTGCAAAAGTGGACTTGTTTATAGAAGAAACAATTGATGCCATTATTTCCAAAACTCTCATTTCATAGATGCCAGTAATGGCCAGCAAACCGTGTGCCGACAGATGAAAAATTACTCCACACTTTGCTAAGAAAGAGAGGAGAAGGCATGAGGATCAACATTCGCAGACGAAGATCCTGTTCACCTCACTCGTATTCTCATTTATTGCAGAGTGTCAGGCCAATCACAAAGCTCAGTTTGTGTACAGAGGGCATATAACATTTCTGGCATGCAAAACCAAAGAGTGCATGACTTAAAGGTGAACAATCACAAGAGAATAATCAAATCAGAGATATGCAGCAAAGGTCTCTGAGTCCTACTGTTTTGCTAAACTTTGTAGGCAATGTATAGATAATGCTGTTCCCCCAAGGACTGCAGAAACACCTGGGAGGGCCAGCCTGGGCATTCACCAGTCCAGGGGTGGAGGGTGGGGGTTAGGCAGGCCTCCAGCATTCCAAGAAACCCACGCCCCTCCCAAGCTTAACTGCAGCCCACCAGAAATCTCCACGTTACATTTTAGCTAGCCAAGCATTGTGTATAATCTCGTCATCTTCAGTAATAACCCAAACACATAGACATGGGGATACATAGAGTCAGAGGTTATGATCAAGTTTCACACTTGTGTAAAATCCTTACATGGTGCTCCAAGGCTCATAGGACAATGTGCAAACCTCTCAATATGGCTTACAAGGCCCTCTATGACTTGTTCTCTGCTTTATCATACAATATTACCTCGGCTATAAAAAAAAAAAAAAAACTACTTATGTTTTGCCAAACTCACTCTGCGCTCTGACACCTCTCCCTGAATCTTTAAAATACTCTGTTTCCAGTATTTTCCAGCACTCTCATATCCTATCCCATTGATAATCCTTCAGGTCTTAGACTAGATGTAGAACTTCCTGGGTTCAAACTTCCCAGTCACTCCTCGATTGTCTAGATGTCCCTTCTTCAGGCATCTAAAGTACTCTATTTGTACTCATCATGCTGAATTATCTGTAATTTTAAATTATACCTCCCTCATCCAGCATTATCCATCCATCTATTATTTGTTTGTTTCTTTGTTTGCTTCATAATATTTGTCACTTTCTAACATACCTTAGCATTTACTCAATGTTTATGCCTGGCCAGGACAAAGTAACTAGTATCAAATCAGCCCTACTGACATAAACACCTATAAAACTAGAAAAAAAAATACAACAAATATTTTCAGAAACAGACAATAGGCAGCACAGCGCTATGAGCCCTAGTGAGGGGAAAGCCCTAGCTTTCTGCCTGGAGGTACCTTCCAGACTGTAGCGCGGGGAGATGCAGCCCCAGCAGAGAGCATGGTGGTCCTGCTGCATTGAGCAGAGACATTGGACTTCAGGGCTGCTAAGGTACCTGGAATTTGGGGGAAAGAGTCTTAGAGAGGAGAAAGTTGCACAGAGTAAGAGCTCCAGAAATGCTCCTAGAGGTTTCCATTAGTCATTAGCTGAAAACTAAACTGTGGACATGAGGACAAGACACCACAAAGCCTGGAATCAAGTGCCAGAGGACAATAAGCTGAACACAGAGTCTAGAGTGGCACACAACTGGGAGTCACTGGAACTCTTATCAGCTAGTGGCTTGTGGGAAAATATCAAGCAGTATACCTGCAAACAGGATTGCAGAAGGAAGAAGAGATAGGGACAGAAAAAAAAATTTTTTTGAAAAAATAATGGCTGAGAAAAAAATACAAAATCACCAATCCAAAAGTCTCAATTAACCTTAAGCAATATTTTATTTTATTTTATTTTATTTTATTTTATTTTATTTTATTTTATTTT
>NW_024412400.1:17925070-18035968 GCF_014898765.1 Herpailurus yagouaroundi
TTATTTTATTTTATTTTATTTTATTTTATTTTATTTTATTTTATTTTTAAAGCTGATTTATTTTTGAGAGGGTGGGAGGGGCAGAGAGAGAGGGACAGAGGATCTGAAGCAGGCTCTGTGCTGACAGCCAAGAGCCTGATGTGGGGCTTGAAGTTACCAACCATGAGATCATGACCTGAGCCAAAGTCGGGAGCTTAACCAACTCAGCCACTCATGTGCCCCAACCTTAAGCAATACTTTAAAAATCAAGAAGAAACAAAGAAAAAAAAAAAAAGACTATACCTAGACACATTCTAATCCAAAGTTAAAACCAATGCAAAAGAAAAAAAAAATAGAAAAGAAAAGACACATTCCAGGGGAACAGTGGTAAGAATAACCAGTGATTTCTCACCAGAAACAATATAAGCCAGAAGACAATGCTACGTCTATAAAGCACTGAAAGGAAAAGCTGTCACCCATGAATTACATATCTAGCAAAAAATATCCTTGAAAAATGAAAGTGGGCTAAAAATATTTCCAGATGAACAGATGCTGAGAGAATTCACCACAATCAGACTCGCTCTACAAGAAATGTTAAAAGATTTTCAGACTGTAGGAAAATGGTACTGTGTGGAAAATCAGATCTACATAAAGGGATGAAAAGCACTGGGAATGGAAAATACGTGAGCAACTGTGACAGTCAGGTAAAGAGGCGTCCTCAGAGGAGAAGGGCTTAACCTGAAATCAGAGGCTGAGAGGAGCAAAGAAGGCCTCTAACTACAAGAACAGAGAGAAATAACTAATTCCAAGACTGAACCAGAGAAAGTAATAGATGAACCTAGTGCTTTTGTTGTTCCAGAAAGCAAGGAAGCTGTCAAAGGAGTACATGTCAGAAGGACTCAGAAGCTAACTTGAAAGCCAGCAAAATAATTTTGAGCAACAAAATGAATAAAGACAATCATTGATTATAACCTATTGATTAAAATAACGGGGCACCTGGGTGGCTCAGTCAGTTAAGTGTCCAACTTCAGCTCAGGTCATGATCTCACGGTTCGTGAGTTCGAGCCCCACATTGGGCTCTGTGCTGACAGCATGGAGCCAGGAGCCTGCTTCGGATTCTGTGTCTCCCTTTCTCCCAGTAGAACATCAATCCCACGGAAACATGGACTTCAATATGACGTTCCTCTCTCCGTCTCAGGATCCTCAGAACTTAGAACTTAGCACATAGTAGCCACTTAAAAAAATGATTATTGGATGAATAATTAAGTACACCTTTTAGACTGTAAGCTGAAGGCACAGCCCATGTTTCCTACGTGACTGTTTCCCCATGGTCTTGCGGGTAGAAAGCCCTCAATAAGCATTGGTAGAATGACTAAAAAAAATTAAGAACAAAGTCATCTGCCTTGCCAGTATGGAATGAGGCTAAACTTACATTGAATTTCTTGCCGTTATCTCAAAAAAATTAAATGAAAAATTAAGTTAAGCCCTTATCTGTTAGAAATAGAATGGCTGCTGGACAATGGAGATACACATTTACTAAGTTATCTATTATCTGCTCTCCCACCTCTACCAAAAAAAAAAAAAAAAAAAAAAAGAAAGAAAGAAATGAAGAAAGAAAGAACTATAAATGGAAACATTTTACCAGGGTTTTTATTTCTACTGGAGCAGATATCCCAGGTATTGATTACCAGATGGTCATGATAATGGCCATGAAATTTCATTAGCACTAAAAATGCTAGGCCCAGCAAAACGTTGCTTACAAGGTTTTAGGTTTCTTATAAGATATACTGATAACGTGAATTAAAATATCCTCTTAAGTATACCCTGCCCTGATTTTATTCTTCCTGTACTTCCAAGCATGAGAAAAAAGAATTCACTTTCCCACTGCAATCCAATATAGATTGAACCAATTTTCTCTTGCCATAGAAAATGGAATTATTTTAAAAAACTAAAGTGGGAGATCATCTCAATTTCTTTAAAAGAATCTTTTACTAGCTCTGTATCTCATGACTACAAAACCAATATTTGGTTCAAAACTGCCACACTCATACTCATATTTATTACTCCCGCCTTTCTTAAGACATTAGTGTAACAGTGTAGAAAGTAACATTTTTAACACTTTAAATTGGCTTATTAAATATATACCAAAGAGGATCCAAATCATAAATGTACAGCTCAGTGAATTACGAATGAACAATGGACCCAGCTGTGTAACCAGAACCCAAGCCAAGGAATAGAACGTTATTATCACCCCAAAGGATAACCTGGTTTCCCGATCATCATGCCTTCCTCTCTCCCCAAAGATATTCTCTTTCCTGACCTGAAAGAAGACAGATAAATTTATGCTCGCCTTTGTGTTTTATGTAAACGGTATCATGGAGTATGAACATTTTTGGTATCTGGCTTCCTTCCCTCAATATTATGTTTTCATAGAGATTAATTCTTTATCTTAAATTGAAATCCTTATTGAATTTGTGTGATAAAATATAATCAGATATTATCCTTGAATTCATTCTCTTTACAAACATAAATCTTAGCAAAATATAATTTTACCAAATATTATGAAGTCACTAAAATAGTTAGATATTGAGAATAAGAATAGCTAAATCAGATTTTATGGAAGGTAATAAAAGCATCCAAACGAGAGCTCAGCTAAGTGATCTGCAATACATTGCTGACTTTGTTCCTGTTTGTAAATCTTTCTAGCTAAAAATTATTGCGGACATATTGAGTGATATGTTTTTCGAGGTTATGAATACTTCATTGCTCTTTGGTGTTAGATGTGAAGCGGCTGATTTGTAGAAAGAACTGTGCATCTGTGTATCACTCCAGTAACATATATACTCTATTGGCCCTTCCCTTTCATTAGGCTGTCACTGATACTATAGAGTTTTACAGATTACAGGTTTTGCCTAAAGCTTCAGTCAGCTCCCTTACCCAGTAATTGGATAGACAGATTTGGCTCAGTTCAGCAAGTCTGTACTTCTGTATGCAAAAGAAGGCCTGCATTGAAAAGCAGCAACCTTTTGCCAGGTCAGGACAAACAGAGCTCCGTGGGGAAGTTTTAGAAAACCGCTTTTGGTCCCGTGCCTACACCCTTACCAACTGACTTTCATGGTTTAAGGATGCGTACGCATCATTGTCTATTAAAAAGAATAATCTAAGATACAGGCTTTGTTTAAAAGGATACCTAAATTCCAAACTTCAACATGTTGGCTTCATTAAAAATGGGCGTTTTCTAACTTTCTGCATCCAGGTACACAGAAAACGTGAAGCTGGTTTTCAGACCGTGATTTTTATTTGTTTTCAGGACACAGCATTGCAATAAAAGCAGAATTATATGGATGCTCCAAGCTGCTGTTTAATTTCAAAAACTCTAAAATCTAAAGTTAATTTGTTCATAGCACACTTGTTCTATAATAAAACTTAAATCTGGAGTAGTCTAAGTAATACATTTATGTTCAGTGTGGGAGAGCTTATGACACCAGGAAAACCTCCACTTTTTCACTTCATAAATTTACTGCTGTATTGGCCCAAATATAAGGCTTAGTTAGGCTGCCTTAATTTTCAGAGGAGAGGAAAATTTTGAGCTGCAGAAATAAACTCTGTCACCTGAAACTTTCCATTTCTAGCCCCCAGGGCAGTTGAAGGAGTGAAAATGTGCCCTGATACCCCTTCCTTCCTTCTGCTTTAGGTGGTTCCAGCTAGTGTTACTGATACTGAAATTTAAATACAATTGCTACCTTAGCCCGCCAGCCAGTCTGTGAGAAGCTGCATTCGGTTACTCGGCTGGCTCCGAAAAGGGGCTAGTGTCTCTCACAGAGTCAAGCATTGTTAGAAACTAAAAGCTTTTGAGAATGGAGATGTTAAAGCAGATTGAAGGTGATTTATCACCTCTCTTCTCCAATTCTTCCACTGCTTCTCTCCCTGCAACAGCTCCAAAGTAAGGCTTGGCCCAGGAGGAAGAAGCAGCAATTCTTGACAAAAGTGGTGAAGGTTTTTGTGGGCTGTTGTCCCTGCTACACCAAGCCAATTCTGCAGCTTGGAGAGGAATCCTGACCCTCGAGACAAACAGCACTTATAGTGTGAATCCTGGGGGCACCTGGGTGGCTCAAATCAGTTAAGCATCTTACTTCATCTTGGGTCAAGATCCCACAGTTCACGAGTTCGGGCCCAGCATTGGATTTGTGAGTTTAAGTCCCGCATTGGGATCTCCACTGTTGGCACAAAGCCCCCTTCAGATCCTGTGTCACACTCTCTCTCTGTCCCTTCCCTGCTCACTTGCTCTCTCTCTCTCAAAAGTAAGTAAACGTGAAAAAAATCTCTTAAAAAATAGTGTGACTCCTGGCTTTCCGTTTGCTGTTCAGATGTACACAAGTTTTTTGTTGTTGTTGTTGTTGTTTTTTTAACCTCTCCAAAAGACAGTTTCATCATCTGCAAAATGGGAATGCTTTTTCTTACCTCGCAGGGTTGTTTTGAAAATTAACAGGAAAATGCATATGGCTCCCTTAGCACATAAAAAGCATTAGTAAATATTAACTAGTATGACTAGAACCTTTGGAACAACAGGATGCTGTAGCCCAGGCTGCTACTGCCCACCACAGATCCATTTCCTTTGTTCCCTGGCATCCAACTACACTATATGGGTTCTCACAGGGATGGGGTCACAGGGCTGAGTTCCAGCCAACAGAATGTGAATAAAAGGTAGGTGTCCACTTGTGGCTCAAAGCTTTTAAGAAGTTGATGCCCCCTCCACTTTGTTTTTCTCTTCCCACTTAGATGCAAAAGGTGGAAAGTCCCTACGGAGTGGTGGAGTCCAGATAGGAATAGCCAGAGTCCCAGAATAACTGCATGAAGGAAGACAGCCATTGTTGCATCCCAGCCAAGAACAACTTCCCTGGATCGTTCTTTGTGTCATTATTTATTTCGGGATCTATTTGTTACTGCAACCTACCTTGGCTAATTAAAACAGCTATGGAGAGCCAGGATTTACACTTAATGTACTCTTGGTCTGGTGGGTCTCAGCAGTTCTCACTATAAAACAAATGAGAAATTTTCAGTTGATTAAAGGCCTAGCTTAGTCTTGCACCTTCACAGCTCTATGTAGTTTGTCCCCTGAGCTGAATTTTCTTCCATTATTGTTCATTCTGTACAGCTCCCAGATATATGTGCTCCCCTTCTGTTTCCTAGACCCAATTTTCCTTAACACAGCCAAGACAAGGTGCCATTTTTGTGTGTGCTTCATTTAAATCTAAAATGAAGATGAAAGCAAAATCAGGAGTATAGTTCTTTAACCCTAAGAGTTTCCGTAAGAATACATATGGATTTTACTAAGCATAAAAGCCCTGTAGATACTGAACCTGGATTCTTTCCTGTTTGGTTCCTGGACTTGGGTGGTGAGTGCCATCTTGTTTCATCTGCCCTGGAGCAGTCTACCTAAATACACAGCTCTGTTCAAAGGAAAACACAAGCTTCCTGTTTCCGGTAGAAATGTTTCCTGATTCAATCCTCCCCCACCTCACTGGTTGGGACCCCTGGGGCCTGTCTCAGCTTTGCAGTCCATGTGTGCATCAAAGGTGACTGAATGCCTTGAGCCCCAGTAAATGATATGACCGTTCCCAGCTCCAATAATAAGCTTCACCTATTTTCTGAGGTGCTCTGTTCCTGAAGTCAGAGATTGTTAATATCACAAATGTACAGTGTTAAAAAGGTTGTGCCTCGTGAGTGAGTTCATCTAGCTAAAAAGGGGACAGCTAAAAATGCTCACAATACAGGTAGGGAATAACTTCCCAAGCTTCCCATAAAACATGTATGTTTCCATAAAGGGGCCTACTCTTTCTCTCCAGCTCCATGAAAATTTCAGAACTTCTTGGCCATAAAATAGAAACTATCAGTGGTGGAATTATTCAATGTGCTGCAGATTAATTAATAAACTAAAAAGTATCAATTTTAAATAAAATAAAAAGCAGCTTTAAATAAAATACAGGAACCCAAACTGTATACTATTTCTGTAGCCTGTTATCAATGGCAATGCTAAATCAGGGTTACTTTATCAGTATAAAACACTTTGGAACAAAAACAACAGCAAAATCTGATTTTCATTATCCAAGGCAAGTTCTCTTGTCTTTAGTTCTTTTAAAACATAGCTATAATTTCCCAAATGCCATATATAGTAGATTCAAACCACCTCCAAGCCAACGTCTATCTGGGCCAATGATTCGAAAATAGCAGTGGGGATTCGGTCAGTTATGGCCAGAAACATGCAAATTTGAAGGCAGGTTTGGATGATTAAGCAATTACGCAAGACCAACCTGAAAGCAGACTTAACGTTTTAGTGCATTCCTCACAGTGACAAACTGAGATCACAACCTGCTATGCTAAACAGAGGAGCTTTACAGTGTTCTATTAACAACCAAGAATGAAACCTCTGACATCTCATTAGTAACAATATATATAAGAAGCCATTATCGGAGGTTTAAGGAACTGCATAGTGCTATTTTAATTACCCATTGCAGGCAAACTGTGATTGTGTCTTCGCCAGCATTTTATTAGAATGTCAATTCGATTGAATTGCATCCCATGGGGAAGATTAGCATGGATTTTTAGGACGGATGTGTGAAAGTGTTGCTGTGTCTACGCCAACTTTTAAAAGTTGTGCGCTAATTGGAGTGAAAACGGAGAGAGAAGTGTGAGATTCCCAGGTCCAAGAAATCCTGTAGCCATTCTTGCTTTCACTCCACCCTAATCCTGTGTGTGCAAATGGTACAAACTGAACACAAAGCCTCCCAGGCATCAGCACTGCACTTTGAGCATTAGGAGAGGATAAAGGGATTTAGGGTGAGAATATGTGTGTTCAGACCTCTTCTTCCCAGCTTAAAATGGGGAAGGGATTCAATAGTAACCCATGCACCTCAGGGGGATCTACTTGAAACAAATTTTTTGGTCTTTTCCCAAAGAAACTTAAGAGTATAGCAGTCTTTGAGATCTGGGGTCACCCACGGTAACATCTATATTTGACTGGAGAAATAGAGGCAGAAAATTAGGGTCATCTGACTAGCATATTAGTGGCAAAGAAAGGTCCCAGGTTTCCCAAAAGTCAGTCCAGTGCTCTTCTTTTCTACTATTATTGTAATAGTTTCTACTTTCTAGACAGTGCTCCAACACTTTCCATTTTTGTCTTTTTTTTTTTTTTCTTGAAGCTTGTAATTGAGGGGAAAATCTGAGTATATAATACAGGCAGATGATTACTTTCTTTGGCCAAGTAAAAATAGGACCAAGTAAAGGAGATGGGTAAAAATAGTGGAGAGATGTATTGGTAATTTTTTTTCCCCCCAGAGGAAACAATGCTTATAGGTTACTAGTCTTTGAAAACAGAGAAAAGCCCTTGAGGAAAAGCTGTGAGCTGCTTTTCCTGCGGCTCTCCAGTTCCTGCAGTCTCCTTTATTTTTCCGTGTTTTCAGGAGTTATCACTGGCTGCCCAGATGAAAATGAAAATCACTTCAGAAAAACTCAAAATAGGTTTGCCTCCTTTGTGGTGATTGGGAAATCCAGCGGCCGTCTGATGATACTTCCAGAATTAAAGTGCCAAGCGGAATCAGCCACTCTGCGGACAATCTGCCCACTCTCTCCCCTCACACCGATCCCAGGAGGAGAAGGCAGGATGGCAGTGGACCTGGACCAAAGAAAGAGAAACTTTTACGTTGCCGGAAAGAAACTTAGGGTGTGCTATGGTTGCAAACCACGTGCTCACGCAGCTCCCTCCGCACCACCACCAACCTCCCCACCCCTGACTCAGGAACAAAGATGAGGGGTGAATCAGGAGGTGAGGGCCCTCCCTCTCTGGAGCCCGCAAGCCTCCCTGGCCAGATCTGGGCGTCCGCTCCAGACCTGGCAGGTACAGGGGTTTCTTGGGAGATAGGAATGGCCAGCCAGGCAGGCCGGTCATGCATAGATCAGGTCAGGCCTATGGAAAGTATCAAATCGCCTGCGCCCCTGTGGCCGCCACTCAAGCACAAACAGGTGCCGGTCTTCAAAGCCCAGGAGCATTAAGGCGAAACCTGGCAACTCAGAAGGTCACTTCTGCGCCACTGCTGCCGGCTCTCTTCTAATTCCCACCCTCCACTTCCCCTCTTCTCTCGCCCCTTCCCTCCTCCTCCTGCCCTCCCTCGTCCTCGCTCCGGGTTCCAGAGCTCACGGCGCCCCCTCTCTTCCCCACCCTGAGCTCGCGGGGTCCCCCATTCCCTCATCTCCTCGGGTTCTGGGATGGGGAAAGAAAAGCCCTCCTCTTTTCCAACAGTGCCGGGCTTTGGCTTTAGAGCTCCCCACTCTCTGCCCCTCTTCTAAGTTCGGGCTCTCAGGGACCCCCCCCCCCGCAGTCTGTTTCCCTGTCCCAGATTCCGCTCTCGCGAGGGAAATCTCCCACCCTCTTCCCCTGCCGGACGCCCCAGCTCGTACACCGACCGCCCCCCCCACCCCCCGCCCCCAGCCGGTCGCACCCTCCGCCCGTCCCTCCCCCTGGCCGTCCCCTGGGCCGGCCGCCGGCGGCCCGCCCTTCCTCCCGGCGGGGTCACTCTGGGACAGGCGCCCTCCCCCGCCCTCCCGCGGCGGGAGCCCAAGCCTCTGGCGGCCGCGGCGGCGGCGGCGAAGCCCGCTGCCAGAGCCGGGCCTTGAACTCCCGCGCGGTATTGGAACCCTCCCGGAGCCCCTTGTCCCAGACCCCGGCCGGGGCCCTGGCGACCGCCGACCGCTGCGGCCGCGACCAACGCGGAGGGGCCCACGGGCTCCAAGGCTGTGTCTTCTTGGTCTCCAGGACCGAGAACTGGTAGGTTCGTCCGGTCTTTGCCCTGCGGGGGTTTGCAGCCCTAAAGCTTTCGGAGCCCCGCTTCCGCCCTGCAGCCGGATTTAGCGTGGGACCGCCCCTCCCGGGGCTCGAACTCGACCCTCCTTGGCTGAGCGGCAGTTAGCGCCCCGCGCTGGCTTGGCGCTGTGCGGGCGCGAAGGGACAGGTGCTACCCATTCCCCCTAAGAGAGGACCTAACTCCAGGGCTCCAAGCCCCCAGTACATTTTTATTTTTAAGGTAAATGTTATTGAGAGCTCCTGCACTCTCCTGGGCAAAACCCCCATGCAACTGTTTTAATGTAAATTTTATTGCAGTATGAAGTACATGTTAAAAGGTGCACAGACGGATGAACGTTCACAAACGGCATATACCTGTGTAAACAGCAGCCAAACCAAGAAACATACCGTGACCAACACCCTCGATGCCCCACTCAGCTCCTTCCAGCCCCCCCCCCCCCCCCTCCCAGGACAACCACTATCCTGATTTCTCACACCAAGATTGGATTTGCCTGTTTCTATACTTGACACGAATGTGATCACAGAGAACGTGCATTTTTGTGTCTGGTTTCTTTGACTCAAAGTCGCATCATCATGTTAGTGAGTTTCATTCATGTTTTGGCCTCTGGTAAAAGGTTCTCATTTCTGTATAATATTTCCTTGTATGGATATACCATGGAAATGTGGGTGGCTTCCAGTTTCGTGGTTATTACATAAAGTGCTAGCACATGTCTTTTGGTGGACACCTTTGCATTTCTGTGAATAAGTTACTAGACGTGGAATTGTGGGGTCATGGGAAGACATATTTGGCTTTACCGAATATGGGCAAAGAGATTTCCAAAGTGCTAGCGATTTATGAGAATTCCGATGGCTCCAAAACCAAGTTTTATTGAGGACCCACTATGTGTGTGCAGTGAACAGGACGTACAAAGCCCCTATGCTCTAGGAGTTTTAGCACGACAAACAGTCGGCACACTGACAAATACCCGGACAAGCTAATGCCTGAAGGTGGTCAGTGCTGGGGAATGAATAAATGGCCTATGGGATGGGGGAGGGCATTTAAAGAAGGTCTCTATGAGGAGGTGTTAATGGAGTCCAGACCTCAAAGACAAGAAGGATGAAGACCAGCTAGGGACATGGGGCTGATCCAACTCTCTCTCCCCTTTTCCTGCCTCCCAGTTTAGTGGGGCCCCTGGACCGGAGGAGACCAGATTTGCAGATTCAAGGGCTCATGTTCACAGTACAGCCACTTAGGTGACAAAGTCCCAGGAAGGCTTCTGGCTGGACCACCCATCTCTCCTGGCCTCTGAACTCCCAGGCACTTCTCTCCCAGGGCATTTCCATTCTCGGTTGTATAATTAGTGCTCATTATGCTTTATGTCTGTCTTCCACATTTTGCCAAGTACATTACTGCTTGAAAAAATACTTCTGACTTCCAGTTATTGATGAGGTAGCCTGGTGTTAGACACACACAGAGTTCCCACAGAGGAAACAGACAGCATGAAAACATTAACATGCCCAAGGCCAAAGGGCACGTCAGGAAAAGATCAAAGAAAGCTCTGGCCAGTTCACACCACCTTCCTCCAAGGCGCTGGGCTTTTACACAGTGCCCCTTTAATTCCTGCAACAAACCCTCCAAGTGGGCATCATTAGCTCTGTTCAACAGAGTCACATAGTTAATTCGGATACAAATACAAATGAGGGAATTCAGATACAAATCCAGAATTGTCTGGTCTTAAAATTAAGTGTCTCAGGTCAAGTTCCCTAGTAGTAGAGTATATAACCAAGATTCTTGTTGAAACCATTTTTGTACAAAGTGCTTTCAGGAGAAGAAGAGGGAAGCAGGATGGAGCAGGTGGGAAAGCTGAACTAGAATGTGGTCTTCGCTCGAGACTGGCTTCAATCTCTTCCTCAAGGAACATGAATTCCGTCACAGCATTAGTCCCACTGTGAAACAAAGGAGGAGGATGTTTTACTTGACTCTCAGCCAGTCGTTGGCATTAGTCCAGAGAAGGGGACATCTGTGAGCCATTACCAGCCAAGACTACAGTGGCACCAGCCCGATGACGTGGCTTCACTTAGGGAACCAACAGCATCCACTACACCCAGTAGTGGTTTGTCTTTGCCCCAACCTCATGTGGGGCATCCGGGATGTTCAGGAATCACCACACTCCAAACACAACAGTCTTCCCAGCTCCCATGGCCCCCAAACTTCCCCTATAGAATCTCCTGAAGGATTTGCAAAAACACGTTGCTGGACCCCACTTTCAGAGTTCACGATACCCAGGGTTGAATGGGGTCTGACAATTCACGTTTCTAACATGTTCCCAGATGATACGAGGCTCTGAGTCTGGGACCACCTTTGAGACCCACTGCCCTGCAGCATCATTTCAGGGCACTACACCTGTTCCCAGGTGACATCTAAATTACTCAATGATCCATCATTTTAACCAAACTTTCCACAGGCAGTATGTCGCCCCAAGTGGTTATTCTACTTGTGGAATTATGAAAGCCTGTGGCAGATAATTTGGGTATGCAAATCTACATGGTACCCTCTTGGTGGCCCTCTGGATCCAATCCATTCAAAAAGAGAATTGGGGATTCTGGATTGACTCAAGGCAAAATATTGAATTAGCATAAATTTTGCCCTCAGGCTCCCAGACTCCCTTTCAGCCACCTTATGCATCTCCTCCCTATTCTTGTAAAAGCCCCAGAACATTTTATACTGAAGCTGGCTCGTATCTGTTCACAGGGCTGATGTGAGCCTGTCTCTTCCCAACTGGCATGGAAATCAGCAAATGCTAAAAAGCAGGGCTTTCCTGCCACCCCCTCCGCCAGAGAGTTAGTTATGCAACTTCTACCACACACCACTACATCTCCCCTCTGCACTTTTAAAAGCTGTTTGAAAACTCACACAATGTAGAGTTGACAATGAAATTTAACATTTCTGTGGGCCAGACACTACCTGTTCTGTGTCATACTGTGCTGTTTTCACATGTTTTTCTTAATTCTCCAAATAACCCGTTGAGGTGTTGTTCTATCCTGAAAGGAGGAAAAGCTGAGACTATCACAAGTTAACTGACTTGCCCAAGTTCATACAAACAGGCAGCCCGGGCTTACAAGCCCACACCTATGAACCCCCCAAACCTAGGCTCTTTCTACTACTGTAGTCTTCCTTGCATTTTGAAAGAAGAGCAAGTCTCAAACCAAAGAAATGGTTCTTTCATGCAACGGTTCATAAGGTTTTGATCTCAGGATCTCTTAACATTCTCAAGTATATTGAGGACCCCAAAAAGCTTTGGTTCTGTGAATTATGTCTATCAATATTTATAGTATTAGAATTGTAACTGAGAAATGTTGAAGACTTAAAAAAAATTCATTTAAAAATAGTAATGGTAAACCAGTACATGTTAATGTAAATAACATTTTTTTAAAAAAAATAGCTATATTTTCCAAAACAAGAAAGTATTAGTGAAAAGCATGCCATTACTTTACATTTTGTACATTTCTTTGATATCTAGTTTAATAGACCACAGCTGGAGTCTCATAACTGCTTCTGCATCCAATCTGCTACTCTATGTTGTTAGGGTTGAAGAATATGAAGAAGTTCTGGCCTCACCCACAGAGAGAAGGGAGACCTCATGGACCCCTAGAAATGGTCTCAGGTACCTCCAAGGGTCTTTGAATCACTCTGAGAACTGCTATTCTAATTATTAAATTCCAGGCTCAGAACCAAAATCAGCAAACAATGGACTTCAAACCCTTAGTCCATCCAATTGTATAAATATAATTATTTTAGAGTTTGATTAACCCAATGAGTTAAACAGCCATACTATAAAGTAAATATAAAAACTGTTTTGTTCTGTGTGTGTGTGTGTGTGTGTGTGTGTTTCAAATCTCAGTCATTGCCAGCCCACTGGATTTCCAAATCCCAACAATGGATTTTTCAATACCATTTTATTCATTTAGCAAACACATTATTAAGCCTCTACTGTGTACCAGGCACCATGCTAGACACTGGAGACATAACAGACATAACAGTGGCAAGATATCCAAGCCACCACCTTCGTGGGGCTTACGGTTTAGTGGGAGAGACAGGCTGTGTGGGGATACAGAACTATGTGGTACCATAGAGAATCCTGGGAGATTTTCTACAGTCAGGGAAGTCTGTCCTGGGGAAGTGCTGAGGAGAGACCTGAAGGACACCTAGATGTTAATTTAGGAAAAGTGAGATGGGACGGAAAGCAACAAGCCAAGTTTTAAGTGTAAAGAGATGTGGGTGAGACTGTCCAGAAAAATTTATAGTCTAGGTAAGACAAGGCAAGAGCTTCAGCTTCTATGGGTGGGGGTTGAAGACAAGTGAATGGATTGGAGAGATGTCAGGAGGTGAAACTGGAAGGACCCAAGGCTGGTTTGGATGTAAGGAAAGGAGAAGCAGGTGTTGGAGATGCCTCCCATGTTGCCACAAACATCTATGAAATACCACCTACCTGCTGGCCGCTGAACCAGGCGCTGATGGCACAGCCGAATAAGAATTAAGATTGGGCTTGACTAGGAGTAACAGATAAATAAAGACTAAGCATGGCTTAAACAAGACACAAGTTTGTTTTCTTTTCTATCTTCTCTCATTGAAAAGTCTAGAAATTTGAGGCTTGAGACTCTCCTCCATGAAATCCTTAGGATTCAAGATCCTTTGACCTTATTGCTACTCTAGCCCAGGTCTCCATTACCAAGGTCCCCCAAGATGGCTGCTCCAGCTCTGGCCATTATACATACTATCATGACATCATACTTGCAGCCAACAGGAAGAAGAGAAGAATGAAAAACAGAGCACAAAGCATAAGAAAACTTCCCAAATGCAACCACACAATACTTCTGTTTATGTCCATTACCCAGATGTATTCACCTGTCCCAGAGAAGGAGCTAGGGGATGCTAGGAAACACTTTCCATTTGGGGTAACTGTGTGTGCAGGTAGGAATTCTTAAGAGTACGGGGAAAAGGGTATTGAGGAACAATCCACATTTCCACAAACATGGAATTAGACACAGGTCTAATTTTGCACTTTTGAAGGCTTCCAACAATTTGAGATCAGTGATTACCACCTTTCAAATCTCAGTTTTCCTCATCTGTGTAACAAAAGGGATCCTACCAGGTGATCATTATGATATCTTCTAGTCTGAAGTACTGATTCAATGTACACGTCCCTTACAATGAGAGCTTTTTTAACTGTTCATTTGTCAAAAGTACTGATTATATTTGATTTGCTACAAACAAATACATTTTGCTAAAGACACATACAGTTCTTTCCTACAATGATTCCCTTCACTAACGTTCAAGTAAGTGGAATCAATCATAAGTGATGCTTGCTAGCTCTTTATTTGATGTGTTTTGTGTACAAAAAAAAAAAACATTAAAACAGTGGAAAACTGTAAATTCTTTTTGGCTGTTTGAATTAACCATGTGGCCTGGAAAATGCTGGGATTAATTATCCCTTCTTTTGAAACAATACAAGAAAACACTTTTTCAATTGAAAATAATTCTTAATAGGGGCACCTGGGTGGCTCAGTTGGTTAAGTGCCCAACTCTTGATTTTGGCTCCAGTCATGATCTCACTTGGTGGTGGGTTCAAGCCCCACTGTGGGGCTCCTCACTGAGTGTGGAGGCTGCTTGGGATTCTCTCTCTCCCTCTCTCTCTCTCTGCCCCTCCCCTATTTGCATGCTCTCTCTCTCAAAATAAATAAATAAACTTAAAAAAAATTTTAAGAATTATTATTATCATCATTATTATTATTTCTCAACTTGAAAAGTGCCCTCCTTAATGCCCGTCACCCATTTAACACCCCCCCATAATAATACTTCTTAATAACAAACATTATTAATGGTGTGTTGAACAATCAGAAATTATTCAACATTATGATCACCCTCCTCACACATCCATCTGATTTTAGACAGTTGGGGTAAAGAGGTCATCTATTCTGGTTTTGTTTGTCTGTTGGTTATAATAGGGTATATTGTTCAATGTTGTTCAGGTTCACTGCAAGGTTTAGGCTGAATTTCTTGAAGTGATAGTGAGAAGATAACCTATACAAGCATTGGTTACCCATAGGAAAAGAAGTTGGATCTACAATTTCCCAAGGCTACACCACAAAGTAGATAATTTATAATGGAGCTTATCCAGTCCTGACTTTTGTCCCTAGACTCTTCATAAATCTAGCTAGCCATTAAAAAAAAAAAAAAAAAGGTCAAATGATAACTTTGCCTGTACTTCCAACTTTCTATTGAATTAATGGATTAGTATTAGAGTCCAGTGATATTTCCCATTTCATTTAATATACAAAACCTTCCTGATTTTATTTTACTACAATTGAATAGTTCAAAGAACTGTTGGCATGAAAGGATTCTACCTCTTTTCCATCAATTACTGGTTAATTATGTTAAAAAACCTCTTTAAAAATATTAAAGACATTGAAAATATAAATTTTGGGGCGCCTGGGTGGCGCAGTCGGTTAAGCATCCGACTTCAGCCAGGTCACGATCTCGCGGTCCGGAAGTTCTAGCCCCGCGGCGGGTTCTGGGCTGATGGCTCAGAGCCTGGAGCCTGTTTCCGATTCTGTGTCTCCCTCTCTCTCTGCCCCTCCCCCGTTCATGCTCTGTCTCTCTCTGTCCCAAAAATAAATAAACGTTGAAAAAAAAATTAAAAAAAAAAAAGAAAATATAAATTTTGTGAAAGTACTGATTAAATAGTGAAACATGTTTCTTGTTAAATTAATTTAAGTAACAATTTTAGCAAATAAAGTGCTAGTTTTTTTAGAATGTCTTTTATCCTCAAATAAGGATGATTGAAAATTAGCAAGAAAATATATTTTAAAATTTACCTTTCTTCATTGCTGCTCAACCTAAAATTCAGGAACGCAGCTTTTAGCACGAATGTGTGTGTGCATGTGCTTATGTGTGTGTATATGTAAATAGCAGATGTAAATATTTTCATCTATTTTCCTGTGTGGGTCTATCTGCCTTGCAAAAGAAGCACGATTTATATCAATTTGTATGAACTTTGAAATAACTTTTACAATGAGATTATATAAATATAAGCTATTTCAAAACTATTAACCTTCTGGTAACTTCATAAAGGCAGCACCCAATGATATGCCATAAAGTATAATTTGTCAACTTACAAGATAGGAGCTAACCTTGGTTGTTCAGATATAGGCATAGATAAGAAGACTGAATATTTAAGCAATACATACTCTAGTTTTACAGTTGCCCAGAGATTTAAATAAGGCAGGATGATTGTCTGTTGCAGCTCATAATGATGCTCTTAAATTTAGAGCTCCAAATACCCACACTACCAGTCGGCATACTTCTCAAAGCCTTCAGACTGGAAAACTGCAGCTGTGTTTATATGGTAATTTAGAACTCCTATTACATATGCAAGCAACTGGGCTCCATGGCTCAATCACAATTCATTCATTTTGCTTTTTTGTACCAGAGAAATAAAATCAGAGAACTATATAGCATTATGGCCAGCTCTGAAAAATCACAAAAATCAGGAGATTGAAAATTATAGCCCCACAAAAAACACAAATTTTTTCCATTCCCCATTAAATAAAATTCACAACAAAAATTCCAGATATGTATAGTTAAGGTGTGGTATTTAGCTCAGCAAACATTTATTAAGACAAAAAAAGAAGTTATCATAATAAGAGAAATAAAAACATGAATAAGGCAGGCCTCGTACCTCCCAGATCTTGGAGTCTAATAGAAGATATTTGGAATCAAATGTGTGTGTGTGTGTGTGTGTGTGTGTGTGTGTGTGTGTGTGTTGTGTGTGAATGTATAAGTAAAATTGTTTATGAAGAACATCGATAAACAGACTGAGTTTGTTTCCAGATACAAGTAAAATTCTAGAGTATTTTTCCTTTGGAGATATTATAAATCTATGCAAATGTATTATTGATAATTTACACAGCAACAATTTCTAACGTATTTGTTTACTGTCTAGATCCACAGTGAACCTAACAAAAGTTTATGTAGTCCATCTAACTAAATGTAATAGCCAGGTTCTGAGAAGTTGTGTGAAAATTTGCTTTTGTGTAAATGGAATACTACCTTAATAATACTTAATGATTAATTCAAATATAAATTTAAAAAAATTATATCATGTTCTAATTTAGGTGTTTTTATAAATCTGAACTTGTTAATTTTGCTTATCAAACACGCGTATGCACAGGATGAGGAAAATATACTGGCTTATTGCAAGAAAAATTTTATTCTGAACCACTGACTTTTTTAAAGGTGGTATAGAGAAGTGGGACTTTTATAACTATATTGGAACATAACAAAGACTGTATTCAATTTACTTTTGGATTGCATTTCAGATGGTACATTGATTAGAATGCAAAAGTTTCTACTGGAAACAATCTCTTACATGCTGGGCTTTCAAGAACGCACACAAGCAACTCATTTATCTAAGGCATGGCTCTGTAGTATCTGTGCCTAAACACTTTTTTTTTTCTTTAACATTTGAGTGCTTCTGGGGAGGGAAATCAATAGCCTTCTTACCCCTCCACCTCCATAATTGGGTCCTTCATACCTGTGAGTTGCAGTGATTGCTAAGCCAGACTCCTGAGGTGCTGGGAAAGGTCACAGGGAAGAAAGACCTGATGAGTAGGACGACTGAGCTGTAAGGGATAAGAGGGTGGGGTAAATGGTAAGGGACATTTTGCTCTCTCTTCTATACAGCCATAGAGCAGAATTGTTATCACCAAGATTAATGAAAGTAAAAGAGACATGGAGCACAATGACTCCATCTTTTTTTTTTTAAGTATTTATTTAGTTAGTTATTTTGCGAGAGAGAGCATCAGTGGGGTGGGGGTGCAGGGAGAGAAAGAAAGAGGGAGAATCCCAGGCAGGCTCCACACTGTCAGCTCAGAGCCTGACACGGGGCTCGACTCACGAACCACGAGATCACGACCTGAGCCGAAATCAGGAGTCAGCAGACACTTAACCGACCCACCCACACACCCCACAACGACTCCATCTTACACACTCTTCGACCACCGAACACAGATAGATGGATGGATGGATGGATAGACAGACGGGAACTTTTAGAGTCACAGGAAAAGATAAAGGCATTTTTGTGCAGGCCAGCACTATAAGCCTGATTTCAAAGACAGGCTGCATGGATTCTAATCTCTGTTTCACTATATGGAAGTTGCATGATTTGGGGTGAGTACTTACACCTCTATAGGCCTCAAGTTCCATGTCAGGAAAAAAAAAGAGAGAGAGAGATAATATTATTGAACCCATAGGATGCGGGAAAGGAGTAGATGAGGTTATCCATGTACAGTGATTGGCAGAAGTCCACAAAATAGGAAACTCTCAATGATTGCAACTGGCAGTAACAGCAGCGTTATTTTTATGGCACATGGTTGAAAGCTGCAGGAATTTAGAGAAAAGCATTTTCAACTGGGGATCAGTTCCAATTTAACTGGATTCGTGACCTTGGATAGGTCACTCAGTTTCCTCAGGTGTCAGTTTCCTCAGATGAGATGAGGGGTTACGTCTAGATAGAGTAATGCTTCTCAAACTTAACGTGCATAGAATCACCTGAGAATCTTGCTAAAATGCAGATTTTGATTCAGCAGATCTGAGGGCGGTGAGCAAGATTCTGCACTTCTAACAAGCATCCGGAATGAGTCTGATGCTGCTGGTCTAAGTACTACACTCAGCATAGAAAGATCTAGGCTATATCCGGTAAAGTCTCTTCCAGTCTCAAAACTCTACTTTATAATTATGATAGTGACCCATTTCTGTACATAAGGGAGGGATAAAGGATTGAAGTACACTTAAGAAAACTAGTCTCCGGGCGCCTGGGTGGCTTAGTGGGTTGAACGTCCGACTTCGGCTCAGGTCATGATCTCATGATTTGTGAGTTTGACCCTGCATTGGGGTCTGTGCTGACAGCCTGAAGCCTGCTTTGGATTCTGTGTCTCCCTCTCTCTGCCCCTCCCCTCCTCATGCTCTGTCTTGATCTCAAAAATAAATAAACATTAAAGATTTTGTTTTAAAAAAGAAGAAAACTAGTCTCAATTATTCTGTGGATTATAACTCTAGAGTTTCAGTGGATCTTGGAAGGGAAGGACAGGACATACTGAGGAGTCAGAAGATGATGGTCTGCTGAGAAAAGGTGCCAGCAGGGATATTTCCTGATGTGGTCCTCAAGACAGAGGCAATTTTAAGAAGTAGAGATAAAAAGGGAGGGAGGCTTGAGGAAACTAAAATTGGGAGATTTCTTTTTTCTTGATTCTGGAAGGCAGCAATGGCATGATAGTGAAGAGCGAGGGCTTTTGTTTGGGCTGTGTATGGGTGTGTGTGTTCACAACTAGCCATGGGCTATTATCCCAGCTTGGCAACTTAATGGCTGACCTTAAGCAAATTGCTTAATTTTCCTTAACTTCATTCTCTCATCTAGAAAATGGGAATAACGGTACCTCCTTGGGCTCTTGTCTGAGAGAATCAAATGAGTTAGTACCGAGAGTATGAAGCACAGGTTGAAGTGCACAGTAAGTGTTCACAAAGGTTTATCCATTACATTCATCATCATCACCATCACCATTATCATTAAGTTAGAAGCCCTGGAAGAGTGATCATTATAATCCCAGTTCTATTTCAGTTTCAGTGGTTCTCAAAGTTCAATGAGCACCAGAATCAACTAGAGGGCTGTTACAGCATAGATTGCTGGATCTCCCCACTGCCACCCCCGTCCAAACTCTGATTTAATAAGGAGAAAGTCTTGTGTGGGACCCAAGATTCCACATTTCTAGCAGGTCTGGGGACCATCCTTTGAAAACCACTAATCTATAAAATTACTTCCTATGAGTGGCATCTTTAGGGGATGAGGCACCCCTGGTAAGTGAATTTTCCACCTAGGTGAGGCTTATACCTCCTAGGACACTTTCTCATTTCAATCAATTTTTGATGGAAGCTTTTCTAAAATGTGTCAGTTTTATTCTTGTCTCTGTGGGCAGGGTCTCTTAAATACAATGTAACTTTTCTTCTTTACTGAAGCCATCAAGTAGTTCATCTTGATCTCAGAAAAGACTGGAAAGAAAGACCTTTGATTTATGAACTTAACATCAATCTGAACATTTCCAGACTGTATCCCTAAAGAGACAGTCATAGATCTCTAAAAGAGATAGTGAGAAACTTAGAGTCAGCATGAGTTCCCTGAGAATAAGTATCTCATACTAACCTTACATCCTTTATTGTTATGATTGCTAGATTGGTACATTGGAGAAAAGATGCAGCCAGGAATATCAGGCAATGTAATATGAGTTGAGTTGACTAATGGATGGGTGTTATCCTTAGGAGATTTTTCTTGTAGTGGGCCAGGAGATTCTATCCTGAGGCTTATCTTTTTCTTTCTCAATTTAGATGAAAACACAGAAGGCAAGCCAAACCAGAATATAACACATTACCATTCCTCATGGTGTTAAAACACAGGCAAGCAGATCACTTGACAGGAATATTAGAGAAAGGGGTTAGAAGTCTGAAAGGAGGCCTGTGGTATCCTTTGAAGGTCCACCCAGTCCAGAATTCTATGATCCTCTGATAGTTATGATCACCTATTATGGTACCTTTGTAGCAGGAATCTCACCCAGATAGTCGTGACGTCAAGGTTTTCCTTTGCAGGAAGCAACTTTATTCATGCTGGCACTGCTCAGTTGGGTTTGTACCAAAAGAACGGAGCCCCAAAAGCCACGTGGCATAGTTTTTTTATATTTTTTCTATTTCTTTGTCTCCCATATATGGTAACACACAAATATGCAGTCTGATTAAGTGGTCTCATGTTACAAGGTCGTGAGGGATGTTGTCACGTATGGGTATAACCAGGTTGCCTTGAAATTAGGGAGAGGACCCTACCACGCTGTGGCGTACTGTTCAGCATAACCAGGCAACCACCTTAGAGACTTTGGTCATTGCTACCAGAATGACAGCAAATTCCCAAGAACATACTTCTTGCTGCTCACCCAACTTTTACCCCCTTTTGCCTTCCTCCTTCAACCTGTTCCTAGACTGCTATTTCAACTCTACGAAGGCATATGAAATCAGATAACCAAACTTGATGAGAAATACGAACGTAATGAGCATGTGCAGACTGGTGGAGAACATAAGGGACCATTTTTGGGTTTGGCTTTAGGGTCCCAGAAGGTGCTTTTCTGTACATTTATGTTCTGAAGGAATGAAATTATCCAACTTTTGGCCTCCAGAGCTGTTGTATGTTACTATAATAAGTCCAACCCTCTATTCATTTATCATTTACACTTCAGAGCAAATTGTGTCCATCTTATTAAAGAGTGACTTACAGATGAATAAAAGGTGAAATAGCATAATGCTACATATTCTGCCTACATGCGTTTGTTGTTCAACTAGATACGGTTGCAAGCTCAATGTTAAGTCAACTGTTCTGTGTACGTACGTGTACACATGCCCTCCAATGCCTAAGCTCCCATTCGCTATTGCCACAGGGATACCTCCTAATGACAAGTGAGGAAATGCTTTAAATAGAAAGGTGTTCAGAGGAAACTAAAAGAAATAATTCTCATTTTACTTCACTACTTTCTTCTACATCTTGCTTCCCTGGGTGGCACCACATTAGTGAGGACCCTCTAAACAAGGCACCAGTTTTATTTGATAGACGGTCTAATGTGCACTTATCTCCCATAGTCAGGGAGTGTCCTCAGTCAAGGCTAGTTAGGGGTCAGGCAGGTTTTTCATTTATCATCCCTAATGACCTGTAAATGTTCCACTGACTTAGGCTTTTGTTTCTGAGGTAAACATTTTGCTAACAAGTCATGGGTCGTGTTGGCACATTAACAACTCCCTGCTAATTTATCATCGCTGAACAGCTAAACTGCATTGAGTAAACCAGGTCCTTTTTGCTCTTATTATTTCATGATGTTGGTGGTACCAGTAAGCGTGTGTCGCTTTATCTCGTCTACAGCCCGGGAAAATAAACCTTCTTTTTAGAGTCCTTTCAATTTGATTAGGTGATTTAACTGCCAATGTATTCTGGAACGATGAATTGGCTTATGTTGCAACTTTTCCACGGAGTGATAGAGTATTATATGGGTAAGGTAGGAGAAAGTATAGAATTACAAATTTAAATACATTGAGTCTTATTCAGAGATATCCATTAAAGGGAAAAAAGTAATATTACAAGATATTGAGATGCATTCTCAGGGTGTTGTGTACTCCTAGGTGATTATTTTCCTTTGCTACATTTTTGGCGATTCATGCCAAACAAAACAATTGTAGATGATTAATTATTACTAAGTATGCTTTTTTGCAGCAGCAGCAGCAGCTTTTGTAAAAAGCATCTTATTTCTTGGTACATTCATTTCTGTCTGTATTGGGCAGTTTGTGAGACTTGTCATACTTGACATGTCATACTTGAAGATTTTTTTTTTCTGTATTTTGAAGAAAACAAATTTTTCATTCAATTAAATTGCTTAGGGTAGAAATGAAATAAAGAATATTTGTTATTAACAATCTCCACATGTACCTCTATTGTCTATAAGGTGCTAAAACCTCCCAGTAAGCATTTCTTAATCTAGAAAATCATTTTAGCAGCAAAGTTGAAATTTTCTGACAACGGGAAGTAGAAACTGTGGTTCTCAACTGGGGATGAGTTTGCCCCCTAGGGGACATTTGGCAAAGTCTGGACACATTTTTGGTTGAAACAACATGGGAAAGGGCAAGGGTCAGGATTAGGTGGATGTTTGTGCTACTGGCATCTAGAGGGTAGAGGCCAGGGATGCTGTTCAACTTCCTATGACACAGAGCACAACAAAGATTTACCCAGCCCGGAACATCAATAGTGCTGGGGCTGAGAAACTCTGGTCTAGGATCTTATTTTAAATATCAGTGAAATGAAAGTGATTGAGACAGTCTGAACTTTACATATTAGGTCATGATCCTTTTCAAAGGTAAGAAGGCAGCAACCCTAGAAGAGGAACTCAACCTATGATATAAGAAAGGAAACCCTTTTTCCTTTGTGTCCCACATTTCATTAAGAAATACAAGGGCTGGGGCGCCTGGGTGGCTCAGTCGGTTGGGCGTCCGACTTCAGCTCAGGTCACGATCTCACGCTCTGTGAGTTCGAGCCCCGCGTCGGGCTCTGGGCTGATGGCTCAGAGCCTGGAGCCTGCTTCCGATTCTGTGTCTCCCTCTCTCTCTGCCCCTCCCCCGTTCATGCTCTGTCTCTCTCTGTCTCAAAAAAAATAAATAAATAAAAATAAAACGTTAAAAAAAAAAGAAATACAAGTGCTTGAACCACTCCATTACAGTGAACCATGAGTTTCTAAAAATTGTTTGATGTGTTATACCTAATTTTACTGTGCTATAAAATAAGGATATGGCATCACCACACACCATGAAACTTATTCTTCCTCTTTCTAATAGTGTCTAGACTTAGGATGTAGTCTTTAACTTGTGAAACTATACCCAGTCCATCTTCTGCTTTTTATTCTACTTACGGAGCATACCCTTTAATGATTTAAAGCAGATGTTCCAACAACCAACACCATAGAAATACAAACAATAATAAGAGAATATTATGAGCAATTATATGCCAACAAATTGGGCAATCTGGAAGAAATGGACAAATTCCTGGACACATATAAACTACCAAAACTGAAACAGAAAGAAATAGAAAATTTGAACATACCCATAACCCTTAAAGAAATTGAATCAGTAATTAAAAATCTCCCCACAAACAAGGGTCCAAGGCTGGATGGCTTTCCAGGGGAATTCTACCAAACATTTAAAAGAGAGTTAACATCTATTCTTTTGAAGCTGTTCCAAAAAATAGAAATGGGAAGAAAACTTCCCAACTCATTCAATGAGGCCAGCACTACCTTGATTCCAAAGCCAAAGACCCCACTAAAAAGGAAACTACAGACCAATTTCCCTGATGAACATGGATGCAAAAATTCTCAACAAGGTACTAGCAAACCGAATCCAACAATACATTAAAAGAATTATTCACCACTGTCAAGTGGAATTTATTCCTGGTCTCCAGGGCTGGTTTGATATCCACAAATCAATAAACCTGATATATCGCATTAATAAAAGAAAGGATAAGAATCATATGATGCTCTCAATGATGCAGAAAATGCATTTGACAAAATACAGCATCCTTTCTTGATAAAAACCCTCAAAAAAGTAGGGATAGGAGGAACATACCTCAACATCATAAAGGCCATATATGAAAGACCCACAGCTAATATCATCATCAATGGGGGAAAACTGAGAGCTTTCCCCTTGAGATCAGGAACACAACAGCGATGTCCACTCTCATCACTGTTGTTCAACATAGTGTTGGAAGTCATAACCTCAGCAATCAGACAACGAAAAGAAATAAAAGCCATTCAAATAAGCAAGGAAAAAGTCAAATTTTACTCTTCACAGATAACATGATACTCTACATGGAAAACTCCACCAAAAGACTCCACCAAAAAGACTGCCAGAACTGATACATGAATTCAGCAAAGTCACAGGATATAATATCAATGTACAGAAAACAGTGGCAATTCATACACCAATAATGAAACAGCAGAAAGAGAAATCAAGGAATCAATTCCACTTACAGTTGCATCAAAAACCATAAAATGCCTAGGAATAAATTTAACCAAAGAGGTAAAAGATCTATATGCTGCAAACCACAGAAGACTTATGAAAGAAATTGAAGAAGACACAAAGAAATGGAAAAGCATTCCATGGTTATGGATTGGAAGAACAAATATTGTTAAAATGTCGATACTACTCAAAGCAATCTACACAGCCAATGCAATCTCTATCAAAATAATACCAGCATTCTTCACAGAGCTAGAACAAGCAATTCTAAAATTTGTATGGAACCATAAAAAAATCCAAATTGCCAAAGTAATGTTGAAAATGGAAACCAAATCTGGAGGCATCACAATTCTGGACTTTAAGCTCTATTACAAAGCTGTGATCATCAAGAAAGTATGGTACTGGCACAAAAACAGACACTTATATCAATGGAACAGAATAGAGAACCTAGAAATGAACCCACAAACGTATGACCAACTAATCTTTGACAAAGTGGGAAAGAATATCCAATGGAAAAAAGACAGTCTCTTTAGCAAATGGTGCTGGGAAAACTGGACCGTGACATGAAGAAGAATGAACCTGGACCACTTTCTTACACCATACACAAAAATAAACTCAAAATGGGTGAAAGACCTAAATGTAAGACAGGAAACCATCAAAATCCTAGAGAAGAAAACAGACAACAACCTCTTTGACCTCGGTCACAGCAACCTCTCACTAGACATGTCTCTGGAGGCAACGAAAACAAAAGCAAAAATTAACTATTGGGACCTGATCAAGATCAAAAGCTTCCCGCAAAGGAAACAAACAACAAAACTACAAGGCAATCGATGGAATGGGAGAAGATATTTGCAAATGACATATCAGATAAAGGGTTAGTATCCAAAATCTATAAAGAACTTATCAAACTCGACACCCCAAAAAACAAATAATACAGTGAAGAAATGGGCAAAAGACATGAATAGACACTTTTCCAAAGAAGGTATCCAGATGGCTAACAGACACATGAAAAGATGCTCAACATCACTCATCATTAGGGAAGTACAAATCAAAACCACAATGAGATACCACCTCATACCAGTCAGAATGGCTAAAATTAACAATTCAGGAACCAACAGATGTTGGTGAGGATGCAGAAAAGAAGGAAAACTTTTGCATGGCCATTGGGAATGCAAACGGGTGCAGCCACTCTGGAAAACAGTTTGGAGGCTCCTCAAAAAATTAAAAATAAAATTACCCTATGTCCCAGCAATTGCACTACTAGGGATTTATCCAAAGGATACAACAATGCTGATTCGAAGGGGCATTGCACTCTAATGTTTATAACAGTACTATCAACAATAGCCAAATAAATTATGGAAAGAGCCCAAATGTCCATCAACTGATGAATGGATTAAGAAGATATCACACACACACACACACACACACACACACACACACACGCACACACACACACACACACACCATGGAATACTATTTGGCAGTCAAAAAGAATGAAATCTTGCCATTTGCAATAACATGGATGGAACTAAATTGTATTATGCTAAGCAAAATAAGTCAGTCAGAGATAAATATCATATGATTTCACTCATGTGTGGAATTTAAGAGACAAAACAGATGAACATAGGGGAAGGGAAGGAAAAATAAGTTAAAAAGAGAGAGGGAAGCAAACTGTAAGAGACTCTCACATAAAGAGAACAAACTGAGTTTTGCTGGAGGGGTGTTGAGTGGGGGGGTGGGCTAAATGGGTGATGGGCATTAAGGAGGGCACTTGTTGGGATGAGCACTGGGTGTTATACACGAGTGATGAATCACTAAATTATACTCCTGAAATCATTATTACACTATATGTTAACTAACTTGGATTTAAATAAAAATTAAATGAAAACAAAGCAGATAATCTTCAAAACTTTTTTTTTTCAAATCCAGCAATATCACAAAGGAAAAACACTGATAAACCTTGATGGAGCTTCGGGGCAAAGGGTGTTATACATATCACAATGATGTAGTTATTCTGTTAATATGTATACTATGTATACTATGCCTATAGTATAGTCTTTCCTTAACATATCTTGCCACTATAGCCATGTACTATAAATCCCTTCCTTAGGTTTAGAGGCTAAGCAAATTATCTTGAATAATTTGCTTAATTTCTTACCAGTCTGTTTCCTCATCTGTAAAACGGGATACTACTATTATCTCTCTGAGAGGATTTTTGTGTATAATAAGTGAAAGCTTAGGAGATGTCTAGCACATAATAGATGCTGATTAAGTACAGCTATTATTTCCTTTGAAAAGAGCAGAGCAGGAATTTGAAACCATATATTCATCAAATATTTATGAAGCATGTTCTCTGTGTTTGGTATTATTCTAGGTTCTTGGAATGGCTCAGGGAAGAAACCAGATAAAACAAACTGTTCTTTCTGGAACTTACACACACACAAACAGACATACAAAGGCAAACCCATACGCACAGGTAAAACCACATGCACACACAATGATAACACAAACATTTGGTGTCTCATCCCTTACTTATTTCAGAATTTAAATGAGAGTAAGTATTCCCCTAATTGGCCAAAATGGCACAGTGAAGAACAATTATAGAATTCTGAAGGAATGTTTTTCAAATACAGTTTCTTCCTGATTTCAAGGAAAATCAAGATATATTTCAAAAAAATGTTCAGATTGTCTCCTTGAAAAGAAAATCACACAAAATGGCAATTGTGGGAATGAAGGCTGTTCATGTAATATTTTAATAGCTCAAAGAGTCATTGGAGGAGACATACATCCGCAGAAGATTTATTTATTACTTTGGAACATGAAAAGTAATATTCTTGTTTAAATTGAGCAACAATTTAAATTGCAAACAAACCAAGCGAGTGACAGTGCAGCACAAGTGTTAAAAAATATTTATGAACAGGAAATAGCACATGAGCCTTCCATGAGTCCTTGCTTGGACATCTCTTCTGCCTCAGAAGCTTTGTTATCCTTTTCTTGAAATGCTCTCCCCACCTCCCTTCACCTGGCTGGCACACACTCATTCCTGAACACATAGCTGAAATGTCTCTTTCAGAGAGGCCTTCCCTGGTCTCCACCTAAATCAGGTTCCTTCACTCATCATCCTTCTTCACTCATCTTTCTCTTTGTATATCTATCTATCTGTCTATGCATCTACGATCAATCATTTGATTTTATTTTTAAATGCTTTTCTACTTCACTTGACAAAGTTCCACAAAGGGAAGGATCATTTTACACTGTCCACCATAATCTCTCAAGATGCTGGCACCTGATCCCTACTTTGCCCTCAAAAAATATTTACGGATGAGATAAAAGCTACACTCAAGGTTAATTGACTGCCAAGAGCACTGAGATTATCAAAGCATGCTTCCTTCCATTTTCTGTGATAGAGTGAATACACCCTGCTCCCATTGTGCTGTGTACAAAAACATTATATTATTTGGCCTTGGTCTATTTTTCACTGTAAATGTGGCATAAAATGAAGGTGAGCTCAAATCTGTCATATCTGACATAGCTATGCCCAGACCAGTTCATACCCACATACAAAGTGACCTTTGGTCATGGTGGATATCAGCCTCTGAAGCACTGTGGAAAAGTTTCAGCTAGTCTTGGCATAGAAAAATTATGATGAGTCCCTTAAGCTGAGCAAAGCATCAGAATAGGTAAGGGTCCTTTAAGATGTTGCTCAATTTTAAGAGGAGAATGAAAGGAACCTTAAGAAGTTCTTGTTTAAAACATCTCAAGTCAGATGTTTGGCTTTGTACCTCTAAACGTCAGCCATGTGCATCAGTCACATTTAAGCAATGTGATATTGTCAATCCTCCCTTCAAGAGGGAGAGCCTATTTTTCCTCCTTCCAGTCTGGCTTGAATATGGGGCTTGCTTTGGCCAATAGAACTTTAACAAATGTCATGTAAGCAGAGATTTGAAAAGTGCTTTGCTTTGGGGCTTAGTCTCTTGCTGGATTGGTCTCTGAGACCATCACATGACAAGGCCCAGGCTGGCCTTCTGGAAGGTAGAAGACCACCAGGAACAAAACTTATCTATCTATCATAGCCGAGGACCTCCCAGGCCAGTCAGCCTGCCAACTACTAGATATCTGAGTGAAATGACCACAGATGAACTAACCCCAAATTAAACAACTGCCCAGAGAACCCACAGATAGTGAAAAATACTAAGTGAGGGTATCTGGCTGGCTCAACTGGTACAGCCTGGAACACTTGATTTGGGGCTGTAGGTTTGAGTTCCACGTTGAGTGGAGAGATTACTTAAAATCTTTTAAAAAAAAAAAAGAAAAAAACTAAATGATTTCTGCTTTCAGTTATTAGTTTTTGGGGTGGCTTGTTAGGCAGCAGAAGGTAACTGATACAGTCAAGTCACAGATAGCATATTACTATGTGACTAGTCAAGGAAACATATCAGATGACCATAAACTATGAGTTTGGCAGAGTTTGTCAAACTCACTTGTCATCTAAGATTGTCCAGGGTATAGAAAGTGACTTACTGATCCAAAATTTGGAAATCACTGAATTCTAAAGCATTTTCTACTTGGGTCTGGCAACACCAATTAGCACATTAAAGATTCTGAGGAACAATGCAGCAAAAGAAAACAAACTTGCTAAAAGATTTTAAAACGCTTCCTGCTTCCTGAACGTTTATGACCTCTTGGCATTACAGTCTGGACATTATCATCATTGCTGAAACCCATGTCCAAACATAATGGTAAGCCAACTGGACAAGGATTGTGAGATCTAGATTCTGGTCCAAGATACAGTGTTTATAAACTATAGGACATTTAACAAATCTAATTTGGTAAAATTAATTTGATAAAATTGGGTAAAACGAGAGACATTATTCCCACACTGAGTCTCTTTTAGGTTATTGTCAACCCATTTATGTCACTTGGGCTGGAATTTAGATAATGCATTGACACTTTGTGCTCCATATTGTATTCTGGTTTTGATGAGTTGTGCCAGCCCTGAAGTGGCAAATCATTCATTCATCTCAAAATCTTTTTTGAGAGCCTGCTGTGTGTCAGGTACTATTCTTAGTGACCAAATCTCTCCTTAAGAGTTTGATTCTAGTAGAAGTGGGCAATAAGTCTGCAAAGAAATAGCTAATATAATGTCACATGATAAGGACTGTGAAGCAAATACAGTCAAGGCCTAGAACAGTGTTCTTAAACTCCAGCTTGTGTCAGAATCACCTGGCTGATTTGTTAAAATCTAGATTTCTAGGGGTGCCTGGGTTGAGCGTCTGACTTTGGCTCAGGTCATGATCTCACAGCTCGTGAGTTCAAGCCCCGCATCGGGCTCTGTGCTGACAGCTCAGAGCCAAGAGCCTGCTTCAGATTCTGTGTCTCCCTCTCTCTCTGCCCCAACCCACTCGTGTTTTGTCTCTGTCTCTCTCAAAAGTAAATAAACATTTTTAAAAAATCTAGATTTCTGACTCAGTAGGACTCAGCTGGACTAAGAATTTTCATTTCTGATAAATTCCCGGGTGATGCTGATGCTATTGGTGGGAGGACCACATTTGAAAACTGGCGAGCTAGACGGTGATAGACAGTTGCTCTATTAGATGACCTCTGTGATCACCAGAAACCTTGCTGAATGGGGGAGGAAGCCATGGGAAGATCTGGAAAGAGAATTTTCAGTGGAAGGCAGAGCACAGCATGTGCAGAGGCCCTGAGGCAGAATCGATCTTATTCTACTGGAAGAATAGTGAAGACTAATTTTCCTAATAGTCATTGACGTGGTAGCAGACCAGGGTCCTTGTCACCTATCACAGCATGAATTATGGGTGGCAATCCTCATAGGTCATGGCCTGCAGGGTCCACTGGAGTCGAGGTTTCAGCTGAATGACTTCCTGATTACACTCAGATTTAGAAATAGTTAATAAGAAAAAAGGAACTTTAGGTACTGAGGAGTTTGGGTTAAATGCTGTGCCGAGACAAGAAGAGGAAACTGCTCATGTGCCATGTTTCGTTTGTAAAGGTCCACTGGTTTCAGTTCTGACACCAGCACTGGATATCACTCAAATACATAACGTCCCCAAGTCCTTGTCTCTGGCTTGTAGAAGGTCTGTGATTTCTCAGGTTATGGATATCATTTCAACATGGCTTCTTATGTATTCGTGGATGTCCTCAGACAACAATGCATTGTCTTTTTAGAACGCTGTATGTGTGGGAGACACTTTTCACACATCTCTTATCACACCAGATCTTCACAATTTAATTTCATGATGCAGGAGGAGCAGAAACTATTACTCCCATGCTACAGATGAGAAAACTGGGGCTAGGAGAAGCCAACACTGAGAACCATTTCTTTCTTTTCTCTTCATATGGTCCTTTTTTTTTTTTTCTTTTTTAAGGCAAACTGATGTCCAAGCTGTGACAAATGTGTGCTAAATAGTGGAGCAGGGTCCTCGTGGCCAAGCCCATCATTTTCCTGCCACTGCCTCTCCTGAGGGGAGGCTCTCTGGTCTCTGCCTATGTCTGGTTACATTTTATCGTCACCATCAATCATGAAAATGGTGGCTTCACTCAGAAGAAAGATCATTTGTGAGAAGAAAAGGAAAACTAAACTTTACTTAGCACCCAAGATCCAGGCATGGTTCAACTATTTGATTCAATATTTTTAAAGTGTGATTTTAGTGGGGCGCCTGGGTGGCTCAGTCTGTTGAGCGGCCCACTTCAGCTCAGGTCATGATCTCGCGGTCCGTGAGTTCGAGCCCCGCGTCGGGCTCTGTGCTGACCGCTCAGAGCCTGGAGCCTGTTTCGGATTCTGTGACTTCCTCTCTCTAACCCTCCCCCACTCATGCTCTGTCTCTCTCTGTCTCAAAAATAAATAAACGTTAAAAAAATTTAAAAAAAAATAAATGAAGTGTGATTTTAGTTAATCCCCTTGACAATGGGTCTTTTCTCCATTTTGTAGGTGAAAAAACTGGGGCTCAGGGAAGGTAATGGCTTGAGGATAATAATGTGAGTGATCACCACTGGTGTTTTCTCCAACTTCAAGGGCCACAAAGCCTTCTTTCCAACACGGCAATGAAGCCTAGAGGAAGAACTGAGACATGGGCATGTACATGATAGGAAGGAGACAATGCCTGAGAGGACAGTTTGAGTCAGCAACACCTTTTTATATTTACAGATAAAAGGAGTTAAAAAAAAGTTAACCCAGAGGGAATGGCCATCATATACTTTAAAGAACTCAAATGTCCAGGGTACCTGGGTGGCGCAGTCGGTTGAGCGTCCGACTTCGGCTCAGGTCATGATCTTTCAGTTGACAGGTTTGAGCCCCGCATCAGGCTCTGCGCTGACAGTTCAGAACCTGGAGCCTGCTTTAGATTCTGTGCCTCCCTCTCTCTCTGCCCCTCCCCTGCTAGTGTTCTGTCTTTTTCTGTCTCAAAAATAAATAAACATTAGTCAACACCAGGATTGGTCACAAGCAGGAAGCTTCGCCAGTACAGCAGGACCCTTGGGCTGTGTCCGCATCGCACCGGAGGCTGTAGCGGGCATCGTGCTCAGGTACTGAGGAACCTTCGACCTACAATACCTCCACAGCATGTGGTCCCAAGAACTTTCCTAAAAGCCAGACCAACACTAAACCATCCTGCACACCTAGAAAACCGATTGGAGGATTAACACAACAATCTGCACAATCTGAACCACAGAATTCAGCAGGTAGGCGGCACGGAGAGGTGAACTTGGGGAGCAAGAAGCCACGGGAATGGAGGTGCTTTTGCGGGTGGAGAGAGGATGGAGATGGAGGGGTGAATACAGGAAAAGCACCCCTCCCCAAAAGCAGCTGGAGAGAAAGTGGAAAATTGGAAAGAGCCGCAGGGACTAAACTAAAAAGGGAGAAAGGAGAGGGTTTAAACTCCATTAAGACTGTAAACAAGGGGAGCGCAAAGGCTGCAACTCCGCGGCTCCATACCTGGCGGTGCTCTGGTGGGAAGGGCGAATCCCCAGGAGCAGACTGGGGTCCGGGAGGTTCTCAGGCCACACAGGGAAAAGTGGCTCCACTGCTGGAAGGACATTTGGTAGAGACTGTTGAAGCCACCTGGTCCCGGCAGACCCCAGAAAACGGCCACATTCACTGGTGCTGGAACAAGGTCGTTAAGGGTGAAGCCTGGTGCCGGATGTGTGTTGTGATTTTCCATAATCCCTGCTGCTACACTGTCTCGTGAACTTTTTCTGGGGCGGGCGGCACCTGGCCGTAGTCTCGGGACACCGGCAGCAGCAGGGTCCAGCAAGCGTTCCTGGGTGCAGCCGGCATTCGGCCCTTGCTCATTCGCCACTGCTCGGTGAGACCCTCCCGCAGAGGGGCGAAACGGGTCAAAGCCAAGGTCCTTCGGAAGTAAGGGGCCGGGGAAAACAGCTGCATCTGACACAAAACTCGGGAGAGAGGTGCTGCCTGGGGCCTGGTCACGGAGAATCAAAGAGCAGGGAGTGGATGAAAGCTGAAGACAGAGGAAGGGTGCGTGATTGCTGACCCAGGAGAACAGCCTGGGTGGCTGGGTGACGCCATTTTAACCGCTCCCGCGCATGCGCATACGCACCTGCTAGCGCCGCAACACTCGGCCCCAGTAGGCCAGCAGCGCCATCTAGTGGAGAGTGGAGCTGTTACACTGAGCCCCGCCCAACTGGGCCAACCTCGCTCTTCAAGAAGACAGTCTCACCGCCTGCTTAGTTTATGGACTATAAAGCGCTTCATAGTCTGACTTCTAGGAGAAAATGAAGCAATTCCAGTCCTACTTCTATCTGTTAGCAGGTTCATCTATTCAGTTTTCTTTCTTTTTTTTCTCTTTTCTTTTCCTCTTTTATAATTCTTTTCTTTTTCTCGAATACAGAAAGAGAAAAAATTCATTTTTATTTTCAATTTTTATTAAAAATATTTTTCTTTAATTTTTTACTACACTTTTTTACTTTTGTGTAATTTTTTTCAAGTTCTATTTTACTTCCATCATTTTATTTTAGTCTTCTTCAGTGTATTCACTTTTTCAAATTTTCAAATGCTTTCCTTTTTCTTTTTTCTCTCTTTCATTTCTTTTCTTTTTATTGAATGCAGAAAGAGAAAAACTTCATTTTTGCTTTCAATTTCTATTAAAAATATTTTTTTATTTTTTTTACTATATTTTTTGCTTTTATGTAAATTTTTTCAAATTCTATTTTACTTCCATCGTTTTATTTTAGTCTACTACAGTGTATTCACTTTTTCAAATTTTCAAACTGTTTCCTTTCTTTTTTTCTCTCTCTCTTTTTTCTCTTTTTCATTTCTTTTCTTTTTCTTGAATAAAGAGAAAAAATTCATTTTTATTTTTAATTTTTATTAAAAATATTTTTCTTTAATTTTTTGCTACTATATTCTTTACTTTTGTATAAATTTTTTCAAATTCTATTTTATTCCCATTATCTCATTTTAGTCTACTTCAGTGTATTCATTTTTTCAAATTCTCAAATGATTTCCCTTTTTTTTCCTTCCCCCCCTTTTTTTTTCTCTCATCTGTCAAACCATTTTCAACACCCAGACCAAAATACACCTAGGATCTAGCATCATTTATTTGATTTTTTGTGTGTGTATGTGATTTTTTAATTTTAATTTGTTTTAAGTTGTAATATTTTTAAAATTTTAATTTTTACCTCATTAATTCCTTTTCTCTCTTCAAAATGAAAAAATGAAGGAATTCGCCCCTAAAGAAAGAGCACGAAGAAACGACAGCCAGATACAAGAAACCAACACAGATACAAGCAGGATGTCTGAACCAGAATTTAGAATCATGATAATAAGAATACTAGCTGGAGTCAAAAATAGATTAGAATCCCTGTCTGCAGAGATAAAAGAAGTAAAAAATAGCCAGAATGAAATTAAAAATGTGATAACTAAGCTGCAATCACGGATGGATGCAGCGGCGACAAGGATGATGAGGCAGAACAGAGAATCAGCAATATAGATGACAAACTTATAGAGAATAACGAAGCAGGAAAAAAAGAGAGAGATTAAGGCAAAAGAGCACGATTTAAGAATTAGAGAAATCAGTGGCTCATTAAAAAGGGACAACATCAGAATCATAGGGGTCCCAGAAGAGGAAGAAAGAGAAATAGAGGTAGAAGGGTTATGTGAGCAAATCATAACGGAAAATTTTCCTAACCTGGGGAAAGACACAGACATCAAACTCCAGGAAGCACAGAGGACCCCCATTAGATTCAACAAAAACCGACCATCAACAGGGCACATCGTAGTCAAATTCACAAAATATTCAGTCAAGGAGAGAATCACAAAAGCAGCAAGGGAAAAAAAGTCCCTAACCTACAAGGGAAGACAGATCAGGTTTTCAACAGACCTATCCACAGAAACTTGGCAGGCCAGAAAGGAGTGGCAGGATATATTCAATGTGCTGAATCAGAAAAATATGCAGCCAAGAATTCTTTATCCAGCAAGGCTGTCACTCAAAATAGAAGGAGAGATTAAAACTTTCCCAAACAAAAATTAAAGGAGTTTGTGACCACTAAACCAGCCCTGCAAGAAATTTTAAGGGGGACTCTCTGAGGAGAGAAAAGATAATATATATATGTGTGTGTATATATATATATATATATATATATATATATATATATATATATATAAAGCAACAAAGATTAGTAAGGACCAGAGAATGCCACCAGAAACTCCAACTCGACAAATATCATAATGGCAATAAATTCATATCTTTCAGTACTCACTCTAAACGTCAATGGACTCAGTGCTCCAATCAAAAGACATAGGGTAATAGAATGGATAAGAAAACAAGATACATCTATATGCTGTTTACAAGAGACCCACTTTAGACCTAAAGACACCTTCGGATTGAAAATAAGGGGATGGTGAAGCATCTATCATGCTAATGGTCAAAAAAGAAAGCCGGAGTAGCCATACTTATATCAGACAATCTAGACTTTAAAAATAAATAAACATTAAAAAAAAATTTTTAAAAACTCAAACATCCAATGTCCTCATATGAAGGACCACCTTTTTTCTTCTTTTCCTTCTCCTTCTCCTTCCTCTTCCTCCCCCTCCTTCTTTTTCTTCTTCATAATTTGTTTCAGGGTTTATTGTTTTTAGATCAGTTTTACCTTCACAGACAAATTCAGGGAAGGAGGCAGACATTTCCCCTATACCTCCTGTCCTCACATATGCACACAGTCTCCCTCACTATCAAAACACACCCCCCCCCCAGAGTGATACATTTGTTACCGTTCATAAACTTACACTGACACATCATTATCACTTAGAGTCTATAGTTTACATTATGGTTCACTCTTGGCTGTGTACATTCTGTAGATTTGGACAAATGTCTAATGACATGTATTCATCATTATAAAGGGTATTGTGGTAATCATTTCATGAGATATGTAAATCAGAATATCATGCTGTAAACCTTAAACTTATATAGTGATATATTCAATTATTTCTCAAAAAAAAAATGGTAAAAACACAAAACAAGTCTAAAAAGTGTAAAAATCATTGGTGTCTTCATCTCTGCCCCAACCCACCTGCCAGCAACCATTGATCTTTTTCACTGTCTCCATAGTTTTGCCTTTTCCAGAATGCCACAGAGTTGGAGTCATAAAGTATGTAGCCTTTTCAGATGGGCTTCTTTCACTTAGTAATATGCATTAAGACTTCCCCATGCCTTTTTATGGCTTGATAGCTTACTTCTTTTTAGTGTTGAATAACATTCTATGGTCTGGTGGTGCTAGTTTTTTATACTTTCACTCAGTGAAGGACATCTTGGTTACTTACAAGTTTTGGCAATTACCAAAAAAGCTGCTATGAACAAGTGCAGGTTTTGTGTGATGTAAGTGTTCAACTCCTTTGCATAAATACCAAGGGGCATGATAGCTGCATCATATGATAAGTTTGTGTGTAGTTTTATAAAAAAAAAACTGCCCAACTGGCTTCCAAAGGGGCTGTCCCATTTTGTGTTCCTATTGGTAGGTGAATGAAAGTTCCTTTTGCTCTGTATCCTGGCCAGCATTTGGTGTTGTTACTGTTCTGGATTTTGACCATTCTAATAGGTATGTAGTAGTATCTTATTGTTTTAATTTGCATTTCCTTGATGACATGAGACCAGGAGGATCTTTTCATATGTTTACATATCATCTGTGTATCTTCTTCATTGAGGTGTCTGTTAAGGTCTTTGGCTCATTTTGAGAAATCACAGGCACACATGGGCGAGGGGCAGATAGAGAGGGAGGGAGAGAATCCAAAGCAGTCTCCAAGCTCTGATCCATCAGTAATAGCCCGATGCAGGGCTCGATCTCACAAACCATGAGATCATGACCTGAGCCGAAGTCGGACACTTAACTGACTGAGCCACCTAGGTGCCCCCAAAAAAGATAAAATGATATTAATAATGACTTTTATGCTAATAAGTTGAAAAAGTCAGATGAAATGGAAAAAAATCCCTAGAAAATTACATTTTGTCAAAAACTAAAAAAATGAAATAAAAAACCTGATTAATCCTATAACCATTAAAATGAATCTATAATTAAATGACTCTCAAACACACACAGACACATATACAACAACAACAACAACAACAACAAACAGAAAACAAAACAAAAACCCACTCTAGTCCCTAGATATCTGTATCTATACCAGAAAACGTTACCAAACATTTAAGGAATAAATAACATCTACCCCAGAAAATAGAAAGGAAATAACGTTCAACAATTCTTTGTATGATGTAGTAAAACCTTGATAGCACAAATTAACAGAATGAGAAAGGAAAATCACAGGCCAATCTCATCCACTACCTAAATACAAAAACTCTAGACTTAGACTTAGCTAACAGAATCCACCAATATATAAAAAAGACAAAAATAGGATCGGGGCCGCCAGGGTGGCTCAGTCGGTTAAGTGACCAACTCTTGATTTTCGTTCAGGGAGCCCCATGGAGCCTACTTGGGATCCTCTCTCTCCCACTGTCTCTCAAAATAAATAAATAAACTTAAATATATATATATACATATATCCATGTATGTGTGTATATATATATATATATGTACCAAATTGAATTTGCTATGGGAATGCAAGATTATTTTAACATCAAAATATCAATGTGTAATTTGCTACATTGAGAGAAGAAAAAAGAAATAGATGATATTTTTACAGATGAGGAAACTGAGGTGTAGAGAAGATAGGTGACACACACAAAATGATTAGCAAAGACACAAAGACACAAAGCTGAAATCCTCAACCAGCCCATTGTTTAATATGAACCACAGTGGAAGGTTTTCTCTAAACCTGCATAAATGGAAACTCACAAACCATAATAAAACCTTGTTTTATCTGCCGGTTCTAAATTTGATTGTTTGCCCCAGATGTATCATTTATGGAAGTTCAAATTACATTCTACAGTTGCATCTGAAGGAGCACTGTGAGCAATATTTTATGTAGTGCTTTGTAAACTTAGGATGAAGCAAGTTTATTGTAAAAGAGAACCATAATACGCGAAAATAGAAAGGGACAGTAAACTGATACTGCCCTCAAATTGAGAATCTCATTTAAGCTGACAAAAATAAGTGAATTTGAAGTTATGACTATCACTCCAGATCTGACTCATTCGGGGTTTTTAAGGATCTGAAAATAGCCCATAATCATCAGCATCATATTATGTGTTATTGTATCTAGACAAATTAGAATTCTTTCCATGAAAATGAGCGAGATCCACCTTTATTCCCTTTCTAAACAGCAAGGATATTTTCACAGAATTTTTAAAAATTAAATTTCCACTTTTGATGCATATAAACATAACTCAAAAAAAAAGGAAGTACACTTAATCGATATGTTTTGGGGAGGTGTGTCACGAATCACTAGATTTCTTCCGTGATTGACAAAGAGTTTGGCAACGTGCTATACTTTGCGTGCTCACAATAACGTGGGTTATTACAGTCCAATTAGCTATTATTCACCTCACCTCAAACCTACCTTTCAGAGAGCTGAAAATTAAGATTGAATTTATAAGTGTTTTTGTATTCCTAAATTCCTTTTCTCCATTCATCTTTTTCCGGACGCACTGTAATTCATCAGCACCTTCATTTTTGCATAGGCTTTTCATTTGTGGCTTAGTTCATAGGAAATAATTTGTGGTTGCTAGGAAAGCTCGTAATTGCTGCATAAGGCAATCATAGATCTGAACATGGATTATTTGAAGATTTCCATACTTACGATGTTGGGTAATATTTATTCATTCAAGTTAGACTCCACATAATGTTGTTGAATATTTTATTTGGGGTAATTGTAAGAATGAACAGAAATGCTAATTGCTCAACTTCTACTTTCTCATAATTATGCTAGTACCTCAGAGAGCTTTAGTAGAATGATTAAGAAATAATATATGAACAGTACTTCCACTCCTTAGTATATGCCCAGGAGATATGAATGCATGAATCCACAAAAAGAATTAAGAATTTTCAAAGCTGTTTTTTTGTAATAGCCCCAAACTGGAAATAACCCAAATATCTGTTAGTTGGAGAAGGAATAGACACATTGTAGTGTATTTGTATGATTAAATATCAAATAGAAATTAAAAATAGAACAACTTTCTAATCCACACAATAATGTGACTTTATCTCAAAAACATAGCAGTGAGTAAAAGAAACCAGATAGAAAGGAGAACACACTGTGTGATTCTATTTATATGAAGTTCAAGAGCTGGTAAAGCTAATAAATGATGACAGAAGTAAAAATATCATTTACCTCTAGAAAGGGAGTGGTTATCAACAAAGAAGAGGTACAGATAAACTTTCTAGGTTGCTGGAAATGTCTAGCTTGTTCTGGGTGGTCATTACACATAGGTATAAAAATGTAAAAATTAATCAAATTAAATGCTTAGGATTTGCCTATTTTACTGTAAATAAATTACACTTGAATTTAAAAATTATTGCTCTCAACTTTTTTTTAACATAGCCTTTTGTTATGGAGCTATATCCATAACATATATCCATGTTGATGTACCTAGGCCTATTTTATTATTTAACTGTATCTATTTAAAGAAAAAAAAATATCCTTTGGTGGAGTTTGGTTTGGCTGACGGGTATACTGGGATAACAGTAACTACCACAACAAATAAACTTGCACATTTCAATGACTTAACATGCCAGAAGTTGGTTGCTCAATCACGGTAACATTTGAAAATGAGTGTTCTCATTCCTTTCCATATGGTGATCAAGGGACTCAGACTCCTTCTAGCTTGTGGCTTACTAGTCCCTGCCCAGAGGCCTCAGCATCTTCTACCTCCAGCTGGGAAACAAAGAGAACGTAGTTAGGTAATTTTTAAAGTTTCAAGCTAGTGACATACTTGTTTTACTCAGGCCTTTTCTGGTCCTCCCAGTGAATAGCAGTTTCTTAAGGAGTTAGGGACGTGTCCCATGACTCCCAGACATGCTCATATTTTCCATCTCCTTGTGACTACCCCATGACTCCCTCTCCTACATAATGGTAGCCTGATGGGCTAGTTAAGAGCACAGCCTGTGCCATCAATGCCTGGGCCTGAGCTTGAGCAAATTATTTGATCTTCCTATGTTTTAGCTTCCCCATCTGGTCATAGAGTTCTTACAGGATTTCTTAAAATTGTGCAGTATTTAGGACAATGCCTAGAAATAATACATGTGTAATAAATATTAGCTATAGTACATACTTCTTGCCATAAGCAGCCATACCAGAACATCTATTGCATCTCCAATATGCCCAAGGCTTCTACCATGACAAAGAATAATAGTGGATTTTCACCAGACCAGCTTCATGGGCATGCAATCTGTGCAGTTGTACAGGGTTCCACGCTCAGAAGGGCCCCCTGCTTTCAGCCTGGCACTTAGTTTAATGCTCTTTCACCATCTTGAAATTCTTGCTGATTTTATCCTTGAACTTGTGTTTTGTAAGTGACATTTGATGGGACAATAGTTCATGTCCATGAACAGAGGAGAACCACACAATATATATGTCCATTGATGTTCTTTGTTGCTCCACTTACTGTTGGGGGAGGTCACTGACAGGATGTGACCACCTGTTGATCTATGAGCTGGACCCAGGCAATTAGAGTCTCCTCACCCTCTCCCTTATCCTTGGAATATGGGTTCCACTTGCCTTCCCTGTTCCCAGAAGCTACCCCAAGGACACACCCTTGAGAGAGGGGTTGGTGTTGAGACCTTCTGGACGGTATAGGTGACTGAATAGCATCAAGGCCTCTATATAAACATTTAAGATTTGGCAGGTGGGTGTGGAGACTACTTATCTTGCAGCTGCCCAAGACCAGTCTTACATGTGAGTTCCCTTGCTCATTAATCTACCACCTACCAACCTGGAATGGCCTGACTCTTTCTTTGGTCTCTCCCTGGGGACCAGTTTCAGATTACACTTGGGATTCAGATTCAGATTCACATGGATCTTGTGAACCAACACTTATATATAACATACTTGATGCCCCATGAGCACAGAAGTCCAACAGCCCCGCAATGTGTGAGAGGTCAGCAAAACTCAAATGGAGTATAAGATAAGCATGTTACATCTATGACTAAGTGGGAGCACTGACAACCCCAAGAGGCCATGCATTCCATTCCACTCCATCTCACTCCATTCTATTCCATTCCATTCTTGCTTTGAATGTAGAAAGAAAGTAACAACCAAGAAACTTTATCATGTCCTTTCTTACTCATTTTACATCACTGTATTATCTAACCATTTACTCTGAAAATGATGACACGGAAGGAAAGGGCAACCCATAGTTCCTTTTCCTTTGAGGTCTTCCTTACTCAACGGTATGTAAGTCTAAGATAGAATGTTGGCAGAATGGGCACATATCAAGAAGCAAAATAAAAACAGTTGAGCTAGTTTGTGCTGTGTTTCCACTGTTCTGATAAGAACAAAACACATATGCATATACAAACTACAAAATACATGAACTAGCTACAAAATACAAATTGTGTAATTCGGTTGATTTCACATATGAGTTAAATGCTCTTACATTTGCATTTAAAACTACCATGGCATAATATAAAGATGAACAGTGAAATTTGTGCTAATAATTTAAAAGGCTTATTTTCTTTACTTAGAATGATGTTAAATAGCAAATAAAAAATACCATGACAATTCCAAGAAGAGAATGTGGAAGAAAGGAGATAGCTTTATATTTTCTACCTGTAATGGTGCTTTTTTTCCCTGCTTTTTGAATAAAGGGCCCCACATTTTCATTTTGTACTAAGCCTTGCAAATATTGTAGCAGCTGTGTCTTTCCCTCTCTATGACTTCTCCCACAAGCTCCACCTGGTCATCTTCCGCGGGAAGTGCTATCTCACCACCGTCACCACCATCACCAATTCCTGGGCTACCACAGCCTCCTCACCAGCAATCACCTAGAAAGTTACATTTATATATTTCTCATTGCACTCTTAAAGTACAGTTAATTTTGAACATGTCATCTCCCCTAATAGTCTGTCTTTCCTGAAGGGCAGGGACAGGTTTGGCATTCTTACCTGTCTAGCCATGGACCAGAATCAATGCGGCCTCATAGGCAAAATAAATTCCAGGAACTAACAATAAACAGAATGAGAATCTCCAGGGCTGGGTCATTTGGCTGTACAACCATCTTGAGAAGGAGTTTTTGAATGAAAGAAAGAATATTAGTGGTCCTAGTCCCTGGAATAGCATTTCCCAGGTTCTAATACTCCCAGAGTAGTAAAATCTAGTCCATCCTTGATGGACTGGTTCAACTTCATCCAGTGGCATCTCCCTTGATTTTTTTCCCTTCTCTCACAACTCCCTGCCATGTCTAACTCCCTGACCTAAAGTTCCTTACCATATATTAATTATCTTTGACCCTGAGCAAGTCTATTTGAATTTTACTTTTCTGATTAGACTTTGGTATTATTGAAGGCACAGAAGGATGAGGGCTTGGGTGAGGCATGTGAGGCACTTTCCTTGAGTGCAAAATTTAAGGGGCATCAAAAACTGTAATAAAGAGAAACTATGTTTTAATGTAATATTTTTAAGATAAAAATTAATGTAACAATCATCCATGATGAGCAATACATCAATACTTTAAGTAAAGACAGGCTCAGACCCTGTATTTGCACCACTGGCCTCCGTGGCTTCAGTGTAATCCCAGTTCTGTTGACTTTACACTTCATTTATCTTCTTACCCCAGCGGTGGATGAATGAATGAATGAATGAATGAATGAATGAATGAATATATGAATGAATGGCTCCCTTGAACCAAGGCAGCAACTTGAAATTTGTCGATCCTGGTAATGAGGATGTCTATCAGTGGCATGTGAGCATGGGTTGTGAAAACAGGTTTGATGTGCCCCCTCAAATCAGCTAGACTGGAACAGGGGCCATATAGTCTAAAGTTTGAATATTATTTTTGACTTCAGTCAGGTCCCCATAAAACTATTGCTCTATTGGTCCCTTTGTGAAACATAAGAGCAATCCTTGTTTGCCATCATGGAGTCGGCCCTCAGAGGGCCAATTCATGGAATCCTTCATAATTCATGTTGTTTCAATAACGTTGCATTAAAATTGCCTTCTCCCATTGTCATATAACATTGTTACAATCATAGTCTCAGGAGTTGTTTGAATAATGCCATGTTATTTATTTAATGTTGTAATTTACTTTTTATTTCAAAAGTTTCCAGGCAAAATGAGATCAGAAAAGCAAAGCCATTTGAACAAAGGGGAGCAACAGTGTTTGTTATACTTCATTCTCCGTGTGATGTTTTCCTTCTTAAGATGGAATCTAGCTCCAAGTTACACTCAGGAAGAGGAAAAAAAAAATTCAAAGTCCCATTAGGCTTCGGGGCCTATTATTCACCTTTGTGAAGGAAGACTCGCATCATGCCCCGCCCACTCCACCCTTCCCCACCCCCCCATTACAAAGTCGTTCGCATGTCTCAATAGCCCCTGCGCAGACCCGGCTGTCAACTGTAGTGGCCTGTCAAAGCCAAGCTTTTTCCTCAGTGGCCTGATTTTTCACCCACAGTTAGCCACCAGGGGGCCGCCTATTTGGAACAAACGGTGCAGACTCCACAGCTTTCCTCCAAAGCAACCAAAACATCCCGGGGCAGCATTGGAGCAGAGCCCAGGAACTTCCCTGCAAGGGAGAACAACTTCTATCCAGCTACAAAACCTGCAAAGCCTATGGTATATAGCCTTATCACGAGTGAAAAATAAACTACAGCAAGGATTTATCGCCAAGAACCGAGGGGATTTAAGGTCCGTGGATTCTGACGGGGAGGCCCCTCCCTCTCGCCAGGGAGCCTTGGGGTCTGCGACTTTCTCTCTGGAAGCACCTGAAACACCGTGCGTCCAGGCGCAGGCAACAGTTCCCGAATTTCTGGACAGTTGTGGCTGTTAAGGCTGCTAGCCAGAGTGGTGGCTCCTCGCCCTCTTCCGTGGGATGCTCGCAAGAAGCTGGAATAAAATCACACGTCACCGGCTGGAAATCTGGAAAGCTCTGCAATAAATCATCTATACGTTGTTCAGACAGTTGAGGATACAGACCGTCATAGCTCTATCCCATTGTTGTACGAATAAACGTATATATTGAATAATGAAGTAGGGATTGTTTTTAATGTAAGAAAATAATTGTACCCTGTCGTCAGAATAGTTTTGCTGCAAGTATACCTTCGTACCGACTGCATTTTAGCATTTTGGGCACTCCGTATTTTTACAAGCATTCTTCAAGCCCAGAATGCAGCTGCCCGCTTCATTTTCTCCTAACCTGAACCCTGGGCTTTCAACACTTGAGGTGGAGGATGGGGGGCAGTTCAGAAATTCTTACTTGCCTGGGGCAGAACGCTGCAAGAGTATACATTATTGTTGTCTTCCGGGTTTTATTTGTACATACCCAGGGCCAAGGCAAATTAATAGGGCAGCCCTTCTGGAACCTGTGGAGTGTCTGGACTCTGCACACATCTCCCAGGATATGCATAATTATGCGGAGGGGTGTCTCCCTCAAAAGCAGGCCAGGTATTTTCCAAATTATGGGGGGGGGGGGGCGGGCCCCGGGCGGCGGGGGCCGGGTGATGTGAAGGGAACTCCAGACAGCCCGGCCCGTGGGAGGCCCCAGGAGGAGCCAGAGCGCTCTGTCCGCCGGACACGCGCCACAAGTGGTTTGGAAAAAAGGGAGAGGAGCGCGCTGGCAGGGGTCACACTGGTCCTTCGGGGCAGAGAAAAGCCCGTGCTTCTGGAAGGTCCCCCCGCCTCCTTGTCACTCGTCCCCCGTTTCTTCCTCTTCGCCTACCAGAGGAATGACGTCCAAACCCGAACCTCGGTGCGCAAGCCGCCGGGTGGGTGGACGCGCGGCCGCCTAAACCGCCGCAACATCGCCACCCTGGGAAGGGCACCCTGGGAGGAGGGCACGGCCGGGACTGGGAGGAGAGGGAGCGCCCGAACCTGGGGAGGCAGGTGCGGAGGCGGCCGGCCTGGGGCGGTGCGCGCGTGGGCTGCGGGGTAGGGGTCCGCGAGGTAGGGGTCCGCGAGCGCCCAGCGGCGGACACTTCTGAGCGCCCCCCCCCCTCCCCGGAGCCTGGCGGGGGGCGTCGGGTGCCATCCTGGCGGCCCCTGGGCGGCGGCGGCGGCGGCGGCGGCGGCGGCGGCGGCGCGAGCGTCTGGGAGGCCATTTCCTCGCTGCGCCCCTGGCGGAGCCGGGTTTGCTTGCTCTTGGCCGCCGCCGCCGCGCGAGTAGGACCGCCGCGAGGGTTGGAGGGGAAACCAGGTCACCGGTTCGCGGACGCGGCGCGGCGCGGGCGCCCCGGGCCCGGAGTAAGGCAGTGCCCCGGGAGCGGGCCGGGGCGGGCCGGGTGCGAGGGGGGCCCGGAGAGGCGGGGACTCCGGTGCCCGGACCACACTCGCTTCCTACGCCTATAAAAGTGGAGTGGCCGGGGAGGGCCGGCGCGGCCCTGGCGGCGGCCGCCTCTCTTCGCCCAAGGAGTTGACATTTTGCAGGACTCGCGCGACGTCCCGTCGCCGGCGCTCCCCGGGACCCCGCCGCCGGGAGGAGGGGGCGGAGGAGGGTGGAGACTGCGGGGCTTGGCCAAGGAAGGCGCACATCCTCGGGCGGGCGGCCGTGACGCGGCGGGGATTAACTTTGCATGAATAATGTGAGTGCGCTTGGAAAGGAGACCTTCTGTTCCCCGGGCTCGGGGCAAGCGCCCGCAGGCTGCCTTCCCCGGGCAGGGGCGCTCAACCCAACCATCTGGAGGGCACTGGTAATTTGGCGAGAGGACCGCGCGGAGGCGGGGGCGTGGGGGGGAGGGGGGGGGAGGGGGCGGCAGTTCCGACCGTCCAGAAGGGTGGGCCGGCTGGCGGCGGGGGTGTCGCGGGAACCTGAGGGGTGCGGGCGGCGAAGCCGGGCGCGCGGGCGGGCGTGGGTGGAGGGTGTCAGCCGCCGTGTTACCTGCCTCCGCGGGGCTTCTGCACCCCTGGTCCGGGAGGAGGTGCCCCTCGTGCTCCGGCACCGCGCGGCGGCAGTCGGGGAGCCCCAGCGTGGGCAGTGGCGGAGCAGGGTGTCTGGGGGCCCCCTCCAATCGCAGCCGCTCTGTTCCTCAAACCCCCAAGCCCAGCTGTTGACAGGCTCCTTGTGAAATGGAGTTTGGCATCCTTAGCGCCGAACCGAGTGGAAGTTTCCATGATGAGGAAGTTCTGTGACACGGGGGTTCGGAAAAGGTTGGCAGACACCGGGGGGGGGGGGCGGGGAGGCGGTTTAAAGGGACTGTGGGTGCCCCCCATCCCCCTTTTTCTCCTGCTCCGGAACTCCGGGGTTTGGAAGGGAGAATAATCTTGAATGTTGGCGTGCGCCGTGGCCGGTGCCTGGCGGCTTGGCTTCTCCTCGCCTCCTCGGGGACTCGGTGGCGATTTCGCCTCCCTGCTGGGTCGCGCGCTTCTTTGCCTCGCTCTTCTTTTGACGCAGCATCTTCCTCTGGGTCGCCTCGAGTTGGTTCTGGTAACCAGGAGTTGTGCCAGCTGCGCTCTCCTCCCCCGGGCCTCCAGCCCCCTTCCGAGGAGGACTCATTTGGGGGAGTTGTTTTTTGTTTTTTGTTGGTTTTTTTTTTTTTTTTAACCCTAGTAGATCGCGTCCTTCTTAGCTGCAGTTGTCATTTTGGAGGAGGATTTCCCAATGACCATTGTAGGATTATTAGTGCTAATTCTTAAGCCTTCTGATTTGTTGGAGGGGAGGGCACATAGGATGTTGTTGTCGTTGTTGTTTTTTTTAATTTATTAAAGGTTAAGTGTGTACTTGTCCCCAAATGGGAAATTTTACAAAAGAGTCTAGAAGCATAACAATTCCTAAGCCGAAGCAAAGAAAAAGAGTGAACCTGAACAAACAAGTTGAACACTCTCCACCCTCCCGTCTCCACACACGTTCAGATTTTGTGAAGATTGAAACACTGTGCCTAATCATCAGTAAATAAATTTGAAACAAAGTCTTCCTTGTAGCCTGTTACTGGTCTTAGGTGCTAGTGAGATGCAGTTTTAAAGACCAGTTTTGAAGTTCAAAAACTAAGCATTCCTTGGATGGTGTATCCATGTCAGAGCCCAGCAATTTTTATAATGGTAAAAGCATTGGATCCCGTAGACCTGTTGAGCAATATCTTTACATTATTTGGCCTTGTTCTAGTTTATGCTGCTTATTTACATTGTAATAATATATAGCATGTGCTAGATTACAAAGTAATAAAAATTGCATTTTAGTTCAAATATTCCATGATTCATTCTGAATATTCACTCGTGACTGATCTGCTTCCTAATTCACTTCTGCTTACCTTTCTTATTCTGAAACTAGTCAGAGACTAGGAAACATTAAAGAAAAAGGTGTTTTGATGAAAAGTATTCTGAGAAGTGGATATTTTTAGTTTTCATGCCAGTTGGCTAAGGGTTTTAATTGAGTCTAACAGAAATTCAATAGTAAGTGATTTTTTGAAGGTAATATATGGGAAGACATGGGTGAACAATCATTTATTATTTGTACACGTTAAATGGATACTGTCAAAATCTTATTTTTAATGAATTTCAAAGTTATATATATATTGGAAGTGGGACCATCTGGTAGTAGATATGATTTGCTTTTCTTTTTTAGTGAGAGTATGTGCTACTAAATATAGCTATTGAACTATTTTTTTAATGAAGCAATTCCTGTTGGCATTATAATGCAAAGGCATAATTTTATTGACATTGGAATGTTGTTTTATAGACTAACTGGCTTTATAAGAGGAATAAGCATTCCATCTCTCTCCTTTTAGCTTCTTTATTCTGTCATAGTGATGAATTAAGACAACTGCCTTTTAATCTAACATCTTTTGGGAAAAGGTAATTTCTTAAAATTTCCTGAAGAGAAGAGAGAGTTGTGGATTCCTATCCTTTCCTGGAATTTTTGAAGTTGTTTGAAGCATGGCATGTGTGGAGCCACCCGTGGGATTGCAAGTTTGGTGTTTGTGTGTTTGTGTGTTTGTTTTAGCAAGCTTATCCTTTTGGTAGAAATCCGAGTGAGGTGATTGGTTTCTTGAACTCCTCTTTGTCATTCTAGTGTAAGATTATGTGTCAACTTCTTAAAAAGCCCTTCTGTGACCACTTGACTCATTCTTTCTCAGAACCATCCTACTGTTTTTAGTTTCTTCCCCAACCCCCCCATCGCTTGGTCTTCTTTGCAATCTGAATTGTCATTTCATTTGGTACTTGTTGAATACCCGTCTAGAATGTAGAATCCAGAAGAAAAGAGTCTTGACTGCCTCATTAACTCTTGATTCTCCAGCGTCTTAAACAGTGCTTGGCACACCGTAGGAGCTGGATAGATCTTGGCTAAATAAAGCAATGGTTGCACCCAAACACTGTCTTCCTAAAAATATGTGACTAAGCAACCTGAGTGGGTACCAACTGGGTATGTCAAGACTTGTGCCTGCGTATATGTGTTTGCCATGAATATATGGTTCCATCTTTATCTCTGTCTTTCCCCCCACCTTTTTTTTTTTTTTTTTTTTTTTTTGAGATGAAAGCTAGCCCCATTCTATTCTATATAGTGACATTGCAGAGGATTATTTCTGCAAATTCTTCCTGGGGGCATTTGCCTTGAGTACATGCAAGTCCTCAGCAGTTTGCCTTAACAGGTTACCCAGATTCCCTGAAGACACTGACCTTCAACTCTCTGGGTATCAGCAGAATCTTTATGAGTTCCAGAGGCATTGTCAGCGCTAAGAGTGAAATTCCAGGGAACCGACATCACTGGATGATAGCGGTGCCTTCTCACTCAGCAGGCTCTGGCAGTGCCTCTGGCCTTGGCAGCCCTAAGGGGACCAAGGGCGTGTTGTGGTGTAAGCTGGTCTACACAAGTAGCAGTTCCTGGGGAAGGGGCGAAATGGGACTGTCAGGATACAAGACAAGATGGAAATCGCCCTTGGGGGTAGATTTGGAAATAACCAAATGTCCAAATTTGGACATTTGGTTACGCTGTGTTGTAAGTGAAGTCATTTAACTTTCCCCCTTTACCTCCTTTCACACTTTCATAAACAGATTCTGAACCAGATGATTGTGCGAGGTATTGCGTTATCTGAGTTTTCAAGTGACCCAGGTGTGATACCCAAAGGGTCATCTCCGAATTAGCTATTCATGGAAACGCTTTTGACAACTGAGACAAAAAGGAAACGACAATGGGTAATTATGGTAATGTGTTTTTGTTTACAGAGTATGGGCTTTCAGAAATGTGTCTGCATAAATGCATAGCAAAAATCCCACAAAGCGATAAGACTTGTGAAAATGGTAGGGGAAGAAAGATCAAAATTTTCTACAGGAGTAAAGATCATTAAACTGAAATCCTAAGTGCTTACTGCTTTATTTAATTTAGCTCGGGGCGCCTGTGTGGCGCAGTCGGTTAAGCGTCCGACTTCAGCCAGGTCACGATCTCGCGGTCCATGAGTTCGAGCCCCGCGTCGGGCTCTGGGCTGATGGCTCAGAGCCTGGAGCCTGTTTCCAATTCTGTGTCTCCCTCTCTCTCTGCCCCTCCCCCATTCATACTCTGTCTCTCTCTGTCCCAAAAATAAATAAATGTTGAATTTAGCTCTAAGCTTCTCGGTAGCCAAGTTAACAGGAAAAAGGGGGCCTGGAGGTGGCAGATATGCATTGAAGCTGTACAGATACATCATATAACATTTCTAGAGGGCTTACTATGGTGCCTGGCACCTAGTATATACTTCCATGAAATAGCAAATCATATAATGGCCAGTGCTTGAACTTCAATTCTACAGAATGCGAAGTAAAGTTCTTTGTATGGTCGTGCCTTTTATGAGAATAAAAAATGCCGAAGACAAAATGATGAAAAGTAGCCCAGTGGGAGTTTATCTTTCGGAGCCTGAGCTACTGTGGTTCAGCCATGGAGATTCCGGTGCAAAAATAGAGCTCAGAAAACCTAGAGGAATGAATGGTTAACATGTTCCTTAGGCCGACTTTCTCAAATATCCAGTGTCTCAGCCAGGCTTTGGACTAGAGCAATCTGAGAGGACAGGACAGCCAGGTACTTGAAAATGACCTGATAGGCATGAACCTTCTGAACAGGTGGTCTTGGTACTGTGTGCTTCAGTCTGTATAGCTCTTATCACCTTGCAGGGCAGTTTGGGTTTTGTTTCCATTTCTGTCTCCCCCTCTACAGTGTGATGAAGGGCTATGGGTTTATTCATGCTGGCCTCCCCAGCACTTAGCAAAGACTTTGACACCTGGGCACAGGGAAATACTTGTTGGAAAACTGAATGGGAATAGGTTAAGGGGTGGTGCTTCTCCTCTTCTGTTCTTGGTATTAAGTGTCACCTTTTGACTTAGTTTTGCCCAAATTGAATGTTTGCTGCCTGAATCGCATTAGATATCTATACCACAGCTAGTAGGGTTGGTGCCAGTGTCTGAACTAGTTGAGCAATGGATGGCAAATTAACCTCTTGCCTGGATGGCTCAGTGGGTTGAGCATCTGATTTTGGCTCAGGTCATATCTTGCAGTTCGTTGAGTTCAAGCCCCACATGAGGCTTTGCATTGACAGCGCAGAGCCTGCTTCGGATTCTCTCTCTCTCTCTCTCTCTCTCTCTCTCTCTCTCTCTCTCTGCCTCTCCCCTGCTCGTGCTCATGTGCACACTCTCTCTCTCTCTGTCTCAAAAATAAATAACGATTAAAAAACATTTAAAAAATAAAAATAAATAAAGCCATTTTGACGATTTGATTTGATTTCCCATTCAGTCTACAAAAATTTGTGCCTGGTTCCACTAGTCAGCATGCAGCCTAGTGACCTATAAGACGATATGCATATATTAATACAAAGGGATTATGAAATGGTATCTACTGTGATAGAATGGATATGCTTATTGGGCTCTCTCATACGGCCCCCTAGATGAAATAAAGTTATTTTTTTAATCTGAGGAGGCAATTGTTTTGTGGTTTCTACAGCCTGTGTGTATTAGTGTATATTGCAGTGGGATTCAGCCAGGGTTCTCTTGGTATCCAAGCGGTGTGAGGTTGAATCTATTTAGGTCAGTGAGTCTCTGATTAAGGATGTTCACTCTTCACCTTAATTTCCCCAACTTCTTAGCCAATTATGATGTTCAAGTAAGTTGGGGAGGGGGGAAATATCCAAACCACCGAGTCACAAGTAATGTATTTCCATACGCTTCTCTCAGCCATCTGGCCAGCTGACAGCTAGAATGGTGCTCATGTTGTCCGGTCCATACTGTCCTAATTTCAAGGGACTTTGGAGAGTTTATGTGCTGGCAGGTCTTCTTGTGCAGTACTATTTTTATTGAGTGAGAAACTGAGCTCTCCTGTGAACTTAGATATCTCTTCCAAATGGCAAGTTAGGAGAGCCTGGTATTAGGACCCAGGATCCTTAACTCTGTGTCCCCAGAAGTTTACTGTAGCCTTTCCATCATGATAGACACTCTAACATATACATTTACATATCTGTGCATACAACATATAATTATATATTATAATATGTAGTGTGTATACACCGGTATAACACCATGTAAAATAACATACGTATACAGGTGCGTGTGCTGAGTGAGCGTAACATGTAATGGCTAGGAAATGAGTGATCTGAACTGAATTACTCATTCAACTTCTTAGTTCCAAATGAGAGGCCTCGTGGATCATGGTTTCTCTTCTGTGATAAAAAAATATTCAGAATTTCGTGAGTGTTAAGCCGATTAAAGCAAAAGTTTGGACAAAAGAATGCAAACTGACAGCAGGTATGTCTTCTTCTTAATTTGGGAAATACACTTTTGTGACTCTTCTGGAGGTTCGGGAATGTTTGTGATGAGAAGAGTGGAGAGGATAGTCGTGGTTTTAGTGGCACAATGCATGATCGTGACATTCAGGAACCCACTGAATATTCTGACTGTTGTGATGCACGTTGTTCAGTGGTTCTCAGGATGATTCAGATATGCTTTTCCCCCCTTGCCCCTCAGAGTCTTAACAGGGGAAAGTCTCTGTTTTCTCAGATTTCAACAATGCTTATACAGAAAAGGTGCTCAAAAAACAATGACTGATGATAACGATCATGATGTTCCTGGGGGTGGTCAACTTTTTCAAATTTCACTCCCAGTGTGCATAAATGTCTCAGCAACTGGCATGTCTGTGCATGGAGACTCTGCCTCTGTGACAAGCGTGTCTCGCGTTCTTATATATAGTTAAAAAGGCAGCGCTTGTCTCTGGCTCCAACTGTACTTCCCATGCCTAGCTTCCAAACCATGGTGAGAAATGCCACCGTCACGCAGATGTCCCAAGCTAAAAACCCTGTCATCAACTTTTAGTCCTTCTCCATACTCCTGAGTATTTCGGCAGATCCTCATATTATTTTACTGTTTACTTGTTTACTGTTTATTTATGTTACTCCGTGGTCAATTATGTTTGGGAAATCCTGAGTTTAACAACTTAACACAAGAATTTTTCAGAGACTGTGTTTATGATTGTGTGCATTATGAATCTCCAAGAGGGAGAGCAGGTAACAAAACTTATTTGCTCACCATCTTCTTCCTCTCTCTCTCTCTCTCTCTCTCTCTGTGTGTGTGTGCGTGTGTGTGTGTAAAAATGCAAATGGCTAAAGTGTAGTGCAAGAGGTGGTGAGGAACAGTTCATAGCACTACACTTAAAAAAATTAGTCTCATTTGTTTTAACCGCTGACTACATTTTATAATAAGTTCTGATTCCTAGGAGCAGTATCAATCCCACAGCAGAAACTTGATGTTTTTCACACAAAAAAAGGCTTATGAGTTTGCATTCAACACTGACTAATGTTGCCATTGCTGAAGTCTTTTGCAATGATATAAAAATTATGCTAAATTGATATTACTTTTAAAGTATTATAATCATAAAACGTATCTTTTCTTGACTTTATTCCTGAGATCTGGATGTGCTAATTTACATAAGCCAGAGAATGGCTTATTTTTGCCATGTGTGTTTTTGTTTACCTTTTTGAATGTCACCTAAGCTCCACCATAATTTCTGCTCCAATTCTAGCATCTAGGTAGAGATCTAGAATAATGTGTTTATATCTGAAATGTAGCTACAATAAGGGGAAGTATAATGTTGTATATTCTTGTATTATTTGTCCTTTAATTTAAAAAAAAAAAAAGGAACCACAGAAACCTTACACAGAAAAATCTTTTTAAAAACAATTTCAGTTATGGCCTATGTGGATGATGAATATATCAATTTATCCTGTAGTGTAGTAGTTAGAAGGGCTTTGAAAAACACCTTGTCCCTCTGAGGACTCTGTAAAAAAAGCCTCCTAGGCTTTTGGCTTATTAATTTGATCTGTCCATCTGTAGCTTCATTAACATAAGGTATTGTTAAGGTGAAGGCATTCTCTAGAATGAACTCTACATGCATTCATTTACTGCTAACTAAGAATATATGTTTAGTTATCCTTATTGAGGTTGTCACAAAAACCAAGCCTTAAAATGAGTAAACTTATTATTTTAAAGTAGGCACCACACCCACCACGGGGTTTGAACTCACAACCCTAAGATTATGAGTCATGTGCTCTACTAAGTCAGCTAGGTGCCCCGAGTAAACTTATTTTTTTATCCTGACTGTGTCCATCCTTCCATCCCTCCATCTTTCCATCTCTGCATTCATACCTCTATCCCACCTCCCACAATCCATGAATCCATATATGATTCATTCCTCTATCCCACCTCCCACCATCCATCATCTCATATATGCACTGGACATCTGCTGGGTGCCAGACTCTATGGTAGGTGCCAAGACACCATGGTGAACATTTTTTTTTAATGTTTATTTATTCTTGACAGAGAGAAAGTATGAGCAGGGGAGGGGCAGAGAGAGAGAGAGAGAGAGAGAGAGAGAGAGAGAGAGAGAGGGAAACACAGAATCTGAAGCAGGTTCCAGGCTCTAAACTGTCAGCACAGAGCCCGATGTGGGGCTTGAACTCATGAACTGTGAGATCATGACCTGAGCTGGTGTCAGGTGCCTAACCCACTGAGCCACCCGGGTGCCCCCATTTAAAAATCCTTGCTGTAGAGATGCTCAGAGACTCTTGGTGCAATCTACAGAAATTAATTTGGTCTCTAACAGTGTTTCCCCACCTCAACTATCAGCATTTGGGGCCAGATAATTCTTTGCTGTGGAGAGCTGCCCTGTGTTTATCAGCATCACTGGCCCCTACCCACTACATACCAGTAGCCCTCCCCCCGCCCCACCCATGCTCCAATTGCAGCGATCAAAAATGTCTCCAGATATTGCCAAATGTCTTGTGGGAGGCAAACTCATCCCTACTGCAAACCACTGGTATAGAGTTAAGAATGAGAGCTGAGGAGTGGGAATGTGTGGATTCATAGCCTAGCTTCACCTGGCTTTGTTGCATGTGCTCAGTTTCTTCATTAAATGGAATCATGTAGCATTTGACCCCACAGTTAAGTGTTCCTAAATATTAGCCATTGTAGCAGCAGTAGAATTAATACCTCAACAGGCAGTTACAATATTGATAAGTTATGTGATGGAGCAAGTACACTGTGGAGTGGGAACCCAGAGTCAGGCGTGCGGTGAGTTCTAGGCAGCAAGAACACCACATACCAATGTATGAAGCGGGGTAAAAGTATGAAACCTTTGGGAAGTTGCATGGAGCCCAATCCTTTGAATATCAAAGGACAATAAATGAAGCTGTTGGAACAGGTAGGAGTCACATGGTGAAGACTTTTCTGGCCACAGTAAGGAAGATGGACTTTTTCTTTTATTTATTTATTTTTTTTTAATTTTTTTTTTCAACGTTTATTTATTTTTGGGACAGAGAGAGACAGAGCATGAACAGGGGAGGGGCAGAGAGAGAGAAGGAGACACAGAATCGGAAACAGGCTCCAGGCTCCGAGCCATCAGCCCAGAGCCCGACGCGGGGCTCGAACTCACGGACCGCGAGATCGTGACCTGGCTGAAGTCGGACGCTTAACCGACTGTGCCACCCAGGTGCCCCGAAGATGGACTTTTTCTTTATAGCATGAAGAAACTAAATGTTCAGCAAGTCATATTTTTATTTTAGCAGAGTTATTTGGGATAGATCTTGAGTGGGAGTGAGACTGAAAACGATAAGCCCAGTTAGGGACTCTCTGAATAATCCACCGAGAGATGATGGCTGCTGGAACCAAGGCAGTTACATGTTGCCGTGATGTCTTTGGGAACAGATTTCACTTTCTCCAAGATGTGGCAAAATTCTTCTAAGTTAATTCCAATAATGAATATTTTTAGCAAGATGGCTTTACATTTGGGAGAATTTCAAGTTTAATTTGAAAGCAGATTACATGATAGATTCTCTGTAGAATGTTTTCAAATAAAGCTTAAAGACCATCTCACAGCCTATTCATAGCTGAATATTACTCAAGGGTTTTTCTGCTATTGTATACATATGTCTACAGTTCCTAGTCAGACAGAAACATACTTCTGAACAACTACATTGAATTATCATTGACATTGGTGTGTTGAGATTCATTATTAAGTTGTTGATTTTCTGACTGATAGTGATTTCATTTCTTTAATGACCAAAATTGAAATGGATGGAGAAGATGAATGAATGAATGAATGAACGAATGAGACATTATGGCAATATCACCAAATTGAGAGTAAAAAAATTTTGGATAAGTCTCTTGATTTATCTGAGCTTTAATTTCCATAGTCATAAAACAGTAAATTTATCTAGATAAATTAGATAATCTCAAAGTTATCCTTAGCTTAGAAGTTGGCACACATTTTCTATAATAGGCCATATATAGTATTTTAAGCTTTTTCAAGATGTACAATCTCCACTGAGACTACTCGACTCTGCTGCTGTAGTGTGAAAGCAGCCATAGATAATAGGCAAATAAATGATCATGGCTGTGTACAATAACTTTATGTACAGAAACAGAAGGTGGGTTATAATTCGCTAGCCCCTGCCTGGTAGCCCAGCAGGAGTACAGTGGAAATATAACATGAGCCACATATGTAGTTTGAAATTTTACCATAGCCACATGATAAATGAGTAAAAAGCAACCAGTGAGTTCAATTTCAATAACATACTTTATTTCACCCAGTATATTCACAATATTATTAACTTGTAATCCATATAAAAATATCAATGAGATGTTTTACTTTTTGCATGAAATCTTCAATATCTGGTGTGTGTTTTATACTCGCAGCGCATCTCAACTTTGACTAGTCACATTTCAAGTGCTCAATATCCATTTGTAATTGGGCAATATGACTATAGCCTTAGGAGTGTGTGATTTTACCAAATTCCATGCAAAAATAAGTTATATGCAGTATTTAAAGTGAGACACGTTATTTTTCTTGCCACATAGATTGGTTAGGAAAACATTACGCTTTGAAATGAAGAATACACAGTGGCTAAAACACTGTTTATTTTTCAGTCATGTGAAGTTGAAAACTGCTGTCCCTGACTGGTTGGTGGCTATGCTCCGTAGCCGTTCAAGGGAGTCCCAAGTGCCTTTAGTCTTGGGGTCCTTCATCTTCTACACATGGCTACCAAGATCCTGGCTTCATTCCATCGGACCACAGGGAGGCAATGAGAGAGTAGAGAAGCACACAGGCTTGAAAGTGACACAAAACCATTTTGCTAAAATTCCACTGGTGAAAACAAATCATAAATCACAAATCATACGTCCCCACCTAAATGAAGCGGGATGGGAAACAGTCCGTATGGCAGCTTTCCAGTGATGACTCTATTCCCCGGGAAAGAAGAAGAATTATTTGGTGGTCAGGGAGCTGTCTTTTCCATACTGTGCTACTCTGTTTTTTAATTCTTATGTGGCCTTCATCACATCACTGTCTCGCTGCTTTTGGAGGCATTGGCAAGCGATGAAAACATCTTCACGGCTGTGAGGTAACCCATTTCTATTTTTTGGTGCAGTACCACTATCCTGTCTGACCTAATTCTCTTTCCTCACTTCCTCCTTATTCGTATGGGGTCATCTTTTAATCTTGCTAGACCTGAATTTTCCTTTTAGTCTTCGAGCATCATTTTTATTTCCTTAATAGATCTATGTGGGTCATTCTATGCACATAGTATTGGGAGTTTGCCAATCAATCCTGATAGTACCGATTTTTTTAAAGGAAACTAAAATTTAGAGTAGAGCTATCAGAGAGCAGAGGCCAGTGCTGATTGTTGATGTGTTGACAGAGGTATTGAAGCCATTTCCCTGGTATCCTCTTACAGAACTTCAGACTGTTTAAATAAATGACTCATTACATAATATCTTAGATAAAAATACCAATTTTCCTAATATTTATCCTATTTATCATTTCTTACTGCAATAGGGAACCCCTTTTTTTTTTTTTTAGCAAAAAGGGTGTTTGCTTGTTTTCTTCCCAAAGTATAAATGTGCTTTATCAAATATTCAGTGTGTTCTATAGAAGTGCCTCCCATGAAGGAAATGTAAGAGGGGCATGAATAATAAAAGTGAGGTAAGTGAAAAGAACAAAGAAGCCTTTTCCTTCTACCTATGCATATTTTACCTTTCTGAAAACCTTATTATTTAATTATTATTAAAATGTCATATTTTAAGAAGTAAGGAAATGCAAAGCACACATACATTTGGGATTATTAAGAAATAATGCCAACCTGTGATAAGTCTGCTGAGAACATGTAAAAGAAAAAAATAATTGTATTCCTTTATATTAGCGTAGGTGGGGTTGTCTTCAACTTCACAAGCCAATTTTTGTGAAGTATTTTGCAAACCTTTTGAAGATTAAATTTCTCGATATTAAGAAGTTAATCCTGATAAATTCCTCTCAGGTACAGAATCCAGCTGATTAATTCTTGATATTCCAGAATAGGGAGGAAATGATTATCTGAATAATCCCTAACTTGTTACTGGCCCATCACTGGGGTCTTTGGGGCTCAGGGTAGCTCACAGTGTGGGTGCCATTAATGTCTTATTTTAAAGTCCTGTCACAGATCAGGGAGGAGAGACACCCACCCCTGCCATTACCCTTATTGGCTGTGTCTGCAGAGGGAAAAGCTGGGGGTCCTGGGTCTTGGACTGGCTGAGAGCTGAGGCATTGGCAAGAGAGATCAGGATGTGGGGTGCTGGACGTCCGTACAGGTGTTGAGTTGGATGTCTGGTTTTGCCCTTTCCTAGCCTATGGTCTCTCCTGCAAGTTTCTTAACTGCTTTGAACTTCAGTCGTCCATCTGTGCGATAGGAAGAATACTGGTGCTTACATCACAGCATTATGGAGGAGATTATGTGACATAATGATTATTCACTGCTTAGCCAGTACCTAGTGCCTGGTGAGTGCTCAAAACATAGAAAACAATTTTTGTTATCATTTTATTATTGCAGAAATAGTAAAATCAATTGTCTTGAAGTAAACCTGCACCCTGGAGATAGAGAGATTTCTCACCCAAAAGACAAGAAATCAAAGAGAGAGACCCAGGAGTTAACATACGAATTTCCATAATCATTTTGCATCATTAGTCATTCTTCATTTAGTTTTATGATGTGTTTATTGGTAATGGTCTTCTTTTTATAGATGACCTAGCATTTTTCAATCTCAAGAGATATGTTTGATGGTTAATTGTTGAATTTAGTGAACCCTCAGGATTTGAAGAAAATACGAATAATAGATGTTCAGTTAACTGTCTGGGACTCCAGCCTCTTGAACACACATTTTACTCTCCCATGTGTGTTGAATATGATGTCTAAGCTGATTACCTCTCTTCCTTTTTTTCATAGCAGGCACTCCTCTCTCTTATTCTAATACTTTTCTACTGTCCACATGCAAATTTCTTTACTTAAAATCCATAATATATTTTCCCTGCTTCTGTCTTAACCCAGCTTCCCAATGTCCTTCATTCAAGGAACTCCCAAAATCCTGCCCTGATTAATTAAGATTGAGATCCAAATTTGCTTTAACCCTGCCCTGATGAAACATGCCGCTTCAATGACAATTCTTCTCACCCCGTTGTCCCTTTGTAATATTACATGGTTAGTCACTTACTATATATATATTTCTTCACTGTCCAATGTCCAAACCTCATATTGGCCAGTGAAATAGATATTTCTTTGCTAGATTTCAAGTTCCAAGAGGACAGGGACTGGGTGTTTTACAAGTTTAGTGGAGTCTAGAACGTAGGCCCAGAAAGTAGGTGCTGAGTAATGCTTTCCTGCCGTTTTGACCAATCACACGTAGGCTGTTTTCATATAATCAGGATGAATCTAATTTTAAAATGAACAACCGTGTGTCCTCAGATGAACCAGAATATACACTTACAAGGCCCTGCTGTCCTGCATTATAAATAAGGGAGTAGGTTGTCTAACAGGGAAAAGTTCTGCTGTTCTTTTCCCTTAAAAAAACAACAACAAAACAAACAAACAGAACAAAACAAAAAAACTATCCACACATAAGAACTGAGATAGAAGATCTTCCCATCTCCTCAACCAAGTTGCCCAAAAATCAGGGCCCCAAAGTAGATGTTCTCTGCAAAGACGAAACCCAGCAAAAACCTACAATCTAAGAAGAGTGACTTCTGGGGATTTGTAAAGGAACGTCCATCCTAAAGAATGGCTTACTGTAAATAGACCCCAAGCTTGAAGGCCTGCTTCCTCAACTTGTATAACAGCAAGGACTTCCTTCGGTGATAGGTTCAAGTTTCTGCAGGGAAAACATTCAGAGATATGACCCTTGGGCATGTTGCTTCCGCGGCATCTTTCACAACACCTAGCTTTTCTGTGGACTTTTTCTGCTTAAGATCTTAGTGTCTCAGAATTCCCATCACATGGAGGATAAATGATTTAACATTGCCCTGAGGGGGGTTACAATTCAGTCCTCTTCTTTGTGTAGCAGGGTTTTGAAATAACTGTTTCATTTTTGCTATATTGTGGTTGTAAGTCCCCACCGGTAATTCATTAAAGTTTCATTTGAACCATGGCGGTGGCAGCTCTTCATCTTTGCCTCTTCCCAGCACTAGAGGGAGACCCCCTTCTCGGAGTTAAGTTTTGTTACTTGAGTTCTTGCAGGAGTTTGACTTTAGGGGCATTTGAAACTAATAGGGATTACGTTTGCATTTCCTGCCCTCCTTAAGCAAAAGATGTGGTTTTGCTTATTCTATCAATGGGAGAGAAAGGAATGTGCCTAAAGTTGTGTTTCTGATGGTCTCAAAGAAGTGGGACCAGAGCCCACAGCTCTGATTCTTTGCTCAGGACCTTAAGGATGGAAACATCAGTCCCTCTAAAACAGAGGACTCGGAGAGCTCTTATATCAGAGGAACCTGAGGATCGGGTGGCTGCCAGCCCAATATTCCTTCAACACACTTGCCATAGGAGTTCTGTCCCCAAAGGCGGGCCCTAAGATGAAAATTCAAGTGCACGTTATTTTAGGGGGAAGATCAAGAAAACACCCACTGGAGATGAGTAAGTCAGACAGGGCAGAGATAGCAGCCAACAGGTGGTGGTATCAAACCAGTTACCACTGTGGACGCCTGAAGCTTAGTCACGTTGGCGAACTCTGGGAGACAGTGTGGAACATGTGTCTCGTAGGTACCCCACCCAAGATGCAGGCTTGAGTGTATTAATTCACCAGAACCTTTCAGGCATTAGCTGAGGACTCCCTCCAGAGGCGATTGATGCCCTGGTGTTTAAGAACTAGCCACTCGGACAGCCAAGAGCACGCCTCAAGGCAAAGGAATGCAGGCTTTGGCGGTCAGAAGACAAGCTGGTGGGCCCTGAGGTGGTGCCCATGGGTACAGGGTTAAGTAGGGTGGCAGCAGCCTCTACTGCACTTCAGCTGTTTTCATCACTACATATTACCAGGCCGGGCAACCTATGTCCCCATTTCCACCCAAGGATCGCTGGTCTCCTTTGGACTCTGCTTTGTTCTCAAGAGGTGCGTGCATACTGCCTTTAGCGGGAGCAGTGGAGCAGACTGCACCATCAGTTGGTCTAGGATTGACTAGAGAAGGATCCATTGAAACAGGAGGCACAGCCAGACTTCCCACCCTTTTGCTCGGCCCCATCATCTCTTTCCCACACTGTCTTCATTCTCTCTAAGAACTTCTTCTTCACCTGAGTTAGCCTAGGGGTCGTGGTGAGTACATTCTCTCTCCTGATAGTTTTATGTTCCTGTCTGTACCATGCCGTTTTCCCCCAGAGCAGGATTTCTCAACCTGGGTACTACTGACATTTGGGGGCAGATAATTCTTCGTTTTGGGGAGCTGCCCTGTGCATGGTAGAATGTTTAGCAGCATCCCTGATCTCTACCCACTCAATGCCATTAGCATCCCCTCTCGAGTTGTGACCATCAAAAATGTCTCCAGACATTGCCAGTTGCCCTCTGGGAGACATAACTGTCCCCCTTGAAAACCACTTCCTTAGACCTTAGTTCCAAATCTTAACCCCACTCTCCCCCAAGGTCCTCATCAATTATAGATACCCATTTATTACGATCCTAGTCATAAAGGGAGGGGTTGGGAGAGGCATTCCCAAATCTGGGAAATGTGAACATTTTTCCCAGTTGACTCTCATACACCTCCTGCTCCATCTCTCACCCATGCCCTACTCTAACCAGGAATCAAGAATCACTGTCCTCGGGGCGCCCGGGGGGCTCAGTCCGTTAAGTGTCCAACTCTTGATTTTGGCTCAGATCATGATGGGTTGTGGGATCCAGCCCTGCATTGGACTCTGCACGGAGTGTGGAGCCTGCTTAAGATTCTTTCTCTCTCTCCTTCTGCCAATCTCCCCAGCTTTCGCTTTTGCGCGCGCGCGCTCTCTCTCTCTCAAAAAAAAAAAAAAAAAAAGAACAAACAAAAAAAGGAATCACTGTCCTGGTCTCTCTCTTTTTTCTCCCCTCCTTTCTCTTCTGCCCACTTGGCACCGTAGACGATTGCAATTCGGAAGATGCCACTTTTCATTTCCGCCTGCTTTTTCAAGGCTCCTGCTCAATTCAGTAAAGAAAACGCTAATGGCAAATCAGCGAACAAAGTATATAGTTAAGATGTAACGTATTATTTTTAAAATTAGGTCCATTCATTCGTTCTTTTAGCAAACGTTCATCCAGCACCAAATATGTGTCAGGTACAGAGTTGGGTACGGTGTGAGCAACATGTTCCCTGATCCCTTCGGGTAGATACCAAAAGTGACAACCCAAAAGGCAGTCTCATCAAAACGAGTGTTTTTATTTTATCAACACATGTGTACCCTAAATTCTAGAAGCTGGAGGCACAGAAAACCAGTATTGTACCAGGAAAAGTTGCAGTCACTGGCTCAGTGTTTCCTAGCTTGGGAAGTCTAACTATGTGGTTCAGGCTTAGGACATGATGCCCTGAACTATAGAATTTATTTCTGTCCCATTCAGAAGTATTTTATGAGCACACTGCACCCGGATGAGCGGGTTTCACAGTTTAACGAGTTCCTGAAGTGAAATGTTAGTAAGTCTTTCACACTTCGGTGTGCCAGAATCTCTTCTGCTTTTCCTGCTTTACCTCATCTAACAGTTGTCCGCATTTTTCGGCACTCCCTTCCCTAAAAAGGGCTTCCGAGCCGTTGGACACAGGGTGGCAGGGCCCCAGCCTTTTGGGCTGGGCGTTGGTTACGGAGAAAGGAAGGAGGAGAGGGTATGGAGGCTCTGACGTCACCCGGAGAGCCGCTGAAGGACGTCCAGCTTGGCCGCATTGAGCGTGCTGCGTGCGGCCTGTGGAAATGCTGAGGGTGCCCCGGGCACCAGCAGATGTCGTTTTGGCAGCGTCAGCTGTAAGGGGGTGGCGTGTGCCCTGCGGGTCCTCTCAGTCCCCTCACACTGACTTCTGCTCCCTGGGTTCTCTGAGGCAGTGTGCGGCCTCCAGCCCCAAACCTGCCAAACCGGAATCCGCATTTCAACAAGGTCCCCCAGGAGGTTCCTGTGCACTAGGACTTGGAGACTGGCTTTGGTTCCATATCCACCTTCTACTTCTCATGAGGTAAAAATGTGCAGAATCCAAAGGTATGAAAGAGTGCAGAATCCAAAGGTATAATGCCGTAGCCCTGGCGTGTATGGATTAAGCCCGTTATTATACCTAATTTATTGCTTTTGAAGCTTGGTTTTCACCACATTAGTGGCCTTGAGTCAACCTAGTGAGTCACAGTCAACAAGGATTTTAAGTAAAAAAAGTCTAGAGTAGAAAGTATTAGAGTATATCACATGTTCATGAAACATTGGTTTCGGTAAAAAAATGCAAATATACACACACAGACACACACTTTTATTATGTATGCCCTTGGTCATGATTACAAAGTGGAATTCTGTCTGGGTACAGTTAAAAAAAAAAAGAATCCTGAAAAACACTTATAAAGAATTAATATGTCTCTTTATATATATTGATTAGTGGGTTTTTTTTTTAAGGTTTCATTTATTTATTTGGTGGGGGGAGGGGGGGGTTTGAATGTGCCTGGCACCCACACAAGCAAGTGAGGCAGGGTCAGAGAGAGAGAGAGAGAGAGAGAGAGAGAATCCCAAAGAGGCTCAGAGCCGTGAGCCAGCACAGAGGCTGATATGGGACGCAGTCCCATGAACCATGAAATCATGACCTGAGCCAAAATCAAGAATTGGACACTTAATTTACTGAGCCACCTAGGCACCCCTATTGCTCAGTGTTTTAAAAAAGTTCAGTGATACACATTTGATGAGATTTGCCCCTTTTCTCTCAGCTAAGATTATGAGATTTCATTCTCTCATTCAGATACCTGAATAAGTAAAAATGTTCACATAGCATTTACGTATGTTAAAATTTTCTGAACTGCAGGTAAATGACAGTAAGAACTTTAATTTTTCACTCAATTTCAGAAAACAATGCTCTATCAGAGAATGTCTCAAAATCTTGAAAAAGCACATTTTAAGTCAAGAAAATTCAACTGTAGGCCGATGAAAGCACATAGGTTAGCTTGAAGGCAATAATAATTTGGAAGCCAGGAGAAATTCTCCAAGTTATGGGAGATCCAGGGTGTCCCAAAAGTGGCAGTGCAGCTTTAAGTGATAATATCTTCAGAAGCATAAATAGTACAAACCTACAAAAACATTATTTGGAAGTTTAATCATTCACATTTCTTCAACATTCATTTAGTTTTGCGGATTTTTTAAAAAATTATTTTGAGTTTATTTATTTTGAGAGAGAGAAAGAGAGAGGAAGTCCCAAGCAGGCTCCACGTTGTCAGTGCAAAGCCCAGTGTGGGGCTCAAACTCACAAACTGTGAGGTCATGACCTGAGCCGAAACCAAGAGTCAGATGCTTAACCAACTAAGCCACCCAGGCACCCTAACTTTGCAGATTTTGAAAAGTCAATTTTTCATTTTAATTTTTTGTTCCAGTCTCTTTGATTGAAGGTGGCAAGTGGAAATAATACATTAAAATGAAAACTTGACTTTTCAAAATCCACAGAGCAAAATCAGTGTAAAAGAAATTTATTTAAAAAAATTTTTTTAAGGTTTCTTTCTTTTTCTTTTAATTAATTTTTTTTTAACGTTTATTCATTTTAGACACAGAGAGAGACAGAGCATGAATGGGGGAAGGTCAGAGAGAGAGGGAGACACAGAATCTGAAACAGACTCCAGGCTCTGAGCTCTCAGCACAGAGCCCGATGCGGGGCTTGAACTCACAGACTGCGAGATCATGACCTGAGCCGAAGTCGGTCGCCCAACCGACTGAGCCACCCAGGCGCCCCTAAAAGAAATTTAGACAGTGAAACTTGCAAAGGTGTTCTTGTCTAAATTTGTAGCGTTAATCCTTCGGAAGATAACACCTTGTAGAAGGCAGGAAAGCCTTGTCACTCTTCAAGCACAGGTCTGTGTGTGGCTGAGGCAGAGACGCGGAGAGTCAGATTTCACCACGTGTGGGAAAGAACCAGTCCTCAGGGGTGAAACCAAGGCGCTTTGTGAAGGAGGGTGCTAATGCCAGGATGAGGCACAGTTACAGGGAAGTGCTTTTCGCAGGCAAGATCTGTGCCACACAATGAGTTGTCTTTCAAAGTGCCTTTGCCCTGTGAGAGCGGCAGCTGGGTGAACCTAAGAGCGCTTTCTGAGCTTTCCCCCTCCGTGGAGCCTCTGATTTTGATGAGATGAAGGCTTACTTGAGTGTTTACTTAGAAAGACTCAAGTGAGCTATTAAGCAACATTTTATTAAAATTATTTCAAATATGCTTTTAAGGAACAGTGAACATGTTTTCATTATGCTGTAATAACGATGTGAGCTGTATAGAATCTCTGCTTTATTAAAATTAAAACAAATTGGTGGTGTCCATATTCTTTGAGAATGTGTTTGGGGGAGATATTTAAATAACTTTACATGCTATAAAAGGTGAGATAACTAGTATTCTCTCACTTTCAGATGTAAGTGTTAAAGTATATGATTTTGCCTAGTTTCTTAAACTATCCTGATTTTTTTCTTCCAAAACTAATCCTTTTGCTAGTATATACAGCCTGTGAGAAAAACATATATATATTCAAATATATAATCTGAGCATGAACATGTTGAATATATACTAAATGTATATTATTTGGAAGTCAAGAAGAAGAGACATAAATGGTAGCACTTAAAACAACCTCTTACATTTATTTGTTTCTAATTAGAATAACTTACAATTCCTCAATATTGTGGTTTGATTTTTTTCATAAATTGTGTTTTTATTTTACCAATTGAAACACTGAGTTTAATATCAACTTGCAGTATTCATATTTGTCATGATGTGTTTTTAGCAACTTTTGGCTTGTTTGAAAAAAAAAATCCTAACTTCGTGTTTCAGGCTTTTGCTTCTTGTTACAGTTATATGGAGTAGCACTGTTGCCCTCAAGACTAATGAGGACATGACAGATTTTGAGGTTCATGCCCAATAGGACATTTTTTCTAAGAAAATCAGCTATATAGAAAAGCACATATTAGTGTAGTTTTCCTTTGTAATTGATCATGGATGTTATGTTTCTTTCAATTAAAAAGTAGAGTTTATTATATTAAGACCTTCTATCTATAGCATATTGGATAGATTTCATATTTCTACTTAAACAATTTTTTTAAATTTTTATTTATTTTTCAGAGAGAGAAACAGTATGAGCAAGGGAGGGTCAGGGAGAGACAGAGACACAGAATCTGAAGCAGGCTTCAGGCTCTGAGCCGTCAACACAGAACCTGATGCGGGGCTCGAATCCACAGACCTCGAAATCATGACCTGACCCAAAGTCAGAGCCTTAACCAACTGAGCCACCCAGGCACCCCTCTACTTTTGAGATTAGTAAGGAAAGTAAAAGTTTCAACATGCACCCATCTGATCCAAATCCACACAGTTGAATTAATTGTGCTCATCTGCACATATTTGTGGCTTAAACCCCTGCCTCTACTTCCAATTCCACAATTATCTATACATAGCATGCATGGTCTACAGCAGTCTTCTGATCCATCAAAAAATTAGTTTTGTTTTGTTTTGTTTTGTTTGGATGAAGTTTCAGAGACAGAATCCTTGCTGGAAGTATTGTGTATTTGAATTATTGTAGCTTTTTTTTTTTTTCTACATAAGAAACCCGAACCCAAACTATAGTCATTAACCCTGCAGATTCTGTTAGATCTGTCACAAAGCCTAGGATGGCAAATAGTTCTGTGCCAACTCAAGTAGGTTTATGTGGCTGATGTGTTTGAGAAGTATTTTATGACGATCTCTAGTCTTAACAGTAATATTGATTAGTATTATCTGCTGTTGTTGGAAGAACAGTTAGAAAGCAATGGCCTGAGTGTTATGTATTTTCTTATCCTGTGTCCATACCTATGGTGAATTAAATCCTCAAGATTTCCCCATTATGTTGCCCCAAGCTTTATACTTTGTGCTTTTGAAGGGGTGTTGTACCTGTTCTAAAGCCTTGTTCATTTTCTATTCAATAGTAAATCAGCAAGTTCATTTGTAAATCAAGGAAACTATGAAAGAGTCTTTCCTCATTGGCAAGTTGAGTGTAAGATGACATAAAACAAAGCACACCATGAACTAGAAAAACTGTATTTATTTGTGTGATTTATCACTTGGACTTCAGGGTATACTTTATTTCTCAATTACAATACTTATCCTCTTAGGAAGCTTTGGCCAGCCTTTTGACATGGAGAAATGAAGGAATAGATTGTATGTGAGCGGAAAAGGCAAATGGGAGATCACAGGCAGGCACCTACTGAGTCTATCAAGATAGGAAGATAAAAGAATTTGGCAAAGAGGGCACAACAGTGCAAAACTTCAGTTTGAAGGTCAACAAAGCCTGTGTTCTTATTCCACCAAGTAAAACAGACTCAGAATTCTCTCAGTCAGTTTGACTGGGCCCCCTCGAAGTCTGCCCGTGAGAAGACCTGAGTAGTGTTCCCTTCCATTACTACTCAACTGTCTGCCAAACCGGGAAGCTCATAATTGCTTATATTACCCTAAGAAACTATAAGGTCCTCAGGAATTAAGGACGTGAAGAAAGGAATCTTTTGTACAGTTGCTTTTGGCATTCTTTCCGTAGAGAGTTGAGTCACCTCTTCAACAAGTCCAGGACTTGACTCTGTGAACACTGGCAGAGAGAGCAGTAGGAGACAATTGGCTTTGTGTTTTAATGATTTGCACAGTTGACTTTCCTTTTTAGGGGCTGGTGGTCTTCAGGACAAAATGACTTGTGGTCACATGTGTCTTCATACCTTAGGGGATTCTTGTAAAGGGGACCAAATGCTAGATTCTTGTAGATGTTACAAGTTGTTACTATTCTGGTAGCTGAGATGTGTGTTGTATTGATCATCAGTAATTAAGTTCAGTATTCTCTGGAATGAAGGGTGGGTTAAGAGAATCTCAAAAGTCATCTGAACATTTTTTTTTTGTTCTGCCATGTACAGCTTTAATAGTATTAATATAATGTAGTAACATAGCATAGAAGATGAAACATGAACCTTGGTAGACAGACCTGAATATAAATTTGGTGTCCCTACTAATTAGCTGAGGTGATGTTGGGGAAAGTTGCATAATTTCTTCTCTGAGCTTCATTTTCCAATTTTGTAAAAATGTAAAACAAAAGAAAGAAAGAAAAGAAAAAAGCCTGCCATGTAAGAATATGATGAAGAGTGGGAATACCTAGGAAAGAAGTTACAGTGTAAAATTAAAAGGAATTACTCTAAGGGAGCTGTGCCTTTGATCTGAAAGGTTTTGAGGGCATGCCTGGTCACAGGTCATTTTCCCCTGGTTGAGGGAGAAGGAGGAGTAGGAAAAAGAGGAGAACAAAGGGATCTATAAGAAGAAGATCCACACCTTCTCTGCTCATAAGGAATTGGTTGAGTTTTTTTTAAGGTTTCATTTGGGATTTTAAAGCAAAGCAAGTCTTTCACAGTGTCCTCTTGGACAAGATGGAGATGTGCAGACTGATAGTAGGAAATTTCACTAATTGAACAATTGTATGCATGGGATGTTTTCATGGATTGACATCAGGTTGGAGGAGGCTGACCTGCCAAGGGCCTCTGGCCTTCTTTCCCAGTCCCGTGTGGACGATATGAGTGACATCATGGAAAAAATGAATGATATGCTTAGCAAATGTTCAGGAGTCCCGAACTAGAGGGGCGAGCCAATATGCCCCCAAACAGTATGAATTTAGAGAGATTTTGAGAGACTGGAACAGTGGGTCCAAATCAAGAAGACCTAAAGGAGGATTTAAAACCACAACCTTACATTAGATTCACGTTGAAGGCCCAAATTCTAGGAGAATGTTAGTGATCAGTTTAGTGTGATCTAACAAGCAGTGTAGGTACCTCAACCAATACTGTGGTCTTAAGTTTCATTAAAACAATCATTCTTGGGATTCCTGCATGACTCGGTTAAGCATCCAACTCTGGATCTTGGCTCAGCTCATGATGTCACCATTCATGGGATCTGGCCCCATGTCGGGCTCTGCAATAACTCTGTGCTGACAGTGCGGAGCCTTCTTGGGATTCTCTCTCTCCCTCTCTCTCTGCCCTTTCCTCCCTCTCTTTCTATCCCTCTCAAAATAAATAATTAAACTGAAGAAAAAAACACAATGGTTCTCAAACTTGAGCTGAATCATAATCACCTGGCGGGCTTGTTAAATTACAGACTGCTAGGATCCATCCCTAGCATTTCTGATTGAGTAGGTCTGGGTTGGAGCTGGAGAATTTACATCTTGAGCAAGTTCCCAGGTAATGTGGATGCTTCTGCTCTGGGCACCCCATATGGAAACTACTATACTACAAGAAACACCTTGCTAAATCTAGGAAGATGACTGTAATCTCTTCAAGTATTGAAGCGATTTTGGGCCCTACTTTTCCAGTTAGGATAGAAGCCAGAAGGATAGGAAGAATTCTAGAAAGCAGGTAATATTGAGGACGATTGAGGAAAGAGAAGCTTATGGAAAAGAGAAAAACTTCAGAGGTGTGGTAGTTGCCTTCAAACATTTGAGAGATCAGCATGGCGCAGTGGCTTGGCTAAGAGTGTATACATTGGAACCAGCTAAACCTGGATTTGATTCATAATTTTGCCAATCTTTTATATATTTAATAAATACTTCTATGGTACATACTAAGTACCAGGCACTGTTCCAAATGCTTTATGCATATTAACGCATTTAATCTTCATAACAAACAAAGCTATAAAGTAGGTTCAGAAAGGTTGAACAACTTTCCTAAGGTCACATACCTAGTAACTGGTGGAACTGGGATTCAAATCCAGGCAGTCATGTGGATTTCATGTTCTTAAATACTATGTGACACTCTCTCTCCAATAGTGGCTCCTCTCCACTTATTGCTTGTGAGTTCTTAACGACATTCCAACTGCTTTGTGACTCAGTTCCTTCACCTTTAAAACAGAGACTATCCTTTTCTCGTAGGGTTGTTCTGAAGAGACAAAAGAGATATATTTGTAGAGCATCTAGCTTGTGTCTGTTATGCAGACTTCCGGGATACCCAAAACTGGAATCAGTGGGTAAAGTTAGTGTGTGGGGGTCACACTGTGACTCAAGAGTCTTAAAATCCACCTGTTGGTTATGGGGTCCACAAATGGAGCCAGGGCTTCAACTTTGAGAGTATTACTTGGAATCCAAATTAGGACAGTCATGGATAGCATTCACACCTTGAGAAGGAGGCTAGCCTAACTGATAGTCTGACTTTAAAATTCTACGACTATAAAATACTGAGTTCATTCATTTGAAGGTGTCAGTTTTCATCAGATTGTTTGATTATTTCTCCCTTTGCTCATTTGAAGCTTTATGCAGATTCTAAGACTCTGCCTGTCACTGTTAAGACAGTTATAAATATGTTACCCAAACTATTTTCTATTCTTTCCTCATTCCTCACTCTTCAGCAGCACAGACACCTGCTCATAGTCTGTTGCTCTTCAACACTTTTCTCTAAATAAGTTAATGACATTTATTCTTACATCCAGTAGCTATTTCTTGCCTGGTTTCCTTATACCTCGGTTTTCCTTAGCACCAATGTATTTTGATTTTCACTTGTATCTGAAGCCCTCAAATTTTAAGGCAATAATGATTATTTTCAGAGATATTTCATTAGGCTACTGTGAAGTAGGTTGAATGCTTTCCCTGATTTACACTTAGAAATTTGATAAGGAAAACCAGGCATCGGAGGGGAAAACCTTGTCTGGGGTGCGCTGGCTTATTGAGGTGCCATACAGCCAAGGGTAGGACTAATGTTGATGCCAACGGCCTGTGACAGTGGAGTTGACTTGAAGTGCTTTCCCAGCTCCAGTTTGGCTTCTGCATGTACAAGCAGCTCCCTTCACTGGGCTGCATTGGGAATTAATTAATAACTCATGAATCTATTGAGCTTATTACATGCTAGTAGCTGTTTCAGGAGCCCATAAATCAAAAATGGATAGAGCTGATTCTGGAGAAGGATAGATGTCTAACTAGGCAATTACAGAGGCAAGGAATACCTGCCAAGATAGGGGAAACCCTAGTTTTTCTTAAAGGACTCAGTCAGATGTCTATGTGGGAGATCACAGAGAACTTGCCAGAGAAGGTGATGCTTGATCTGTTTTTAAGAATTAGCAGTATTTGGCCCGGTAGAATCGTGTGTGTGTGCATACGTGTGTGTGTGTGTGTGTGTGTGTGTGTGTGTATGTACATGTACATGTGTAAATTAGGTAAACATGTGCACAGGGGACACACGACTCCCATATCTCTTCCCCTACTGGGTTTTCAGGATCCTAGTAACCAGGCCTTCACTCTGAAGACAGTAGTTTGAAAGTCTTTTCTGGGAAATTGGAGCAGCCCAAGAAAAAAGGCCTAACAATATTGAATGAGAGGTACCCTGAGTTATCCCCAATCATAACAATCAATAACACGATTGTCAAAAGTAAAAGGTAAAGTTGAGAAAGTCTCCCAGAAAGAAGAAAAAGGTGGTGATGATAAATAGCAGAAGAAGAAATACTAAGATAATTAAAAAGTAAGCTTAGTCAGCCCAACATATTAATAAAAGAAATAGCAAGAAAAGAAAATAGAAAAAATAAGCAGAAGAAACCTGGTCAAAGAGCAGACTAGAAGATGAGGAAAAAGTGACGGCCTTGAAGATAGCTCTGAGGAAATCACCTCGTGTACAGCTGGGACACGGAGGTACGACTAAAGGAAAACTCAAAGTCATACACAGGATAAATAAAGGCAAATCCACCCTTAAACTCATCCAGATGAGAATGCAGCCAATCAAATGTAAAGGGTCTAGGACTAACATTACTAGCAAAGAAGCATCAGGCAGTAGCTAACTCTTAATCGGCAACACTAGATGCTAGATATGAGCAGAAAATTTTCAAAATGTTGAGCAAAATCCTGAACCCTAAATTCTATACTGGCTACAGTGGAAATCAAAACTAAGCATGAGGGGCGCCTGGGTGGCGCAGTCGGTTAAGTGTCCGACTTCAGCCAGGTCACGATCTCGCGGTCCGTGGGTTCGAGCCCCGCGTCAGGCTCTGGGCTGATGGCTCAGAGCCTGGAGCCTGTTTCCGATTCTGTGTCTCCCTTTCTCTCTGCCCCTCCCCCATTCATGCTCTGTCTCTCTCTGTCCCAAATATAAATAAACGTTAAAAAAAAAAAAAAAAAAAACTAAGCATGAATTGAAAATCAATTCAGATAAATAAGACCAGGCTAATTAACCTTACTGAAAGAACTGCTGAAGGATACACTTGAATGAGAAAAGAATGAACCAAGAAAGACATGTAGGTTGCAGGGAAAAATAGTGAGCAAAGAAACTGGTAAACATGATGGGAAATCTAAATAAGCACTGTTGGTAAAACACCACTAAATATAATAGTAACTACTTTTTTTTCTCTTTTTTTTCTATCCCCTATACACCCATCCCTCCCACCCACCTCCCCTCTGGTAACCATCGGTTTGTTCTCTATAGTTAAGAGACTGTTTCTTGATCTCTCTCTCTCTCTCTCTCTCTCTCTCTCTCTCTCTCTCTTTTTCCCTAATATGGTATTTGTCTTTCTCTGACTGACTTATCTCACTTAGTATTATACCCTTTAGGTCCATCCATGTTGTTGCAAATGGCAAGATTTCATTTTTTATGGCTGCATAATATTCCATTGTATATCTATACCACAACTTCTTTATCCACTCACCTATCAATGGGCACTTGGGCTGCTTCAATAGCTTGGCTAATAGTAACTACTTCTAATGTGTTTGTTAAAAATAATACAGAACTTAACAACTGTGCCATAATAGCATGGGGTGAAGAGGAAGTGGAAGTAATATCTTTCACAGTCTTTGTATTATTCTAGAGAAGGAGAGAAATTTATTAGCATAGTTGACATACAATATTACATTAGTTTTAGATGTACAATTTAGTGATTTGACAAGTATATACATTATGTTCTGTTCACCACAAGTATAACAACCATCTGTCCCATTACAGTGTCATTGACTATATTCCTTATGCTCTGCTTTTTATTCTTGTGACTTACTCATTCCATAACCAGAAGCCTGGATCTCCCTCTCCCTTTCACTCATTTTACCCACCCACCCACGCCCTCCTCTCTGGCAACCATCTGTTTGTTCTCTGTATTTATAGTTATGGTTTGGGTTTTTTTTTTGTTGTTGTTTATGTATTTATTTACTTTAGATTCCATTTATGAGTGGGATCATATGATATTTGTCTTTGTCAGTCTGACTTATTTCACTTAGCATAATACCCTCTAGGTCCACCCATTTTGCTTCAAATGGCACGATTTCATCCTTTTTATGACCATAATATTCAATTCTGTATATACATCACATTTTCCTTATCTACTTATTTATTGGTGGACACTGAGATGTTTCCATGTCTTGGCTATTGTAAATAATGCTGCAATAAACATAGAGGGTGTATGTATCTTTTCGAGTTAGTGTTTTTGTTTTCCCTGGGTACACACACAATAGTAGAATTATTGGATCATATGGTATTTCTATTTTTATTTTGGGGGGAAATTCCATACTGTTTTCCACAGTTACATTTCCACCAGTAGTGCACGAGGGTTCCTTTTTCTCCACATCCTCACCAACAGTTGTTGTTTCTTGTCTTTTTTATTTGACTGGTATACAAATTTAAGAATAACCTCCATAGAAATAGAGTGACTTCCAGACTGGTGGAGGAGAATGAAAAAAACTCAATTGATTAATATTATAGATAGCAGGAAAGAAGGGGAAAAAATATCAAGGAAATGGTGTGGCAAGTTGAAAACAACAACAAAATAAGACAGTTGCAATAAGTCCAAATATATGTTTAACCACAATAAAGATAAATGAATTAAACTCTGCAGTTTGAAGACAAAGATTGCCAGATTGCATAAAAATACAAACTCTAGTGACATATCGTTTACAAGCGTTACACCTAAAACATAGTGACTCAAAAAATGTTATACATGTAATGGGATGGAAACAGCTATATGAGGTAAATATGCAAAAAATAAGCTGAAGTAAAACATCCATATTAGGTAAAATAAGATATTAAGATGAGACCTTTAAAAAGACTATATTGTCATCATTGATCAGTTGGGCCAAAATGTAATGACCTGGGTTTATCTTTATCTGTGCATTTCTGCTGAAATGTGCCTATTTATAAAGTTAATTCAACCATTTTTAAAGAGCATTTTTACATATTGTTGGAGTGTTAATAACTCTTTTGTACAGGATTACATTTAACGGATTACTGCATCATTGTCCAAAATGGTGGCAATATGACCTACAGGAGCAGTTCTGCACCCCTGGGTGTTCATCAGTACTTAAAGAATAGTTGGCAATTCTTGCTGATCCACAGCTTCTAAGTCTGTCTTTCTAATTTTTGGGAAGTAGTTTGTCCACCATGAGATTCTAGGCCCAACTCAAATATACTTTGAACCAGTTTTTAATCATAGTGAAAATTGTCCAAGCAGATTTAATTTTAAACTTGCTTCATGTAGCAGTATCATAATTACCGGTGCCTTTTAAAATATAATATCAGCAAGGTCTTTAAGGATTGTTATTAAGTTTACAAACGAGATGGTGTGAAGAGAGCCCTTTCACCCCTCCCTCAAACACTTTTCCTACCAACGAAGTTATGTAGAAATCGTAATCCGTTTAACATTCTGTTAAGATTTCAGATACTTCTCCTCTTAACTGGCCCTTGCTACAGAAAACAGCCCCATGTTCTTACTAATCAGGCCAAACCAATCTCTTTGTCAATAGCAGGGCCCAAATAGGTAATGTGGGATGAGTCTGCCCTCTGTCCAGGAGAGAAGCCAAATTGTGTAACTCTACAGCAATGACGGGAGCAGGTTACACGGTTTGGCTGGAAAATTGCTCTTGTTCATGCATAGAAGCAGATCAGCTTTGGGTATGAGCTCCTCTCAGCTGGGTGCCTTGCCCAGAAGGGGGTGGGGCTGGTAGCCTGAGAAACTGGGTATTTTTCCCAGGCTTCTGGGTCACTGCTTGCCGCTTTTCAATGCCCTTTAAAAAGCACCTCGAGGAAACTTCTCACTGGCAGCTGAAGAACCTGCTAGCTCCAGGGGAAGAATGTGGGCAGGACCAAAGAAGAATTTTCTCCCTTATCTATTTTTCAGGGCTCATAGAAAGTAGGATTTAGCACATTCGTTTTAGACACACGGCCAAAAGGTAGCAGTTTAAAACATGTTTAGTTCTGTTTGGATTTTTAGGCTTCAAGTAATCTGATTTCCCTGCTACTTATTATGTAAAACAATTTTAATCACATAGATATTTGCCTGGTATTTAATAGTTTGGATCAGGGCATGATGTTAGCAATACCTTGCTCCCAAAATGCTGTGATAGCTGCATTTAATTAAAAGAATTTCATATCTGAGATTTTCCTTAAGAAAACCATCTACTTCTCACAACAAGAGTCTGTTCTATTTTACTTTTTTTTTTTTTATTTTGTAATGTTTATTTATTTTTTGCAAGCCAGAGCACAAGCAGGGGAAGGAGAGAGAGGGAGTGTGACACAGAATCTGAAGCAGGATCCAGGCTCTGAGCTGTCATCACAGAGCCTGATGTGGGGCTCAAACCCACAAATTTTAAGATCGTGACCTGGGTCCAAGTCGGACACTTAAACAACTGAGCCACTCAGGCGCCCCTGTTCTATTTTACTTGAGTCATCTATTCCAGAATTATAGCTATCAATTCTGTGCGTTTTTTTTTGTTTGTTTGTTTTGTTTTTACTGATTTGTTCAGGTCAAATAAAATGTTAATCCATTTTGGAGGTATCTTATGTACCAGCTTATTCAATTTGTTTGTGAGCCCATGTGTATGCTGAGCCCCTCACCCATTTCAAATGATTTTTTCCCTTGATTTCTGTCAATTATCAAAGGAATAACATCCTTATTATTTAAAAAATTCTGGGCACCTGGATGCCTCAGTCAGTTAAGCATCCAACTCTTGATTTCAGCTCAGGTCATTATTTCACAGTTTTGTAAGTTCTAACCTGGCATCAGGCTCTACACTCACAGCGTGGAGCCTGCTTGGGATTCTCTCTCTCTTGCGCTGTTTCTGTCTCTCTCTCTCAAAACAAAACAAAACAAAACAAAACCTTAGAGAAGAAAACTTAAAAAAAAAAAAAACCAACAACACAGGAAAGGTTGTTTCCTGTGGGCTACCATCTGTGGGCTAGCTTGGAAAACAAAAGAGCTTTTCTGCAACATGTGGCCGTACTTATGGAATTCGAGAATGTCAGACTAGAAAGAGGCATGGAGATCATTTATTCAAACCTTCTTTATTCCAGATAGCAATATTTAACCCCAAAAAGGGGAGGTAACTTGTCTAAGGTTGTCATTTCAGTATGTCCATGTCTTGGCCTTGAACCCAAGTCCTTGTCATCTAGGACCTTTTCTGGGATATCACACTGCTGACAAATTTTTAATCTTTAGCCATTCATTTTGAATACCTTTCATTATTATTTGGATCACAAAAGCAAAGATGTTTAATGTAGAAACTCACCCATCGTCTTGCCACCCACTATTGAAATGTTGGTTTATTTCCTTCCAGGCATTTTTCTGTGTCATTGTTGTAAAAAAATGGGATGAGACTTCACATAATTTTGTGCACTGCTTTTTTACCTTAATGTATGATGAACATTATTTCGTGTTAGTGAACATTATTCCTTAAAATTATTTTTAATAGTTACATATCAATTTGCTATGGATATCCCTTGATATTTTAAGTCTCATTAATGTTCATTTAAGAAAAGCATCGCTTTTTCAACAAGAAGCATGTTGTCTTGAACATAGCTGAATATAAAATCTTTGAATATTTTTGAATCTTTGAATATGAAAACCTTTGAGTGTAGAAATCATGGTTGTTCTATAACTTAGACAATTCTTGGAAAAATTTTTAGTGAGTCTTTAAAGCCCAAAGTCATGTCCCTAGATTAGATATGCTATGTTAGAGTAAATAACATTAGATCACTTTAGAGAACAAATCTGTTTATCTCTGACTTGGTCAGAGATGACTTAATCATTAAGCTAATTAGCCACACCACTGTTTTATTAGCCATGTGCAAGAAGTGTTAGAATAATCTGCCTTACTGCTTGGCAGATAAAGCCTCTGCCTTCCCAATGTCTTTTATAATGCCAATAAAACAAATAATAATAATGGTAAAAATGGAAGTAGCTACTATTTATTGAGAATGTAAAGGGTGTCAGCTATGTGCCAAGCTCTTTACAGACATCACACTTAATTTTCACAACAGCTCAAGGAGGTAAGCTCCAGTTTTATCCCAACTTTATAGAGAAAAGAACTGTAGCCAGAGATGGCATAGGTAGTGAATGGCATAATACAGACTTGAACCCAGACCTGCCTCACTTCAAAACTAAAAACTGGGGCTAGGCTCTCCGAAGTGATTCTGATGGATTTTTTCCTTGCTGGTGTAAATTTCTTTGTTAGTGGTGGTTCTTAACCTTTTAGGGATTGTGGAACCATTGGAGAACCTATATCGTTGCCTAGAAAATGGTATATTTGAAAATGAATGCAAATTTTTCATCAATTTCAGAAGTCACAGTCTGTAGCCTGAAAACCCCTACACTTGAGCAGTATCCTTTTGGTCTTTATAATTGTTCAATCTCCTGGAATCTTTTGCAGCAATTCAAATAACCCTATAAGAGGAACACGTGGAGTCCTACCAACTAAAATTGTGACAGTTTTTGCAGGAATAGAGTATTAGTAAATGGAAACAGAGATGGCGGGAAGCATTTGTTACACATTTCACCTGTTCCTCATTTGTTTCTGAGACCAGCCAGCTCTAGAGGGGACCCCTAAAAATTTTAATACTAACACTGAATCCTAACTACAAAATAACTTCACAGACATGATCTCACAGCCAAATAACTAACTCTCAAGATACTCAACAATTACTTAATGAAATACAGAGTGAAACATTCATGTTCCTCCCACTTAGAATAGATTAAGTTAAAGGAACAGAAGAAAATTATATAAATATTAGTCTGCATAACATGTTAAGAAGACAAAAAGAAATCTGGAAGTCTAATGCAAAATAAAAAAAATCATGAACATTACCAAACCCACACAGTGGGTTGACAGTTTTCCATGTCCCTTTGTTAATGCAAATAATTGAGGGTACGTTGTTTTTCAGTGCATTTTTTTCTGGTCATCTCTAAACTCTATGATGCTCCTGATGATGTTAGCTTTATAATTTTAAACAGTTGATTTATCTCCCCAGTGTGATATAAAACAAGAAAGGAAATAACTTCTGCTTAAATTTAGAAAGATAAATCACAATAGATAAGGCTGTTCTTTTAACTTTTCTATTTTGCTATTGGAATGACAGAGTTTACCAGATAATACATTCTCAAATCCCATTAGGAAAATGTGCTAAATGGAATCTCCTTAAAGTATATAGAAAAACATTCTATTATTTTATTTTATTTTTTTTCAATGTTTATTTATTTTTGGGACAGAGAGAGACAGAGCATGAACGGGGGAGGGGCAGAGAGAGAAGGAGACACAGAATCGGAAACAGGCTCCAGGCTCCGAGCCATCAGCCCAGAGCCTGACGCGGGGCTCGAACTCCTGGACCGCGAGATCGTGACCTGGCTGAAGTCGGACGCTTAACCGACTGCGCCACCCAGGCGCCCCTTAAACATTCTAAATTTTTAGGGGAAGTGGGAGCAAAGTAATGGGGACAGTTGGTAAGACATTTGTCTCCGTGTGATCTATGTTGTTTGAAATGTCTTAGAATCAAATGGCTAAAATTTAATGCTTTTCTTCCATTTACTGAAGTGTATTTTGAAAGTAAAAATGTGGCATTGTGCCTCCACAATTCAAATAAATAACATTGTCAATTAATACTTACATTATGAGTACTTCTATAAAACTAGGTACCTTGATTATTTTTCTTTTAGCGTATTTGTAATATGCAACATATTTGAGGATTAAAGGCCATTCCACATGGACATCTGAGGCTCCATCTAAGTGTCTTCTCTCTTGTTATGTCACTGTTATTGGTTTGGAATTTGGTCTTTCTTTTTGACCAGTAGGAGTCTAATTCTCCCAGGGCTTAATTTGGGTGTTTACAGAGGAACATTCATTCTTGCAGGCTACTGATACAACATTTGCTACACTGCGGGGGAAGGAGAAGATGCCTCGACTCAGTCACTTTTACCATCTATAAAAGGTTTGATGGAGGATATTGAAACTAATAGGCTAAATTATTAGCAGTCAATGTATGAACTAGTATCCTATTGACTGGTCTGAAAGAGTTGAAAATGTTGAACTCACAGAAAGGCAAAGATATTGCATTTGGGGAGAATAAAGCTACTCTTTTTGTAATACCAAACAGCAATTGAATATAAATGGCAAGCCATAATTTCAGGCTTCTATGAAAGTAATGGGGTCTTGAGCTCTGCTAAGCAGACCTGAAGAGAGCTTGACAGCTGAGTGGTCAACCAAATTAAGCTGCTTCATCTTTTAGGACGAAAGATGATGTGAAATCATTTGTGTGGCAGGTATTACCAGCCCACCATGACCACGGTGGTGTAGACGTAAAGTGGTTTTCTTTTCTTTTACCTTGCTACATTTTCTCAGAACCTCACTGTTGAGATGTGGACCCTGGGCCAGCCCCAGAGCAGCTCATCAGAGACACAGAATCTCAGGCTCTCCCTAGAATCTGCCAACCAGTTGCCCAGGTGGTTCGTCAATGCCTGAGAAGTTCTGATTTAAATCACCGAAGCAATGCCTGAATAATTGCTACCATTAAGACCCTGATGATCTCATGTAGCTTCCAAAGGTGCCTAACCTTTCTCTAAAGGCAAATTGCCTCACTGGGAAATCTGTCCTGCTAGTTTAGAAAAGTATAGGCTAAGAAAGCATCTTAGGTTCCTTTCTACTGAGATGTTCTTCCCTTTCTCCCCTACTTTCTTCCAAATATTGTGTAGTCCAATGAAGCCTGACTAGTAACACAATTAGGTGAGATTCGCAAATCTATGACACCTAAAAACCTCAAAGCCCACAATTTACACTAGTTTCATCCTCTTTTTCCAAAAACTCTTTCTAGAATGACAAATTAGAAATTAAGTGAATTCGCAATCCCCTGCCTTTGCCCCCTTACTCTCTATGTAGGCTAGGCAATGCTCTGTCTGAGCCAAATGAATAAAAACTCTGAAAGAGAATTATTAATAAACTGGAGAGCATACGAACTGATTACTGAATGAGAGGAAGATGTTTATACACATTTATCACTATTAAGTACAAAACTCTATTTCATAGTCTCATAAAACAGAGAGGAAACTGATTTCCTTTTGAGATAGTTTCTATCTGGTGACAACCAACATAGATTAAATGAACGCATTCCTATCAGCTTTATGAACACTTTCAACTTATTTTTAAATGCCTTGCTCTGAGAATCTAAAAAGACCGTATGCTTTCTTTCTTACCGACTTAACGCGAGAAGTTAATAGTTTGCAGAGAAATTCAGTGAAGCGATTGATAGAATGCTTTAAAAAAAAATGTATTCCAGAGAGTAGAACAATAATACTGATGTCAAAACAGCAGTGCCACATTCTCCATCGCGCTTAAACCAGCACTAGGCCTGGCACATCCATTTCTCCTCATCAGCCAGACGAAATGCAGTAGTAAAAATCAATCCTGTATTTCACTGAATCTTATAATACAGTTCTCTCTTCTCTGCCTGTTAATAAAATATCCCTTTGGAAGGAAGCCAGAATTTTCTTAGGCAGTTTAGATTTTCTGAATAGAGGAGAATTGGAAAGGGGGAGGTAGCAAAGGCATATAGAAGTAAAAAATTGTAAGGTCAAAATTTCTGTCCTAACAGTTTGACTAGTCTGATTATTTTTCCAAGTATCATGACGATACCAGTGTTTTAAATTGAGTCATAATTGGGGTGCCTGGGTGGCTCCATCATATGAGCGACTGACTCTTGATTCTGGCTCAGGTCATGATATCACCATCATGGGATCCAGTCCTGCCTTGGGCCCCTGTGCTGGGCATGGAGCCTGTTTAGGATTCTCTCTCTCTCTCTGTCCCTCCCCCGCTTGTGTGTGCACACAATAAATTGAGTCATAATGAATGATTTAACTGAAGCCATGCTGCATTCTCAACCCTCAGCAACACTGAGAAACCAAATCACTTTTTGAATTCACATTTCTCCTGCACTGGCAGAACACATGGGATAATTGAAGCCCCCAAGTTGGGTGAGATCTCTCAGGATCTCAGAGGCAAGTGTTTAAAGAAGGGAAAGGAGGAAAAGAAAGGTTTTGCTGGGAAGATTGAAGACAGGGTTCAAAATCAAATTGAACATCCATTTGCGATGCCTTCCAACCCTACTTAGGAATGGGTGATGGAGGTGGCCATTCTGTGTTCAATGCCAAAGAAAGAGGCCAGAATCTAAACTTCCTAGTCTCTGCTGTCTTTAAAAACAAAGTCAAGTCTTCATCCCCACAGTGCCTGGAACACAGACAAACACCTGGTCAAAGTTGATTGAAGGAATGAATCAAGAAGAAGCAATCACTGTGTGGACTTCATCCTTGCTCTTTTCATACATTGAGTGGAATTCCTTCTCCATATATGAGACTTAGTTGTGTAGAACTTTGGGCTGGTGCCATTTTGGAAAATGCCATTCACTGCTCTGCATTTCATATAGTGCTGTTGAAAAATTAAAAATAAAGCTTCAATCTGGAAAGCTCTGATTTTCTTTCTCCTTACTTTTATAATCCTGGGAAAGGTGTTTATTCACTCGGGGCCTTAGTTTTTTCTTACTCTAAAATCATCGTCTTTTACATCTTGCCCCACTCTTAAAAACCTATATATCTGAACCAAGGACTTTAGGTCTGCCTCTAAACAGTGTCAGATGACAGACTAGGAATTTTAAGAGAGGGAGATCATAAGTTCTTAAATTGCATCTAAAACTCATCTTCTTTTCTTGAAAGCAAATTATAGATACTGTTTGGTTAAGCCATACCCACCCTTGTAAATTCCAAACATAGGTCTAGTTTTAAAGAGTAGTAAAAAGTGTATCCCATTATTTTTCTTAACAGCCTTATTGAGACATAATTTCTATACCGTGCAACTCACTCATTTAAAGTGTGTGTACAATTTAATGTTTAAAAAAAAATTTTTTTTTCAACGTTTATTTATTTTTGGGACAGAGAGAGACAGAGCATGAACGGGGGAGGGGCAGAGAGAGAGGGAGACACAGAATCGGAAACAGGCTCCAGGCTCTGAGCCATCAGCCCAGAGCCTGACGCGGGGCTCGAACTCACAGACCGCGAGATCGTGACCTGGCTGAAGTCGGACGCTTAACCGACTGCGCCACCCAGGCGCCCCTAATGTTTTTTAAATATATTCACAGCTGTGCAACCATCACCTCTAATTTTAGATCATTTGTACCACCCCCAAAAGAAATCTGGTACTCGTTAGCACTCACTCCTCATTTCACCCCCAACCCTAAGCAACCACTAATGTACTTTTTGTCGATGAATTTGTCTGGTCTGGAAATTTCATATATATGGAATCAAATAATATATGGTCTTTTGTGACTGGATTTTTTAACTAAATATTTCCAAGGTTTATCTGTTATGTAGCATGTATCAGTACTTCATTTCTTTTTATTGCTGGATAATATTCCATTACATGGACGTATCACATTTTATTTTCCATCCATCAGTTGATGAACTTGGGGTTGTTCCACTTTTTGGGTATTATGCATAATTCTGATAAGAACATTTATGTGCAAGTTTTTGTGTAGACATATGGTTTCCTTTCTCTTAGGTATATACCTACCTAGGAGTAGAATTGCTGGGTCATATGGTAACTTTATTTTTAATCTTTTGAAGAACTGCCAGACTGTTTTCCAAAGTGCTGCAGCATTTTACATTCCTGTCAGCAGAATATAAGGTTTCCTATTTCTCCACATTATCAATAGCAATTAATATTTTCCACTTTTTGGATTATTACTATCTGGTATCTTACTGGGATTTGGATTTCCATTTCCCTTCTGGCCGATGATGTCCAGCATCTTGTCATATGTTTGCTTATTGATGAGTTTTGTATCTTTTTTTTGAGAAATGTCCTCTCAGATCCTTTGCCTATTTTTAAATTGTGTTGTCTTCATATTATTGAATTCTTTATATATTTCTAGATCAAATGCCCTATCAGATATATGATTTGCAAAGTTTTTCTGCCATATGTCCCGAATAAAATACAAATTCCGGGGGCGCCTGGGTGGCGCAGTCGGTTAAGCGTCCGACTTCAGCCAGGTCACGATCTCGCGGTCCGTGAGTTCGAGCCCCGCGTCGGGCTCTGGGCTGATGGCTCAGAGCCTGGAGCCTGTTTCCGATTCTGTGTCTTCCTCTCTCTCTGCCCCTCCCCCGTTCATGCTCTGTGTCTCTCTGTCCCAAAAATAAATAAACGTTGAAAAAAAAAATTTTTAAAAAAATACAAATTCCGTTCTTGAATGCATTCATTTACTTGTTTAGAAGTATTGGAATCCTAAAGAACAGGTAACTTGATCTTAATCCAAATAATTATCTATTATACAGAGGCATGAAGAATCTATCTCTATTCCTAAAACATCTATGACACAACAGGATCACAGAAAATCACATGCAATGTAAAATTAGTTATTTCCTGATGATAGATTTGGCAGCAATGAAAAAAATCAGTCTCTAAGTTATGAAGAGAAACAAGTAGTCAAAAGATATGTGATTGAAACTCTCATAGCTTATCATTGATAGTTACAGAACACCACTGTGTATTCTGATTAAGTAAGAAAAGTTGAGAGTTTGGTTCCCATCTTACTGGGATTGTCATGATAACAACACAAGAACTTTTAAAAAGCTAGATATGCTATAAGGTCTTTCAAAATCATTCTTTAGAATTTTTCTTTATTACCTCCTATGTGTTTTCCAAAGATTGAATATTTGGTTTCATAATTTTTGTTTACATGTTAGAAACAAAGAAGTATAATATACACACATATGTGTGTGTATGTATGTATATACATATATATATGTATACATATTTTCTTTCTTTTTAGGGATCTCTCTTACTAAAATCAATGATGTTAATTATTTATGAGCTTCCCAGGATTAACTCATTCATTTAAAAATTAACTGTACTGTCTACTTCAGACTCTGGGGTAGGTGCTGGCAGTAAGGTAGTAGATAAAACAGACCTTGATTGTCTCATATGGAGCTCACAGACAATAATCAAGTAAAAATACAAAGAAATCTAGACTTAAACATTTTTAAATTGCTGTGAAGGAAAAGAACAGGTGTTAAGAGAGAATAGTAGGGAGTTCTATTTTAGGCTAACAGGTCAGGGAAGTGTGCTGAGACATATGGGGGATTAGATGAAGCCAACCAGGGGAGGAGGAGAGCATTGCAAACATGGAGAACAGCATATGCAAAGGCCAGGAGGCAGGAAAGAGTTTCCTGGGTCCAAGGAAAGATAAGGCCAGTGGGAGCGACAGGTGGTAAGTGAGGTGGAAGATGGTGAGAGACAGTATCTCAGAAAAGGGCAGAAGCCTCAGTTCACATAACAGATTGTAGGCCACATTCAGGAGTTTGAATTTGATTCAGAAAGTAGTTGAATGATTTGGAGGATTTTAGCAGAGGAAATGACATGATCTGATGTAAACTTTAAAAAAAGCCCTCTTGGCTGCTTCTTGCTGTGTGGAAGTGAGGTAGAAAGAGAACCAAGATGACCATTTAGGAGGCTTTTGAACTTGCTTAAGCAAGCAGTGACAGTAGCTTGAGCAAAGATGGGGTGCTGGGAAACCAACATGATGAATGCATTTTAAATGATTTTGAAGATATGGTGTAATGGTTAACAGTGTGTGTTCTAAAGCTTGACTGATTAGGTTAAAATACGAATTTCCCCTCTTACAAGCTATATGACCACGGGCAAATTAGCTTCTCTATTCCATCGTTTTCTCAGTAGTAAAATGTAAATGATAATAAGAATCTTCTTGTAGTGTTGTTATGAAAATTAAATGAGTCAGTAATGCACTATATGCATCATAAGAATATCTGTCACATAGTGAACACTTTAATAAGTGTTGGTATTGTTTCTGCTGTGTAAATGAAAAGGTTTTGATGATGATTTGGATCTTTTTGTTTTTAATGTGCATTTATTTATTTTGAGAGACAGAGAGAGAGAGAGAGAGAACATAAGTGGGAAAGGAGCAGAGAAGAAGGGGGACAGAGGATCCGAGGCAGGCTCTGCACGGACAGTGCAGAGCCCAACTCAGGGCTAGATCTCACGAACCGCAAGATCATGACCTGAGCCGAAATCAAAAGTTGGAAACTTAACCAACTGAGTCACCCAGGCTCCCAAATGGTGGTTTGTATCTTGTTTTAGATGTCTGAGTTTGAGATGTCTATGAGATATCCAAGTGGAGATGTGAGAAAGCTCAAATCTGGTGCCCAGAGTGGTGTCCTGGGCCAGAGATAGAGCTTGCGTTCAAGATCAAACTACAATGTACTGAGTAAATTTGCAGAACAGTCAGCACTTGAAAGTGATCCAGCCTTGTCCTGGACTGGCCAATGGCACATCAAAACATTCAGTGACTTGCTTTGGAGAGGTGGCAAATATGGCAACGACTATGGAGATTGTCCTCAAATAGACCATCTTTTGAATTTTCCTCCCCCACTTACAAGCTGGGTGGCCACGGATAGTTAGAAGTGTTGGCAGTAAGATTCTATCGGTTCAAGAAGAATCATGGACAACTCTCAGTTTTCTGTCTTGAATGCCAGGTGATTTGTAGGGCCAGTTCCTGGGGTGAAGGAAAGTGGAAAGAAGCATGTTTCTCAAAACCTCAGCTTCCTTGAATGGATTTTAGTATGTCTTGCGCACGGGTGAGGACCTGAAAGAATGTAAATAAATGCCTGGCATAGAACCTGGAATGTGGTAGATGTTCACTAATGTTTTTCTTGTCTGCTTTGGGCTCGTCTCCACTTCTTGCATCAACTATAAGCATCTCCAACACCCTGCCTAGATCTGCTTCCATTTGTAGAGTCAGACATAAGATAGGAACAGTGAGGTAGGTGCGGAGCACTAGGAGTACTAGGGTGAGGTGAACAAGGCCTCACTCACCTTGCGCATCAAAAAACTAAGTAATCAACCTAAACATTTCAATGTCTTGTTTGGACAAGTCAAAATTGGTGAAAAAAGTCCATGATGAATAAAATATCATATTTTTAACAAAGATAGGACAGGTATTACTGATTTCTCCTCTTCTCTCTAGCTCTAGGACTCAGTATGGCACTGTGACAAGGTGAAAGCAAAAATGTGTTCTAACAGCCTGTGATACTGGGTACACTTAGGGAGGGGGTTGAGGCCTCTACTAGCCCAGCCCCCAACCTTCTTCTATCAGTTGCAACGTGGGAGCTGGAGCAAGGTTCCCGGGTTCGCCCCACCTCAGTAAATGCAGACCCTTGTGACCCTGAAACTGTTGAGCAAACACACAGTGAAATAACCCAATGCTCTATTAAAGGCTGGGGTTTAAAGGTCGGCTTTGTGCTTATCTGCTGCAAGCCTAGTTCACTCCCTAGATGACTCTCAAGGTTGTTTAGTACTTGCAATATGGACTGAGAGGATGAGCATTTCCTTTCAGAGAGGGTAGCTATTTGCTTTGCAAGGAGCTGTCATTGCCAAGAGGAAAAGAGCAGGTCAGGAGCGGACAGAAGACGAATGGAGGTCCCCGGACAAGGAATGCTTCCTCCTGACTTTGACTTAGAAAGCTCGAGGTACAAACGGTACATGTGTCAGCTTCTGACTCTCAGCTCTTTCCTGTGAAAATCCGAAAATTTCGGACCAAAACGATTTGGTAGTTTAAACTCCGTCAGCAGATACATAGTGAGTAATTAAAGGACAGATTTGTCAAAGCTCCTATCTGTCATGAAGAAACCATTTATGGAATTTTGAGCTGGCAGGTCACTTCTCCTCTAAAGAAAGCTGGGTCTGGGGAGCCAAATTTTAAAAAGTTACGTTAAGAATTTTTATTTGAATTTAAAGGAAACAACATGCCTAATTTTTAAAACATGTTACTGCAAATGTAGCATGCCATCATAATGTACATTTATGAATGATCACAATGAGTAAAGAGAGAGTCACACGAATGAGGAGCTGCTGCTGAACATGGTCTACACTACACGTCCATGGCACTTTAAGATTGCAACATTTTGTTTGGTGACCTTCATACCAGTTGCCTGCATGCACCTTAATCTCTCTCTCTCTCTCTCTCTCAAAAAAGCTGAGCCTGCTGTAGATTGGTCAGTTGTTTCCGTTTTTGTTTTTTAATCTAGTTTTTCATTTACCTACAGCTTTATTATGCCTGGTTTAATTTGTACAAAAGGATGAAGTTCATTATTACAGAACACAGAAACCCATCTCTGAGTTTTTAGGAAAAATGAGTGCAGGGCTGGCATGACTGAGCCTGAAAGACCTCCATGATAAATCAGGTGGTACACTTTTAAGAGTGAAAGTAAAGAATGCTGCAGAAAAATTGTAGACTGTGTACACAAAGGCACAAAGGTAAGAGTGTAAAATAACTTTTTGTAAGAAAGTAATTTTCAGACTGAAACTTAAAACTCAAAGTTTAAGGCAGAGTAAATGTTGGGACAAGTCAGCTTTTGTGAGGGTTGCCAATCTGGAAATACGGGGTCTGACGTAGATCTTGCTGTCCGGGTACCCACCCCTCTGCAGGAATCACTTTTTGAGTATCCCCTCTTTATTTCTCAAGAGTTAATGCAAAGACTATTCGGACTATGTGTAAATATTGCAAGGTCTCTGAGCTGCAGTTGTACAGTATATCCATGGAAGTTATTTCTTAAAGAATTAGACACAATTTTTAATTGTGTAAGTAAGAATACTAAATACTAAGTTGTGATGCTTTGTTCAAAGAGGTCTAGTTGCCTCCCTCCCTCCCTCCCTTCCTTCCCTCCCTTCCTCCTCTTTCCTTCCTAAGTAACTACCTAGCTAGCTAATTCTCCCCCCTCCTTCTTTCTTCCCTCCCTCTCTCCTCCTCCCTTCCTTCCTTTGCTCGGTTATTCTTCTGATGTCTGTCTTATTTCAACCTCTATAATCAATAGTTTTAAATCAAAGCAGTTAGTGCAACTAAGAGCCAAAAAGCCAAGTTAGTATCTTTTTTTTAACCTCCTATTTTTCACCCAAACTTAATCTTCTCTTTTTCCACATTTTTACAGTTATTACTAAAACCAGCATTTATGCAAAAAATCTCAGCCTCATTTGACTTAAGATATTCTCATATATAAATATAAATGTATATGTGTGTATATATTTATGTAGTATTTAACTGACCAATGTCTTATATTTCTTAAAATGGCTAGCCCGTTTTGAAAAATCTTTACTTACTTCTCTGAAATAAATGTGAATACAATGTGAAAATAATAATAATAAATACGAATAATAAAATGTGAAAATAAACGTGAAATAAATGTGTGTTTTCTGCAGCACGCAGAAAACCATTAACCTGACTCCGTTTTCAGGAGAGAACATAAGACATTCCGTTGCAAATTACAGCTGTTGGACGAAACGTTCGTCTATTCATAATCAGGGAGAACAATTGAGTTACTTTCCCTGCTGAACTAAAATATAGTACTGCTACCTTTTTTCTGGTGGTGTTCTCCATCATGAGTTACTGGGTCCTGGGAGTTTCCTGTCAGAAAGCCCATTTCTATCAATTGGCCATTGCACGTCCCTGGGAATGGGTGCTGTGGCATCGGTGTGACATACTCAGTTTTAATGTGAGATTGGCCTGCCCTTATCTCAGAAAAGGGTCGTGCATATGTGAACCCATGAAAACAGCGGGGATGAGGTTTAAAGCAAAGAAAATCCATCATACTAGTGTACAGTGTTCATCATATCTCTACTAAACCGTGTGTGTAGGTAGCTTATATTCGAGAGTGTGAAATCATCATTTCTACAGGATTTTTGGTTCCCTGTTGTCCTTTTCCTTTGCTTTTCACTGACTGGCTTTGCAGCCAGTGATTTGTTGCTCCTGTAGCCAGCCGTGTGCCTTCCCATCATTTCCCCTCTGCCAGACTCAGAACCTGCCTTGACCTTCAAACTCCGGCCATACATGCTTTGACTTCCTTCTGTCTTACTTTTGTCCTTGACCTTATTTTGGCTGGTTTGTTCACCATTCTCTAAATTCATACCTCCCTGGCCTGTCTTTGTGTGGGCTCCTCTGTCATTTATTTTTAACTGGTGGCACATCATCCTTCACTGTCATCTGCTAGCTTGCATTCTCCTTCCCTCTGAAAGCCAGCTGCAGGACTGTTCTTCTCTGAAAGGACCTTTAAATATTAGATTTTTGTACTCTGGGCTTGTTAACTCTTGACCATTTCAACATATATTTAGTCAGACAACGTGAAATTGTCGTAAACGTTCAAGGACCAAGATTTTTATTTTTTATAAGTTTTGTATGCTCATGACCAGTGGGTGCATAATGGGGTGTATCTCAGTTCAGGAAATGAACTTCCGGGTTGTGGTCCTGGCAAGATGGGGTGTAAGTAAACGAGTCTGTTTTATTTTTATTTATTTATTTATTTATTTATTTATTTATTTATTTTTAATTTTTTAAATGTTTGTTTATTTTTGAGAGACAGAGAGAGCACAAGCGGGGGAGGGGCAGAGAGAGAGGGAGGCACAGAATCTGAAGCAAGCTCCAGGCTCTGAGCTGTCAGCACAGAGCCCGAGGCGGGGCTCGAACTCATGAACCGAACCATGAGATCAGACCTGAGCCGAAGTTGGACACCCAACCGACTGAGCCACCCAGACGCCCCAACATGTCTCTTTTAATAAGGACATATATATTAAGGCTGCTCCCACATCTGATGAAACAAACCAGGGAAAGACCTGCTTATCTGTGTATTTTAGCTTTCCTACTTGATAGCATTTTTCTCTGAAAATTATATAGTCATCTCAGGTGGTCATTAATATTATCAATGTTGTAAAGTTCCATTTTGTTGTACCTTTTTTTGCTAGTATTGCCTTTGTCAGAATCGAGTAATAATTATTTATTTTGCTGGAGACTCTTTTGCTATCCTGACCATTTTTAAATGCACAATTCAGTGGTATTAAGTGCATCTATACTGTGCAACTATCACCACCATCCATCATCAGAACTTTTCACCTTGCAAAACTGAAAGGTTATACCCATTGAACAATAACTCCCCATATCCCCTCCTGCCCGCCCCTGGCAACCCACATCCTACTTTGTGTCCCTGTGAATTCAGCTACTCTTAAGTACTTCATATAAATGGAATCACGCGGTGTTTGTCTTTTTGTGACTGGCTTGTCTCAGTTAGCATAATGTTGTGAAGGTTCATCCATCTTGTACCATGTGTCAGAATTTCCTTCCTACTTAAGGCTAAATAACATTCAACCAGCAAACGCTTTTTAAAGAACTTTGCAACAGCATTTTGACCCCTGACTTGTGTTTATTTGTAGTTATGCTGATTATTTCATACATGCAAGTATTTTTTAAATAGGTGTTAGGTTATACCCTTGTTTTTATTGATGATCATTGAAATTAGATTGTGATAGTGTTAATTTGATATTCCTTAAATTCTCAAAAGTCCTAAGGTGTTCACAATTAATAATAGTTTCGTATTTTATTACATATAGGAAAAGATATATCTTTGATATTTTCTTACCTCGAAAGAGAGAAGACATTTATAAGAAAACATTGCTATTTTCATCACCAAAATATAGATTATATTAATCACTTCTCAGAATTAGACACATTTTAGGCATTTATAAACATTAAAAATAATTTAAAATATGCAATAATATTTTTCATCATTAATCATATTACAGAACGTTTGGAGAATGCGAATTAGAAAAATCACTTATCGTTCCATCTCCCAAATATAACTTAGAATTCTAGTGTTTTTGACCTACACGTATTTTTATTACATGGCTTTCATTGTGTTATGTTATACATGCCACTAAAACTTTAAACAAGAAAAAGTTGCACACAAAAATACGAACACTTGTTTGAACTCAAAAGCACATTGGGAAGCACTATGAGGAAAGCACAGTTCACATGTGTTTTGACATCAGTGTTCTGCTAGTCCATGTGATTAGGGATGATGGGGTGGGCCTCAGGCATTCTCTGGTGACTTCACCAGAGCAGGTAGGAGCCAGGTTGAAATTGGCCATAGTTATGGAAAACGCCATCTGTCACTGGGAAGAAAGAAAGAAATAGGGAGAAGCAGAGTTGAGAGATGGAGGTGCTGTGGGAATCTTGGCAGCCTGACTCATGCAATTACTCGCAGTCTGAGGATGCCTCAGATTCCTTCCACTAAAGCTCCTTTTTTGATTAGGTTTTGAAAATTGGGGTTCTAATTCTCATCAGTGAAAGAGACCTGACTAATCTGTCTTGCCTTTGACTTATTTATGTCCTGTTTGGGTCATCTGAATGATTTACTAGCTTGATACTCTTCAAGCTGATACTACTACTCTTCCGTGGAGTTTCACCCAGCAAGCAAGCAGGTATAGTTTCCCCTATGGCTTTGTGACTGGCATTCAGTGGGTACTTAATAAATGCTTACTGAATTAAGTAGTCTTGGTGACAAATACTCTCTTTCTTTGAAACCTGTAGCAGTCTTGTTGGGCAGCAAGAACCAACTCTTTGTCTCTTTGTAGTTCAAAATCCTGTGATACCATTTAGGTGACAACTGAAATATGAATCCTTCTTTCCATTCCCCTTGCCATTTACAGAGCACTAATCACTGACACGTTCTAATGGCTTTTCATTGGTGATTTATCATCCAATCCCTGCCCATTCTTTACCCTCCAGAACTCAGTCCTTAGAGTGTTGGTGTTTAGTGCTTTAAATTTACATTAAGGGGGACCACCACCATTCATCCTAAGAAGGGGGTTTTGTGTTACCGATTATACACAGGATAAGTAGAAGTAAAGTGGAAGAAATAAAGATAACCCTGTGTCATAATGCTTATATAAGTGAAAAATGACAGCTGGTAATTGAACTTAAAATTAATGTATTAACAGGACAAGGTAAAACAAAACACATTCCCTCCAGGATTAAACTTTCCCCATTACTGCAAAGAAAGCCATGGCAGGAGAAAGCTCTCTCCCTAGGTTTACTAAAGTTCACTTAGACCGGTCTGATTTGTTGAGATCATTTTAAGTTCAGGAGTTCAATGTGTGTGTGTGTGTGTGTGTGTGTGTGTGTGTGTGTTGTTTTCTCTTTATTTAATGGTTAAACCTAGTTAATTGTTACAGAATGGCAGATTGTAAAGAATATTCAATAATATGTAAAATGCATCAGTGGGTTTTTCTCAGGGTAATGTATTATAATTTATAGCATTCTTTAAATGCTTCAGATTTTTTTTCTTGATTGAATTTTAAAAACGTAGTTAATTGAAGTTCTATTGATTTGAGTTGAAAAGTAATTGGAATGGGGATGCTATTCTTCCTAATTTTATAATTAAAATATATGCTGCTGAAAAGTTTTCATTTACCTCTGTTTTAGAATTATTTGATTTCTTATAAAAGGAGAGGCAACATTTGCACAATCGTGTTTCCTATGATCACGGGAGACTGGAATGTTGCAAAAAATACTTTGCAAGGAGAACAATGGTATCAGGCATTTGCAGGAAGCCTGAAACGCAGTATATATTGAACTGTTCCTTATTCCCTTTGGGAAAGTAGGGGCGTAATTAATACTATTTAACATTATTACTTATTATTTATTTACTTCTAATTACATGTAAGTTCTTTTAATTTACTTACAATACTTATTATTTACTTATGGTAATATTATGCAGTGATGACCCAAAATATCCACTGTACCACTAGACTATTTTATAAGTCAAAGAAATACCACCATTAAGACCCCAGACTTGGAATAAGATCAGAGGGGAGGGAAATAAATGGTGGAGGGATGGAAGTGAAGAAGGAGACTCTATCTATGAACTCTGGGTTACCCCAAGTGTGACTGCTCCTTCATGGCTTTAAAAATTCATACTGTTCAGGAAATTCTGACATACAGTCAAGGGACGCTTCAGTAAAACAGTCTGGGACAATCCGTTTAATCTTTCAATGTTAGTCTATTTGTCAGATTAGATAACAAAAATCCCCTATCTTTCTCCCCAAAATATCCTTTTTCTTTTGAATGTAGGCCAATCTCACTGACTGGAATATTAGCTCCCTGAGGGAAGAGCTACAGAAGATGGGCTTGTAAAGAAATATACCTGCTTTCTAGGCATTTAACTTCCTGTTGGGTAAGATTAAAAAAATAAAAAACCACATCCATAAAGATAACTAAAAACTTGAAACGGTATGTTTCAAGTATATAGGGATTGGCAGAGTCTATCAATTTGTTTAAACGTGTTTAACCTCCATGAAGTAGTTTAAAGAATGGGTTCATTCTCTGTGTTCCCGGGTCCAGACCAGGGCCTGGCCCGTGGCAGCTATACAAAGCAGTAAACATTTGTTGTTGTTAATGATGTTGCTGTAAATAGAGGTTTAAAACTCTACGGTCAAAAGTTTGGAAAATTCCAGATTAAGCAAGGTGAAAAAGTCTACTTAGTCTTTAATATGCAAAAGTACATTGTGGATTTCCAAGAAGGTATTGCAGTACATTTGATTAGAGGACTCTTTAGAATTGTGGGACAGCTCACAGGATTTGCTTCATTGTAACACACTGGGAAATCCTGGAAAAACAAGAAACAATTTAATGGTGATAAATTTTCTGTACGACCACACAAAGAGAGGCTCCGGATTTAAGTGAATAATAAGAAGTTCAAAATAGGTCAGCCAGGTTTCATTCCTTCTGGAAGACTATAGAGGAGAATCTGTTTGCTTGCTTTTTCTTTCAGGTGCTCACATTCATTGACCGATGGTGCTGCAATCACTCTGACCTCTGCTTCTGTCTTTTTTCATCTCCTTCTCTTGACTCTCCCGCCTCTTTCCCTTATAAGGACCCCTGTGACTATATTGGGCCCATCCAGATTTTGCAGGACAAGGTCTCCATCTCAAGATCTTTACCTTAATCACATCTGTAAAGTTCCTTTAGTCATGTAATGTAACAAATTCCCAGGTTCCAGGATGAGGATGTGGACATTTCTAGGGACACTTATTCAGCCTCCCACACCCACAATATTTCCTCTAACCCTAGAGAATACCCAATAAATATCTGCTGAATATCACTGAGAGATTGGATGAAAGAGTTTTAGTAAACGCCCTGAATTATGCTGATAAAGAATAAATGAACTTCTGATACCATCATTGCAGTAGGCTTTGCAGGAGTTTTCAAGAGTATAGGGGTTTTTTTTGAGAAAAGTCTTTCCATGGTGGATAGTGTTGTGAAATGATAATTTAGCAGAGGCAGAATGCATTTCTGCAGAGACACACATCCTTCCCTCAATAATCACTCAGGATGCCGACTTTCCCCCCAGACCTGCTTCCTATGTTGGGATTGTTTTATTGTGGCCAGACTTTGAGTGGGAAGAAAGTGGAGGTTGGCAGAGTTAAATGGGAAAAGGCCAGAGTGGAAAGAGTAAAGAAAGAATTAGCCCGAGCTGATGGAGAGATGGCTTCTAGGATGATTCCTTTTAAAAGCTAAGGTGGTTTATGAGATACCCACTCCACCATTTCCCTCTGAGATTGTGCAGTAAAATGAGAGGGATATAAAAGGCGGACTTCTTTATTTCCTTAGGAGGTTATGTCCGATGGGTCCAGCTTCTTGTTTTTCTTCTCAATCATTGTTTTGTTCTCATTCTTTACAAAATAAATTTCCTTCTGATGTTTATTTTAGAAAATAAAGATTAACTACTCTAATATTCAGAGATAGCCACTGCAACATTTTGCCACATTCTTATCCAATTTGTTTTCTCTGTATATATTATTATGTTACAGAATCAGGACCATAGTCTAGGTATAGTTTTGTATCTTACCTGTGTTCACTTGACAGGGAGCATTTTCTCAATGGCATTAAATATTCTTCAAAACATGATTATTTAATGACTGTATAACGTTGGACTTTTGGATATACAACTATAGCTGAATGTTCATGCTTTCTCTTGGAAAAAATGATGTAGCCTTGCATTTCATCCTTTGCCATTTTCTTTCTTGCTTCTACATAATAGTAGATGCAATCAGAGGATGTGAACCTGTTTATAGTTCTTCTCAGATGTGGCCAAAGGTATTAATTTACGCTTATACTGGCAGTGTATCAGTCTCAGTTTCTGTCTCTCCTCACACTTGGTAGAATTAAGCATCAGTCATTCAAAAATTTTTTCAACACTTATTGGACATTTATGGTAATTCTTATATAACGTGTTCATCTATATTCCTTGCCCATTTATCAATGAGGTGTTAATATTTTGCTTATGCACTGTGTTAAACTCTTTATATGTCCTATCTCTGGAAATTATGTTCCTAGTTGGGTGTTTGCCTTTTAATTTGAAGTATTGTACTAATACATGACTTTTTTCATGTTTAATTACTGCAGCCAAATATGTTACTGCTTTCTGACGTATGGGTGGAAATTCTTTGTTTGGCCCAATATGTAATAAATAACCACCTAGATTTTTCATAATCCTTTATAACTTTATTTTTTACCTTAATATGTAATTCATCCATAATTTAGTTTGACATATTATATGAGGTAGAAATATAATTTTTAACTATTCAAGTAGTTATTCCAACACCATTTACTGAATAATCCCTTTTTTCTCCACTGAGTTGTGATTAAATCTATCTCTAATTAAATTGGCAAATACATTTCTGTATCTGGGCCCTCCATTCTTTTTATTTTATTTTTTTACTATCTGTTGATTATTATAGGGGAATCATATTATATTTTCTATAACACATATCCATTTCTGATATGGCAAACCCTAACCCCTTCATTATTTTGTTTTAAATGTGCCTTAGCAATTATCATCTGAGCATTCTTCAAGGCAAATGTTGGAATTAATTTTTTAATTATAAAAATCCTGGTGTATTCTGCATAGAATTATATACAAACTATGAATTATTTTGAAGGATTTTTTATCTTTACAATTTTCAATCATTTCACAATATGCCTCGGTTTTTTCAAGTCTTATTTGACGTGATAGAAAAATTATTTCTTCATATAAGTCCTGCATATTTTTGAAGGTTATTCTTGAGTATTATATACTTTTTATTTAGCTATATTTGGGATGTTAGTTATTGTTTTCTAATTGGTAATTACTGTTATATGAAAGATCAGTTTTTATATTTTGTTTTTTATTCTATTTATTATTTTTTACCTAGTTCTTTTTAGTTTCCCTAGTAAACAATCATATTATACCAAATAATGATTCTATTACCTTTCTAAAGAGCACACTTCATATTTCAGAATTACATCTTATGGCATAAACTAGAATTTCCACAGCAGTGTTAAATATACTTAATTGTATTTATTCTCATCTTGTTTCTGATTTTCTTTCTGATGGGTTTTTCCAACCATGTTAAGTGATTTTATTGCATTCCTAATAAGCTGCAAGTATTTTTTTAATCAAAAGGGGTTTTGAAATGTTGTAAAATGCCTTAAGATTTATTTTTGGTAGGTTATCCTTTGTATGAAACCATAACACAGAAGCCAGAGTATAGGATTTATGGCCAGACAGACATGAGCTCAAATTACATATCTTCCTCTTAGAAGTATATAACACTGAGTAAGTTATTTGTCTTCTTCCAATTTCAGTTTTTTATCCTGTAATATGAGGATAATAATATAAACATCTTGTAAGGATATTGTGAGTATCCAATGAGAATTGTTTGCATTTCACCAGACTTGATATAGAGTATCATATTAAAAAAATTATTGTGTAATTTTTGCCTTTGATCTATTAAAATGATACATTACAATCACAAATTTCCTAATATTTAATCATCTTTTTGTTCTTGGAGTAAAGCCTAGTTAGTCATGATGAAATGTTTTCATAACTCATTGCTGTATTCAATATTTGTTGATTATTGCATCAATTTGCATGAGCTGGTCTTACGTTGAATTTTTATGTTGTCTTGTTAGTTTTTACATCAAAATGATGCTTAACTTCATAATGTGATTGGGAAGTTTTTATTTTTTTCTGTGCTGTGAACAGAAAAAAAATGTAATGGGAATTCTATTTTTCTTGAGAATTTTAAAGAAGTTTCCTGTGGAATTTTCTATGCCTGGATTATTTTTTGAACGAGATAATGCTTTTATAACTTCTTAAGATTTTTTTTCTGTTTGTTGGTGTTTGTTTCTCTCCTTATTTGTTCTATTCAACGTGTCTGTTTCTGCTTGTGTTGATCTTGGTAATTCACATTGTATGTAAACATTGTCCTTGTGTTAGTATTTTTAAAACAATAAGCATGGGATTGAACACAGTATTCTCTTACCGTTTCTAAGATTTTTTTTATATCTGTGCTTCTCTCTCTTTTTCCTGGTTTACTGTATAATTCTGAGGTTTATCTGACTTATTTTAAAGAACTACCTCTTGGGTTTATTTATCCTACTGTCTTGGTGCCTCTCACTTATGTAACATAATATGGTAGTCATTAGACCCTAGTTTTTATATACTGTTAACTCTGCCACCTTGAAAGTAGTCATTGGTAGTCAGAGATCATTTGGGCGCCTCAAAGGTCACCCTTAAGAAAGGAGCTGGTGTCATTCCAAGGCCGTGAGCTATTAGGGACCAGTCTGCCTGGGTTCACATCCCAGCTCTGGCACTGACAACCCATGTAATCTCCAGCAAGCTACTCAGATGTTGTATGTTATAGTTTTGTCATCAGCATGTGAGGATATGAAACCCTGAAAACAGTGCCTGGCATGTAGGAAGTAGCTTTTAGCTACTTTCAATTTTATATTTGATAATCAACACCGCTGCTGTTCTCAATGTTACAGTTCATAGATACTGTTGTAAGTGGAAAATTCTAAGTGGAACATTAAAGTATTCTTTTGCTTTAAGTTTCTTTTTATTTTTCTTGAGAGAAAAGATAGACTGCAAGTGGGGAAGGGCAGAGAGAATGGGAGAGACAATCCCAAGCAGGCTGCACGCTGTCAAGCACAGAGCCCAGTGCGGGGCTCGAACTCGCTGACTGTGAGATCATGACCTGAACCAAAGTGAAGAGTGGGATGCCTAACTGACTGAGCCACCCAGGTGCCCCTAACATTAAAGTATTCTTATTTGTGATGTTTGCAAGGGTGTCCAGACTTTAGAAGAACCAGACACTCTCAGTAAAAGATACTCCAGGTATTAGAAGAAAAAAAAAAAACCAGACTGTGAAGTTACAGTTAATCTGTTCAAAATCCACATTGGTAGAAACGCAGGGGTTCCTCACATGCTTCTCCCATCTGTGTGGGTCCTCACATATCTGCTGATAGCTGTATTCCAAAAGTCAGAGATAAAGGTGTTTTCTTGAGGAAGCCAGCGATTTTCAGGAATGGCTTAAGTATTATTATTTGGGGAGGGGTGGCAAGGGTATCTTAATTAGACAGGCTGTTTGTTTGGAGAGGGTTCTGTAATGATGGAAAATATGCATTTTTTTTATGCCCAGTATGTGAAGGGCACACCTAATCGTAGCAGCAGCAGGGGCAAGGGGTAGATGTGCTCTCTGACAGTCATGTCACGTAGGCAAGTGAGGCGCTAAATTACAAACAGGCGATTCCACTGTGTGTGTGTGTGTGTGTGTGTGTGTGTGTGTATCATGCTGTGCTTCACATTTATTGCCTTCGTTGATTCCATCATCTTCTCTTGGAGTGCTGTGCCTCCTAGAATACTTTCTTAACCTTTGCTGCTTGCAACATCTTGCTGTACCTCCCCAAAGGGAGAGGCCTTCCTCACTGTGCCTCCGTTGCTTTTGGGGTAAAGTTCAAACTTCATAGCAGGCACAGAGAAGGCCTCTCCAGACCCATATCCTCCCACCATTCTTCACCAGGCCTCACGGTGTTAACCATTGTGGCAGGCAGAAGTCTCAGATGCCCCCCCAGAGGGCCCACCTCCTGCTGTGCATGCCCTCTGCGATCCCTGCTCTTTGCTGGGGACAGGACCTGTGAATATGATGGGACTGTCACTCTTTTGACCACATAAGACTCTATCTTAGCAGAGAGTCTTCTGCTGGCCTCGAAGAAGCAAACTGTGGTATTGTGGAGAGGGCCACATGGCAGAGGATGGCAGGTGCCTTTAGGGACTGAGAACAGCCCCCAGCTGGCGGCCATCAGGAAAAGGTGGCCCTTGGTCCTGCAATCCAGGGAGCTGAATTCTCCCAACAACCAGGGAGCTTGGAAGGGAACCTTGAGCTTCAGATGACTTTGTAGTGCCAGCAACACCTTGATTTCAGCCTGATGAGATCCTGAGCAAACGGCCAAGCTGACCTAAGCCATGGGACTGACCCATGGAAACTGTCAGATGATAAATATTGTTGTTTTAACGTGTCAAGTGTGTGGTAATTTGCTGTGCAGCTATAGCAAAGCAATGCAATTAGTCAGTTATTGCCTTCCACTCATCACCCATTTCCTTTGGTACCACCATGTCCATGTGTCCCCATCCAGGGCTAAGTTACCATCCCTCTGGCCTCCCCGAAATTGTCATCCTCTTCTGTGTGGGAGAACATGATTTTTTAAATTCTGAAATCGTACTCTTGATATGGTCTTTGTCTCTTCGGATTACTTTTATCCATAAATCTATTTCCAGCATCATATTCTGTTTTTATATTCTGTTAAATGAATGTGAGTGCCAATATGTTATGAATTAGTTATTTTGCATTCTCCAAAACTCACTATATCCAAATACACATCTGAAAGAGTGAATTCATTGTCAAATTTAGACTGGGGGTCTTGGAACAAGCATGAATTAAGCTGCGTGAGAACTACAGGATGGTAGGCTATGAGGATTCACCCTTGGCCCTCTCAAGATACTAGTTTTTTATCAATAATGTTGGTGAGGATATAGATTGCACATTTATTAAAGTTGTGGTTGACATGGAGCCTGGAAGCATGGAAAATGCTTTGAGTAACGGAATTAGCATCCAAAAGGACCATTTCAGGTGGGTTTGACAGGCCAACTCTAGCAAGATGAACTTTAAGGCATTAAGGTGTAAAAAGCCCTACAGTTAAGGGGGGGAAATCAATCTACAATCTAAGGATAGGGTAGGTAAGACAGACAACATATGCAAAAATATTTAGATTAGATGTTTACAAGTGAATATAAACCAGTGGTATATCAAGGCTTGAAGCTGAGCTTATTTGAATCATGAAGTTAATTTTAGATTCTATTAATTGAACTGCTGTGTCTAGAACAAGAATAGTCCTCCTCTGCTCCATGTGAGTCACCCCTAGAGGGTGGGGTAGTTTTGGGTACCTCTTTTAATGGAGTCATAGACAAACTGGAATTTCTCCATTGGGCAAGGGACCAGATGAGTGAGCAGATTTTAGTATGTGAGTACAATATTGTGGAATAATCTGAGTTGTGGATATTTTGTCCGTGAAAGAAAAGGCATCGAAGGATTAGACTTCCTTTCTATAACCTTGGTGAAGGGAAATTATGGGGAAATAGATTTTTTATTTTATTAAAGAAGTAATTACTGACATGTACTTAACAAAATAGGCTTAGTTGCCTTTGGGAGTTGTTGGGCTCATTGTCCCTGAGCTGTACGAATAAAGGCTAGCGGATTTGCGAAGAGGTCTTTTGAATGCACTGTCACAGTGAGACAATGATGGACCAAAAGAGACCAAAACATAAAGAGGCAAGAAAATTTCATTAAAGGTAAAGAGTATAGAAACTTATGTGTGTGGTTTCAGACAGTAGGCGGTAACACAGCATAATTCCAGGCAGAGGATCGGGTCCCCCAGGTTGCCCAAAGTTCCCCAAGAGTCACCCCTTAATTAGGGCCACCCATGTGGAATGCAGATTCCTCTAGGTGTGAGAAACCGCCTGTAGCAGATGCTGGTCTTGTCCCACCCAGATCCCCTTCACTGGTGAGAGCACCCATGCTCCAGCTGCTGTGGCTATTGGCTGCCAGCCTCTCACATCTGCACCCTCCCCTTTAAAATTGCCCTTGATTGATGCTGTCTGCCTTATCCAAAGATGCCTGGGGGGGTTACAGCACCCATCCCTGGGGGATGGCCAATAACCGGCTGATGCAGAGATATGGGGACTTAGTCCCCTTGTCTCCATGCAGGACAACCTCTGAGGAGTAATCTACACTCCTGGTGGGATCAGGCTAGACTTTTCCTGGCATCACATCTCTGTTGTCTTCCCCTCTACCCTCTCATGCCTCCTGTGCTCCCTCATACATTTCCACTAAGAGCCCTGACTTGTACAGGAATTATCATCTCAAGGTTTGCTTCTAAGGCTCCTTATCTGAGACACTACCTTTGCCTTTTTAAAAAAAATACATTTATTTATTTATTGAGAGAGAGCACACGTGGGGATAAGGGGAGAGAGATTGGGAAAGAGGTAGAAGCAAGACTCGAGCTCACCCAACGCAGAGCTTGAACTTATGAACCATGAGATCATGACCCGAGCCAAAGTCCAATGCTTAACTGACTGAGCCACTCAGGTGCCCCTACCTTTGCCTTTCTTTGGGCATTTATAACTTCTTGCCCCTCTGCTTATAGGAGGTTCTGCCTTTTCAGCAACACTGGAAGAGATGCCCTCTGAGAGGCCATCCCCCCGAGCATCAATGATTCTATGGTCCTCACAATACCACTTCATCCCTCAAAGTACACAATGTGCGCGTGTACACACACACACACACACACACACACACTTCATGCACACAACTTCCTTTGTTTCTTCTCTGACAATGGCGATGCCACCTGACCCTCTCTTGGAGCTGAGAAGACCGGAGGCTTTCCCTATTGGGCATCAGTGTTCCAGCACTTGTCAGATTAGACAAACGTGAAGACCAGTTGGTGTGCATCTCCTTTTCTCCTTTTAGCTGCCTTATGTTTCTGCTCCTTTGCGCTGCTTTCCAAACATCCTGCTGGGAATGAGCACCTGGCGATCACCAGCCATGTGAGGTGGCTTGTGGGAGAAGAGGAGGAAGAACTTGGTGTGGGGAAAAGAGGCTTGGTTTGGGGTCTAGATTGACGTGCTCAATTCGTGGCTCCGGATTTCAGCTGGACAGCTATGTAACCTTCAAGTCACTTAACCTTTTTAATCTCAATTTCCTCGTGTGTGAAATGAGTGGAATGGGCCTGCCCTACCTGACAGGCTCATGAAGACCAAGTGAGACAGGGCATCCTATGAAAGTATATAGCCGTTGACAGACATGAGATATTATTCAGATACTATTTTAAAATGCACTACTGCTTCTTGGCGTGCCTGGGTGGCTCAGTCAATTAAAGCATCTGACTCTTGATTTCAGCTCAGGTCATGATCTTGCAGTTCATGAGTTTGGGCCCCATGTCAGGCTCTGCTCTGTCAGCACAGAGCCTGCTTGGGATTCTCTCTCTCTCTCCCTCTCTGTGCACCTCTTTCTGTGCTTGTGTGCTCTCTCTCAAAATAAATAAGTAAACATGAAAAGAAAAGAAAAGAGAAGAAAAGAAAAGAAAAGAGAAGAAAAGAAAAAAGAAAAGCTCTCCTCAAGAGCTTGCAAAATAGTAGGAGAACTGAGGTGCTGAGGGACAAACACACATAAAAACTATTTAAGGTGGAGACGGTCCATGTCACCAGGGAGGGACACAGTTGTATAGGTGAACTCATTGTTCTTTGGGAACATTTGTTCTTTGGGCCCAAACATTTGTTCATCTTCTTCCTTGGATTTCCTTTCTGGCTTGGGGTTTGTAAACAGCAGGACCTTTGCATAAAAACAGGGAAGTAACAAAAATCTGTTACCCCTTTTAATGCGTCAGTGAGAAAAGAGACTAGTCCATATATATATGTATATATATATATATATATATATGTATGATTGATGCAGAGGCAAAATAATCTTTTTAGAATCAATACTTCTCTTTTTTTTCTTTGTAAAAAAATTGTTTTAATGTTTATTTTTGAGAGAGAGAGACAGAGCATGAGCAGGGGAGGGGCAGAGAGAGAGGGAGACACAGCCTCCAAAGCAGGCTCCAGGATCCAAGCTGTCAGCACAGAGCCCGACGTGGGGCTCAAACTCACAGACCGCGAGATCATGACCTGAGCCGAAGTCAGACACTCAACCGACTGAGCCACCCAGGTGCCCCAGCATCAGTACTTTTCAATGAGACTTAAGAATGCCTGTTTTCCGGGGTGCCTGGGTGGCGCAGTCGGTTAAGCGTCCGACTTCAGCCAGGTCACGATCTCGCAGTCCGTGAGTTCTAGCCCCGCATCCGGCTCTGGGCTGATGGCTCGGAGCCTGGAGCCTGTTTCCGATTCTGTGTCTCCCTCTCACTCTGCCCCTCCCCCTTTCATGCTCTGTCTCTCTCTGTCCCAAAAATAAATAAAAATTGAAAAAAAAATTAAAAAAAAAAAAAAAAAAAAGAATGCCTGTTTTCCAATGGATCTTATACATCAGCCAGATCGCTGAGCTGGAAATGCTTCCACATGTATCTCTTTGTAGGAAACGATCGGCTGATTTTTTTTATCGTAGCGACAGCAGGTCTACATTATTATTAACATACTTCCAGTGCTTCGAGAAGCTTGGAGAAGCTGGATAGAAACAGTTCGATACAGGTGATCTTCCAGGCCACCCGTCCTAGAGATGCCAGGTGCTCCAGGCATAGTGTTGCAACCTCAGAATCAGTGCTCACAGGCAGTGCCAGAATGCTGAGACGTACAGTGGTTTCCTGACAACCTGAATTGGTATTATTATTGACAGCCAGGCCCAGCGTGAGCCTTTCGAAATAAATGAATAAATAAATACACACACACACACACATGTGTATACACATACATGCATGTGCATAGATGTATACATATAGATGTATATGCATATATATGTAAAAAAATATATCCATATCTCTGTCTATATCTATGTACAGATGTATACATAGTAGGTATGTAGAGACTATAGAAGAACCACTCCAGATTCTTTGGGCCTCAGGACAGGTCGGCAGGACGGCACCGTGTAGAAGTCAAGTCGCAGATCAAAGCTTGCCCTCTTGACTGCTGGGTGTTTATACACGGCATGATCCTGCCAACCTGTCCCTGAGGCCCAGAGAATCTCCAGTGGTACTTCTGTAGTCTCTACACCCCTCACAGTGTCAGGCTGTCCTTTCTGTGACTCAGTCTCCTGCTATTATTCTTCTATTCTTGTGGTTTCTTAGAAAAGCAGTAGCTCTTCTGATCTCCTTCGCATATTCCTTATTGTGGGGAAGGCTCGCTTCCTGTACTTACCCCCGGATATACGCCAACATTGTTATTCCGATAGTAGCCCTTTCTCTTCTTTTCCCTCAAACTGGGATCCTATTGTTGTCTGACTCACCCTGGGGTCTGTCTAACCCCCTTCTCAGTACATAAGTGTCATTTTTAATTCTGTTCTAGTCCTTGCTTTGTCCCCCCCCCCCCACTGCTTTTAAGGGCACATTTAAGGCTTATTATGTGTACCCTCATGTAGTTCTTTGATTTCTCTAGTCACTTAAGCTGCAATTAGTTTCGACTTCTGTGAAAGAGAATTAATCATACTGGGGCATAATCATCTATCCTTCCTAAACAGCGTGGAGGGGCTGAGGAGGAGGAGTCCAGCAAAGCATGCTCGTATATGTACATTGCTGTGGGCATCGCTTCTGTTTCTGGGCCCACATCCCTCATTGTTTCCTCTCTTGCCCTTTCAATACTTTGGGGACTGATTTGTTTTAAGTTCTTGAGTGGTTGTGGCTAGGGCTGGGCCCTGCATTCCGGCCTCCGAGTATCGGAAGGTCTCGTTCCCCTTGGCTCCTTGTTGCAAACACACCAAGCTCTTCTCTTGTGCAAGGCGTATGCTGAATGTTTAGAGTTATCACGTTATGGAGAGAAGAAATGTTCGTCTTCATAGAGGCATGCTCATGTGTCTTGGGGTTTTGCTGTGGCTCGGTGCTACCTATTTCTGTCCTTTGTCTCCTGGACCTCATCCCACCTCTAGGCACAGCTGACTAGCACCCTGCTCATTTCTCTACATTCGCTTCCTTTGACCTTTCTATTTATCTCCTCCTCTGTCCCTCTGCCCACACGTCTCCTGAATCCTTTGCCTCACTTTGCCTAAGTGGCATTAAAGGTTTTCTAGCATTCTCATTGTCTCTTCATCTTCCATCTACCCAGTGTTTTAACTTTACTTTTCGTAGTTCCAAACTTTGTTCTCTCTTCCTCCCTCTTTGCTTCCAGTGGCACCAGGCACCTAATCACCCAAGCTGGAAACCTCCAGGTCGCTATTGACTTCTCCCTACCATCCGAGTGATTTTCAATGAAATGTTGCTCCCATCCATCCCCATCCTGTAGCCCCTATCTCAGGCCTAGACTGTTTCAACATGTTGGCGTTGGTTTTCATTTGCTAAAAAGCAAATTTGAACGTGCCCCCCCCCCAGCAATGGGTGTCTTTTTGATCGCTGAACTCTACACAATAAAATTCAGATGCACGATGTGGCATCCATAGCTCTGCAGTGGCAGACCTTGGCCCCCTCTCCTACTACTGTCTGTCCCTCCCCACTACGTGTCAGACACACTAACTTCTCACTATTTTTAGAGGATGGTTTTCTGCCTTTTCCACATACCATCTTTTCTCCCCCAAAATGTCCTCGTTTTCTCTAGTTGGCAAAGATCTATTCTTTCAGAACTACCTTATAAAGTTTTCTGGATTTTCTCATGTTGAAGTTCCTTTGTATGTCAGCTGAGTGTTGTCTGTGTCTCTATCATGACATCTAACCCCATATTGAGGGTTAAAAAGAAAAGGAACTCTTTGCATTTGCAGAATAATTTATAGATGACAAAACTTTTTCACAGGCTTTCTCTCCATGGTGAGTTGGAAAAAGCAGAGATATGAAAGGGAGGTTGTGTTCAACAGCCCTTTGGTGTCTGTTCTATTTTGGTCATTTTTGATCCCCGGGTACTGTTATCTACACCTTTAGCAACAAGGAAAGTGTGTCAAACGTCCTGCCACTTAGGAGGATGAGCCTGGGCAGCGCACTTGGTGAGGATGGCCAGCCAATCTGTTCTTGAAAGCGATAGTCTTGAATTAATGACAGAAGGACCCAGGGGAAATCTATAACAACTCAGAGCTAGGAGTTTTTGCTAAGAACATTCTTTGTAAAACGTAGAATTTTTAAGCACAAATTTAAGCTAAGAATGGCTCGACCTCCTTTCATCTTGCTTTTTATTTTAATCATGGAATTAGGCTTGCCTGGTTAATCAGTGCCCAAAGCAAAGATAACCTAGGGGCAGTTGGCACTAGATAATTCAGACATTAGCTACAGGTTAAACCAGAAAGGGGGTGGGGGCAGGTAGACTCGGAAAGCAGTTACTGGCTACTTAAGTATATAGTCATTGGATTTTAGAGCTTGAAGGATCTAGCCTCTAATTATAACTGAGGAACAAGGCTGGAGGAAGTCAAGCACCTGTCAAGACCCTCACCATTAATGGCTGTGAACTGTGTCTTATCCAGAATCCTTTCCCCACCTCGTTAATATATACGAAGGCACAAAATGGTCCTTGAGGGAAAATAACGCAGGATACACTGATACAGTTACTCATGAGATTGAGCCTTCATTTTGGGTAAATTAGGTGGATGATAACTTTAATAGAAGCCAAGAGTTCTTACTGGTTTATCTCATTGTGATCCTCACAAAAACCCTGTGAGATGATGTATTTGTATTCTGTTGCTGTGGTCAGGTCAGGTCTGCCCTTGTAGCAGTCAGAATTTAGAGATGAGTTCTATGGGACTAAAGTCAAGGGATCTGTATGCCTAGTTCCTTCTGGAGACTCTAAGGGGAGAAGTCAGTACCTTGCCTCTTCCAGCTTGTAGGGGCTGCCTGTTTCCTTGGCTTGCAGTTTCTTCCTCCACCTTCAAAACATGTCATGCAATCTCTTCTTCCCTCAGCATCTAACCCTCTCCTCCATCTCTGATTCCTCTTCATCCCCCTTACAATGTCCTGTGCAATTATACTAGGCCTACCAAATAAGAAAGAAAAACAACACAATATACTGGGCCCACCAAATAATCCTACCTAATCTCTTCATTGTGAAATCCTTCATAACACCAACAAAGTCCCTTTTGTCATATAAGATAACACATTTACAGGTTCCCGCAAGTGGGACATGGACGTATTTGGGGGGGCCATTACTCAGCCCACCACAGAGAGGTTCTGTTCTACAGCTGAGGAAACTGAGGTACAGAGAGATGAAGAAACTTCCATAGGGTTAGGTAGTTACTGAGGAGCAGTCATTCATTCTTTACCACTATCTCTGGAACTCAGTTAGAAGAAATAAAAAATAAATGATATAACTGATCTCAAGGTAAATGTGACCTAGCATCATATTTTTAAGACTCCCCCCCAAAAGAAACTAAACCTGTGGTCTCAATTATAAAATCTAATCTATTATAAGAAAAACAAAGATTCTAAGGTTTTTTTGAAGGGTAACATTCTTTATAAGCTCAAGGTGATTCTTGGACTATAAAAGGCCACCATCCAGACTTAGTCATCCTGCTAGCTGCTGTGAGCTGATATTTAAATTTTCAAAGCTTAAATCAGCTTCAATACATTTCTATCCATTGGTAGTGGGTGGCCACTCTAATGCAGCGAAGCTAACATTTTTGAACTTGACAGCATTTCTTTTTAATTTTTGAAGTCAGCTATTGTATTTCTCCTAATCTCTCCCTTCTCTCATTTGAGTATCTCAGATTCAGATTTAGTTAGCCATTCATATGAAATGGACTTTTGACATCCCAGTGTCTACATTAACTTCCCCTAAAAACTCTCTAGTATTTTCTTCTCATAAAGTATGGTCCCAAGGATTGCTTATGGTATTGCAGCTATATTCAATAGTCTTGTATACGGTTGAATGGTCCCCTTCTTAAACTGGAAAGTGTAACTCTGTAATCTTACACTTTTGACACAGAATTAATGGAAAGTTGGACAGGCCAGCCCATTTCCAGAAAGAAACTAATTTCAAGCTGTAGCTTGGCTGATAACCCACTTCAAGTCCAAAGAAAGAAGCAAAATATTCCTTTACATTTTGATCATCTTCAGTGCCACATACTGTCTTCCTTGGTTGGTCTCTTTCTTCTTTATATATTTTACTTACCAATAGATTTATGTATTGTACCATATATGTAGCCTATGAAACTTAATGATGAAATAAATCTCTTATTAAATCAATCCCCAACTTAGAAAGTAGGACATTACAATATGGTTAATATTGAACATGTAGCATTTTTAACTGTTCCTATCTCCTGCCTCCCTCCACTGAGGTGCACTGTTAGGAATTTTGTATTTATCAGTAAGGTTTTGGGGGGGATGTTGGTATTACATGTGTGTATATCTCCCTAAGTAATACGTATCTTAAAATCTTGCTTGAAAAAAACCTTTTTTCCTTGTCTGTGGGCTTTAGAAAAATAGTTGCATGCCATATACATACTTTCCTGCAACTAGCTTTTTCATATATCCAGAATATAAAGCTAGAATTTGTTCATTTACCCCTGCTGTATGATACTATGTTGTGTGAATATACCACTTTATTTATTTGTATTTCTGTGGATGGACTTTTAGGTTATTTCCTGTTTAGGAGTTTATTCTGGTAACTTGCTGTTACAGACAATGCTGCTATGAAGTTTATTGCACATTTTTTTTCAGTTCATGTGAGTAAGAGTTGCCCTAGGAATAGAATTGCTGGGTCAGAAAATAAATGCACCTTGCTAGGTGATTCAAAATTATTTTTCAAAGTGGTTGAACCAATTGAAGCTCCCTTCAACAGTATGAGTTCTTATTGTTCCACATCCTTGACAACATTTGGAAATGTCAGGCTCTTAAATTTCTCCCACCTAAAATATATCTCATTGCAGTTCAAAAAACATTGCCATGATTTCTAATGAAGTTGAATGTCTTTTCATGTGTTTATTTATCATTGATGCTTCCTTTTTGGTGAACTACTGTTCCTATCTTTCCCCATCTCTCTCTTAACTCATGGTAATTATGGGTGTGTGTGTGTGTGTGTGTGTGTGTGTGTGTGTGTGTGTGTGTGTATGTGTGGGGAGAGAGAGGAGAAAATACTAATCCTTTGTATTGGTTTTAGGTGTTGCAAAGCACTTCTCCCAATTTGGGGCTTGCCACTTTATGGTATCTTTAATGAACAGAAGTTCTTAATTTTAATGGCATCAAATGTATCAATATCTTGTTTTATGGTTAGTAATTTTTAATTTTTACCTGAGAAACCTTGCCCTCCCTATTCTCTATTTTTTGACTACTTTTATAATTTTATCTTTATATACAATAGATTTTTATGTTCCACAGCATGAGATGGGGATCCAGTGCCATTTTTTCTCACAGGAAAGATAGTTGTGCTGGCATAACCTGTTGAGTAGTCCATGATTTCCCCTTTGATCTTCAGTGCGAAGGCTTTCATAAATTAAAATTTTCATTTATGTGAGACTGCTTTTGGTATTTCTATTCTATTTCATTCTGTGTCAATACCTCCTGTTTGCTTTCCTTTCCTTCTTTCATTATCCGTTTTTCTGCCTTCCTCTGAGGATCCTGGATCTTTCATTCCATAATTCACTTATGTCCAAGGTCAGCAAGTTTCTTAGGAGCATCCTAATAGACTCCATAGTGGATCAATCACAAAATGAACAGGGCTGTCTCTTGCTCATGGTGGTTTCCTCTCCTAACACATGCCAGTAAGTTATCAAGTCTCCACCCCCACCAGGATGATCATGGGGATGAAGGGAAAAAAGAGTATGTTCAGTTACTCTCTTTAATGTCTCACTACAGTTGTTGTTGTTGTTGTTTTTAATATTTGCCACCATATCACTTTGATCCATTTTCTTTTCTTCTAAACCACTGTCATTCATGTCCCTGGACCCTGGACTCTACACTTCCAAATTGTGTTGTTTTTTTTTTTAATTTTTTAATGTTTATTTATTTTTGAGAGAAAGAGAGAGACAGAGTGTGAGCAGGGGAGGGGCAGAGAGAAACACACACAGAATCCGAAGCAGGCTCCAGGCTCTGAGCTGTCAGCACAGAGCCCGATGCGGGGCTCGAACCCATGGACCACGAGATCATGACCTGAGCCGAAGTTGGACACTTAACCAACTGAGCACCAAGGCGCCCCTCAAATTGTTTTTATGTAAATGTGTACTTTATATTTTGCACTCTAACTATTATCTGATTCATTTTGATCCATTTGTTCAGATTAGTTTTGAAACATGATTATATTATCTCAACTATCCACAACCATTCACTGTGATGGTAATCCTATCTTCATCCAAATCAATAATCCTCTCTATATTCATCCAAAATCAGTGTAATAACAGTTGACAGGAGAGAGCTGGATATCATAATTTTATGTACCATCTTCTCAATCAGCATTTATTAATTAATTAGCAATTGTTCAAATCATCTATTCATTCCTTATCATTTAGGTCATAGTCTATGACCTTACCCCACAATATTTTGTGCTTTGTCAAGCACCTTGCTGAAAGAGGCATATGATGCCACTGGTATACCTTCATATATATATAATTTAGCATATAACATATATTGTACCATATATCAGGTATCACATATCATATATTTGTTTATGTCTCCTCCCCAGCCCCATGCTACTCTTTATTGATTACCTCATCAATTTTTCAATAGTAATCACTAACCATGCTCTTAAGTTTAAATTACAGTTTTTATGGATTTGATATTACTTCCCATGCCCACCTCTCCCTGCCACTGCCCTCAACTCCTTCCTTTGATAATCAGGACAAAAGCTACTTTTCTCATATCAAGAAGAAGAAGAAGAAGAAGAAGAAGAAGAAGAAGAAGAAGAAGAAGAAG
>NW_024412400.1:18035978-18051114 GCF_014898765.1 Herpailurus yagouaroundi
AGAAGAAGAAGAAGAAGAAGAAGAAGAAGAAGAAGAAGAAGAAGAAGTTGTTGTTGTTTATTTGGTGCTTGCTTGTTTGTTTTTCTCCATTACTTCTGAGGATCTGATGCCCCTGAGCCTAGAGACTTGAACACAATTAGGCGCTCACTTTAAACTTTCTCTCTCTTTTTGTTTTTTTGGGTTTTTTTTTTGTTTTTTTTGTTTGTTTGTTTGTTTTACTACTAAAATGAACCACTTAAGGCCTCTTCTTTACAATTTGAAGATAATTCTTGATGATATTACAAAAGCAGCAGGGAGAAGGACTGTTTTCCTTCCTCTTTGTTATATGCTCACATTGCACTGTTTGGCTCAAGCCCTGGGTTTCCCTTCCTTGTTCTTCTTCGCTTGAACATAACTGAAAACGCATTTTTACATATTGAGCATTTGCTTTGCAAGCTTCCGCTCATCCTTGCCTTTAGCTTTTTTGATGTTATTCTGACATCTGATCATGCTGCTGACAACCAAATTGGGTTAGGAAAGGTAAAAGAAAGCTTGTCAAGACCTAGTGACGCTAACCTTAAACAAACACCAATATTGCTGGTGACACTGGCAATTACTCCTACTGAGCACTTATTCCCAAAAGGGAATTAATTGGTGGCTAGGAGAGGAGTTTGATCACTTGAGCTGGAGACACACGTGAATTCTGTATGTGATGCTGTTACACTTTGACAAAGAACACTCTTTTACAATATCTAAAGGATGGATCTGAAATAACATCTGTACCTAAGAATAGCAATACTGTCCATTGTGTTAATCTTCAGTGCCCAACCCAATGCCAAGCACATAGTTCTCAATAAAAATATGTTGACAGAATAAGAACCATATATATTGGAGGAGAGGAGAAAAAAAGATTATTTCCTTCCAGTCACATGAGAGACTTGAGAATATGGATTTCATTTTTCATGTTATCTTTGGACTGATTTGCCATTTTTCACTTTAAGATTCTGACCACTTTGAACTACAAGAAATGTTAGTAAAAATAAAGTATATACTTCTTGGAAAAAGCATTGTTTCAAGGTTAAAGACATATAAGCTAGAGCAAGTATGCACATATTCCCTGTTTGAACTGAAAGGAAAGGAAGAAAAGGAAGAAATTATCAGAAAATTTAAAATCTTTGTCTCTTTCTGATATTCTTGATAAAAGCCTCTTGGGAGTGTCAACAAGAAAGACTTACCAAATCTTCATGGTTAGAGATATTGTAATACTAATGATGTAAGTACAAACATTTCAGAAAGACATTTAGTATTTTCTCTTGAAAATGAATCATTAAGATGGTTTTAATACTCTAAGTTAACACTCTAAGTTTATAGAAAGGTTGAGATTATGTATGTGTGTGTGTGTGTGTGTGTGTGTGTGTGTGTAGGCAGATGGAGACAGAGAGAACCCTTTTTTCCTGGGGTTCAATTGTTCAATATAAGATGTAGCACAGAAATTAACTTTGCAGAAATTAACTTAACAACTCCTGGTGTTGCAGGTAATAATCTCTAAGTTTGCTTAAGCCTTTTGGAATTAGGCATGGCATAAGTGATCAATTAATAATCAATTCCCAACTTATTAGTGTAGATTCTATATCTCACTATTCACACTCGCTAAACATTCATTCAAATTGAGACCCTTTTTTGGTTATAAAAAGTATGCAATGATATGAGCTATGTTAACTGATTACTAGCTGGGAAGGTTTTCCTCAGTCACAGATCCAACTTCAGTGCAGGGTTTGCTATTTTTAATCGCAGAATTTAGGAGTTTAATTCAGTTAAAAAGGGAGGAAGTTGTCAAGGGAGGGTTGCTAAAAGTTCATGCTAAATTTGCTTAGATCCAGATTGTGTTCATTAATATTTATACATCTATGGTTGGGAAGGGGCGATTATGCTTCTTTAAAAATACTGGGTATTCATTTTCCATGTATCACATAGCCTTCTGATTAGGGAAGGTGGGTTTTCATTGTACGATCAATGGAGATACAGATGGAAACCATCTGGCGCCTCATCCCCTTTTTGTCAAAAACCTTGTCTTGTCTCTCACATGTCAATGATGAATGGAAGGATTTCAATCTCTAGCTGAACAATGCAGTTTGAATCCCTCAGCGAGCCAAGGGGTTTTTGGCAAGCATCGATGGGCTTAATATTTTAAAGAAACCAGCAATCATTTTAATTCATTAGTTGAGGCCTGTTGTTCTAGGCAGTGTTTTTGATTTGTATTTTGGGCATTGGCTTTGTTTTTGATTCACAAGCGTATTCTGTATGGGTATATTTTCTTTTACACAGTGTAAATCATAGGGACAAAAGTAGGAGTTGTATCTGATAAGATGACCAAAATGCTGGGAGTTTCTTTGAATCATTTTCTGTATTAATTATGATTCATATTAAGAGTTCAGACCCAAACTGCCCTTGTTACCTGGTACAGAGCATACATTAGAACACAGGATTTAGTTAACCCGACTGTAGATGATGAATCTAAAAATCAATGCAGTACTCTGCTTTGTGAGAGGAAACTTGGCATGGGCCTGTCTTAGAGCATCTTGAGTACAGACAGCACTTTTATGGTTTGTCTGCTGAAGGTAAGTTCCTGGGTGGAAGCAAAGCGATAGACCCACATGGGCTAGCTTTGACAGTCATGCTTTAGCTAACAAAAAACAGATTGGTTTTTCTGCACTCCACATTTAGTAGAAAGAGGTGAATCACCAAAAACCAAGTTGATGCGAGAGCCTTATTCAGAAACTCATTTCTGAGTATATCTTGGGGTTGGTAGAGATTCAGCTCAATTCCGTACACCTGCCAAGATTGTGGTGGTCTCTATGGCAGGTATAGGTCCCACTGCTGACATTTGTGTGGGGCTCTAGTTAAGAGAACACAGAGCATGCATGTCGTTTTACCTAATTATAATGACTATGGTGTTAATTCATAGTGCTTTCTACCTGCCAGGCACTATTTTAAACACTATGTATATATCTTCACTCGTTTAATCCTTACCACCACTCTAATAGGTAAATTCTATTACTATCCTCATTTTATAAATAAGGAAACTGAAGCCCAGAGGGATTAGGAACTTGCTCAAATCCTATAGCTGTTAAATGGTAGGGATTCCAATCGAGATAGTAAGGCTCTGCAGTCAGTATGCTATGCCATTGTGTGTATTGTTTCTCATGGTTACCATACGAGGAAGAGATCATTTGTGTTATTTGTGTTTTAAGGACAAAGACACTAAGACATCAATAGGTTAAGTTATTTGCCTCACTGTAAGATCAACCATAGATGGAAAACAAGACTTGGAGCCAGGACTCAGACTTTCTGAATCTCATCCTATTTTTACAATGAAACATTCAGAACAAATGCCCTGACACGCCACAAAATCCGTAGTCATTAGAGGACTCAATTTAGTTCAGTATAGTGCAGTGCTAGGAAAAGGAATATACTGATTCTTTACAGATTTGCAATACTGTAATCCAACCAAATTACTTATGGTTTACTTTTTATTAACAAGAAATTGAAATTAACTCACTGATGCTACTCAATTGAGTCCTTGCCATATATGTGTGTGTGTGTGTGTGTGTGTGTGTGTGTGTGTATATATATATATATTATACATATAATCATTGATATATATATATTATTGCCTCCAAATGTTGGTGAAAGTAATAATATATAAGAAAGTAGTAATATATAAGAGCTTTTACATTTTGATAGGAAAATACCTGAAAACTTGCATTTTTAAAAAATGGACAAAGAATGAAATACAAATGGGCTACAACTTTTTAAATGACAATAAGATTTAACCTCATTAAAGAAGAACAATATGAACCCATCCTGATACTCAAGAGACAAAGATTAAATAAAATGGTAATCTATAACATTACCATATGGTGCAAGGGAATTGGCACTCTCTTCTATTAAGGATTTAGGCTCTTATTTTATTTTTAAAATTTTCTTAATGTTTATTTATTTTTGAGAGACAGATCATGAGCTGGAGAGGGGCAGAGAGAGAGGAAGACACAGAGTCTGAAGCAGGTTCCAGGCTCTGAGCTGTCAGCACAGAGCCTGACATAGGGTTCAAACCCACGAACTGTGAGATGATGACCTGGGCCAAAGTCGGACACTTAACTGACTGAGCCACCCAGGCGCCCCAAGCATGTAAGCTTTTACAAGAACAATTCATCAGCGTGTAACAGTACCCTTAAAATGTATCTATACTTTGATCTATCAATACCACATCCAGGACTTGATCCCAAGAATGGCATCATAGATGTCAACAAAATTTTTTTTAAATAATTGATAAAAACATTATTTATAAAAGCAAGAATCTGAAAAAAATAGGTTTGATTAAATATATTTGGCATATTCGTATGATGGAATAAGGCAACTTTGAAAACAAGATGTCTAAAATATATTTAATTTTTTTATTGTTTATTTATTTTTGAGAGAGAGAGAGTGAGCACAAGCACAGGAGGGACAGAGAGAGGGAGACACAGAATCTGAAGCAGGCACCAGGCTCTTAGCTGTCAGCACAGAGCCCGACATGGGCTCAAACCCACAAACCGTGAAATCATGACCTGAGCCAAAGTCGGATGCTTAACCTGAGCCACCCAGGCACCCCAAGATGTCTAAAATATTTAATACAATATTGAGATGTAAAAGATGTGGTAGGTGAAAAAGCAGTTTAAAAAATCTTATAAACCAATATATAAAAAGCAAGTTTAGGGGCGCCTGGGAGCCCCAAGTCAGGCTCTATGCTGACAGCTTGGAGACTGCTTCAAATTCTGTATCTCCCTCTATCTTTATGACCCTCCCCCGCTCATGCTCTGTCTCTGTCTCTCTCTCAAAAATTAAATAATACACATTTTAAAAAATTTATTAAATAAAAGCAAATTTATATCAAAATGTTAATGATTTTATTTCAGAGTAGTAGTGTAGTTTTTTTTTTTGTTTAGTTTTTATTTAAATTCTGGTTAGCTAATATACAGTGTAATAGTAGATTCAGGTGTAAATAGTGTAGTTATTTTTATTCTTTCTCCTTTTCCTTTGTAGCTTAACGCAATAAAAGTGAGAGACTTAGAAATAAAACATTTTAATATTTTTAATTTTGCTACTACACTTTTATAATCCTGTAAAAAACAAGATACTCTGACAAGTGGAGGAGGAGTTAGATTTGTAAAGACCTAATTAAATATTGAAGAACAATGAAGGACATAGTCATTAGCCCTTTTAATTCTTATAACACAGTACAGTGGTCCTCAAACTGTAGCCTGTAACAAAATCTTTTGGAGGCTGGGCCCCACCACCCAATTTTCTGATTCAGTAAGTGTGGATGAGGCCTGAGAATTTTCATTTCCCAAAAGTATCCCAGATATTGCTGATGCCTCTTATTGAGGGACCCCATTTTGAGAACCACTGACATAGAGCCTTAGGATGATTTTGCCATTTGCCCAAGGTTATAAAACTTGTAATGGTTAGAATTCAAACCCAGTGCTGATTGCAAAGCCCACACTGTTTCAACCATGTTTGCAATCCTAGGTCAACATTAGAATCACCTAGAGAGCATTAAAAAAAACTCCACTTGCCTGGTGCCTACCCCAGACCAGTTGAGCTAAACTTCTAGAGGTTAGAGTAGAAGGATTCCCAGTTCTTCTAGTGGTCGGCCTTGGTTGAGAGCTACTGCCCATCACCACCACACTTTCAAGCCACCATTTTAATACTGTATTAACTTCAGAAGTTAAAAAGCTGAAGCCCTTTGTTTTAAATTAACTGAACTATAAATACTTCGAAGATCCTTAGTAACAAAGCAGGCAGTTTTAGTAAAATGATTCTCTATTGACACGCTTAGAATATCCCTGGAAAGCACTTTTACAAAATGTCTTCATTAAAATATTTTGTCTTCTGCTGGATCGGAACAGAGAATTTTCCTTTGAGAACCTTTTGTTATGAAGTAAATAAAGGCCTCTTTGAGTAGGTCCTAGGTACCTAGGTATTCATTTTTTCTTTTAGGATGGAATAAGACTCCATAGATAGATTGCCATAACAAGCATTAATTAACATAAAATTACCCATGATCCTGCTTGATACACTACACTAGATACAATATGCAGACAATTATATAGGCACTATGATTTGCCTCTTTGGAATTGCTCAGGATCAACCTAGTATTACATATCTGCCTTACACACAAAGCAATATTCTGACACAGAAGTCAACATTGATATTTACATCACATGAAGGTCAGGAATGAATGCTAACGTACATTGAGTAAGTTGCCAACTTCCGAACAGGTTGTGTTCCAAGTGTGCATTGCAGATTAATTCCTGGGGATGCAGAATTTATTTTGCTATGAATATAATGGTTGTCATGTCTCTCTTTAAAAAAAAAAAAAAAAATCCCAAAGTTAGGGCAGCGGGAGCCAGGCAAAACTGGTAGCAAGGTAGGTTTTTCTCACCAATCCTTCCTTTACTTCAAAGATGTTCTCATTTCTGAGGCAGATCACCCCTCCCCAGCTATTTCAGCTACTTGTTGTTGTGTGACAAGCTACCCACAACTCAGTGTCTTCAAATAACAGTGATTTGCTCTTTCTCACAATTCTGCGGGTCAGGACTTCAGCGTTGAGTGAGCACTTCTTTCGCTCCCTTGGCATTGGTTGGGGGTCATTTAGCCTGATTCAGTATGGCTGAGCTGGGCTAGAAACTCCAAGAAAGTTTTACTCAGTTATCAGGTGACCTAGTGCCTCTCATGGGACTTCTTGTAGCTAGTTTGTGCTTTCTCCCAGTGTGGTGGTTTAAGGGTAGTCGGCCTTCTTACATGGAAGCTGGTTTCCAAGAGGGAAGAAGAAAAGGCCTCCCATCCTCTTAAGTCTGGGGCTAGGAAGTCCCGGGAGTCAACACAGCACTTCTTCCACATTACAAGTTACAAAGCTACCCTGAGTTTAAACGTGAGGGGTAATGGACCCTAGCTGTTCAAAGGTGGGGGTGGGTATGTGCGTATAGGGAAGGAAAAAATTGATGGTGGCCGTCTCAGAGACCATTCCTTCACCGTTGGATTCTGGAGGAGGTTGAGATGTGGGGCCCTAACTCTTCAAAGCAGAACCCACCAATATGGTCATGCCCCAAAAGTAAGTTCAGTGGAGGCCAGGGGAGTAAAAATTCTTCAGCAACAGCTAAGAGGATGGTGGATTCATGCACATCCCTCTTTTAGCTCCCATTTTGTCATAAAAAAAAAAAAAGTCAAAAATATAAGTTTGCATCTGGGGAGGAAATTGAGGAGCGTGGCTGTATCAGGATTAGTTTCAGCTGCAAGTATCAGAAACCCAAAATAACAGTGCGGTAAAAAGAAGTTTGTTTCTCATGTAAAGTTTGAAGACAGGCGGTGTGGGACTGGCACGTGTTCTTTCAGCTCACTGTTCCACCTCCAAAAAGAGATTGGAAAATGGCAGTTCGTCCAGAATTACTGTACAGATACAATATATATCCCTTCCCAAGTTCAAATCATCACAATTTTTCATTCGTGAGTCTTTAGGCAATTATCCATCCATGCCACCAAGTTTCCTAAATATCAACTGTTTACAAAAATTTTGATAGCAATGTTTGTGATTATAAATTCCAGGCAGAGACAATTTCATACTTCATGAAATTGGCCAAGGCCCCCAAATTTACTTAAATGTGAAATGAGTGATTTACTACCTTATTCAATTTCTTACTTAAAAAAAATTTTTTTAACATGTATTTATTTTTTTAGAGAGAGACAGAGCGCAAGTAGGGGAGGGGCAGAGAGAGAGGGAGACACAGAATCCAAAGCAGGCTCCAGGCTCTGAGCTGTCAGTACAGAGCCCCATGTGGGGCTCGGATTCAGGAACCACAAGATCATGACCTGAGGCAAAGGTGGATGCTTAACCTGAGCCACCCAGGCACCCCCCCTTCTTTCTTTTTTGAAAACCACATGAAATTATTGCTATAATCATTGTCAGTTGAAGTAGTAAAACAACTCTACTCAGGAATAGAAGAGACAGACACATAAATGTTACTTTAACCATACCTTTGTTAATGGAGGTAGAAGGAACACTGGATTAGCAATCAAACAAGCATGAGCCTTCAGATAATTAGATAAGCATGAATCTTCAGGCAAATTACTAAATGTCTTGCAAACTTAGCTACAAGAACCTGTAAATGTAGATGGTAATATGTTGACAGTGTGTAGGGAAAGAGGTGTCAAATGAGATAATAGAATATAAGTAATGGAAAACAAATCAACTCCACAAACTTCAGATATTTTACCTTCGTTAATTTTATTAAGAGCATCATCATCATTTTTTGTTGTCATTCGCTATGCTTCTTTCTGAATTGTCTGAGATTGCAGATTCTGCCTGTTTTGCAGCCTTTTTGCTCTCCAGGGTGATTACTGTGACAGGGCTCTGAGTTGCCCTTTCTGTGGAAATTATTGCTAACTATGACTCTACTGGATTGGTAAAGCCTGAAGACTCGGGAGATGTACAAAGGAAAGAAAGACATTAGAACAACAGCCAACATTTGAGTCCCCGGGATTAGGTCCTGAGTTAGCGCCTTTTCCTGCTTCAGTGTCATTTAACCTGCATCTGGGCCTTACGAGGAACATGCTATTATTAGATCCACTTACAGGAGAAGAACAAGCCTTACAGAGATTGTTGACTCGCTGAAAGTTCATTAGAAAATAAGTAGTGGATCCAGGATTTAAATCAAACTAACTCTTGGGGCACCTGGGTGGCTTGGCCGGCTAAGCATCTGACTCTTGATTTCGGCTCAGGTCATGATCTCACAGTTGGTGGGATTGAGCCCCACGTCGGGCTCTGCCCTGACAGCACAGAGCCTACTCGGCATTCTCTCTCTCTGCCTCTACCCTGCTCGTGCTCTCCCTCTCTCTCAAAATAAATTTCACATTTTAAAAAAACTTATAAATCAAACTAACTCTTAAGCCAGTGCCATTACTTCCCATGCTTACCTGGAGCCTCAGCACTGACTAATCAAGGCCAAAGAGATGATGAGAGAAGGTTCAGCACAGAGATGGTCTTGTAGCCAGGACTGGCTATATGGCATATAAGTGACCTGAGCAGTCGCTCAGAGGGGCCCCATGCTCAGTTTCCTGGGCTGTTGGTACCATCGCAAAATTCCTAATAATTTTTGAACAAATGGCCCCTCCTTTTCATTTTCCGCTGGGCCTTGCAAATGTAGTCAGTCCTGGGAGACACTAAGGTGAGAGAAAGGATGAAAGAGAGTAGACTGCCTTATTGCTAACATGTAGAAAGCAAGAAAAGGGGATGGGCAAGTAAAATTTGCTGAGCCCCTCTTATATGCCAGGCATGTATCCATGCCATTTTTACAACCATTAATTCATACCTTCTCCAGAACAACCCTATGAGGGAAATGAGTTTATTATTTTATAGGTAAGGAAACAGATTCCCAGAGAAGTCTTTGCATAAGGCCACACAGCTGGGTAGAGATTGAGCTGGGATTCAAGCCCAGGTGTGTCTGAGTTCAATATTCTTATTCTTTCAACCCTTCTTGGCTGCTCCATGGTTGAGATACAAAAATACCTGGTCTTCACAGGCGTGTTATTGTGACTTTACACCTCTGCAGAAATAAATTGTGATTAAAGGTGTGTGGTTTACAATCAGGTGGAGTTGCTGTCTGCCAAGCATATGGATTTATCCCTGGTTGAGCCTGGCCTAATGAAAGATTCTCAAAGATAGAAACTGTAATATGTTACTAAGATCGAGAGTGATATCAGAATTACTGGACAAAGGCCTGACTATGCAGTGCTATTTTTATGAGCCAATTGCAGCAAGGTCTTCAACTTATGAATAGCAATAAACTAGGAGTCCAGGCACCTGAATTCTACTTTTGACTTTAAATAACACTGGGTAAGTCATTTGACTTCTTTGAGTGTCAACTATTAATTGAGAGGGGTAACCCTATGGTTACAGTAAAAAGGTTCAACATAGCTAGAACCTTCGGTAGGAAGCCCTATTGGCTCCCCATTTAGTGAGAGGTCCCTCAGCAAGAGGAAGGAGAAGAAAGAGAAGCGAGGAAGAACCCTCTGTCCCAGCACAGTGGAGCTTCCTTGAGTGGACTGACTTCCTCACCCTGTTCATGCTTTGGCTCTGTCTGCAGTAGCCAGGGTTACTTGCCTGCAATAGCAGTGAACATGCCAGCAAGCTGGGAGAGGTAGCGCGGGATGCTTGCTGAGGAGGGAGAAGGGAGGAGTTCTAAATTCACTAGTATTTCTCAATCATAATTTAGCTCTTTCGTTTCTATTTCAATGAAACGAAAGCTCTATCCTTTCTATTTCAATGCACTTTGGGCAAGGACCCAATGGCTATGTCCTAGCAATTGCTCTAGAAATGATTGGGAGTGGTTTCACAGTCACGGGTCCAGGCTCAGCCAACAGGAATGCTATGATTAATAGATGATGTCTGTCATGGGCACATGGGCGTATGGAGGATGATAGCTGTGGCTCACATCCCATCTTTAATGTGTGCCATCCCTACTTCAATGTAGACTGCCGACGTATGGAAATAAGTGACTGAATAGTCACTTCTGTCAGTGTTAACTTTGTTGTAACTATGATAAAAGTGTAGTCCCAGAAGTTGGCTAAGAAGATTCTAGATTTAGGGCATTGTCCTATATAAGTGAAAAACGTTTCTCACTTAAAATTTTCTCTTGATGTCTCAGAATGTGGATCACAAAATATTTGCATCAGAATCACCTAGCTAGCTTGTTTAAAGTACAGTTTTCTGGGCTGCATTCAAGACTTACTTCATCAAAATCCTTGTATGGATAAGACCAAGAGATTTGCATTTTCAATGTCCTCAGTGATTGGGGTGTGTGTGTGTGTGTGTGTGTGTGTGTATGTGTGTGTTGAAGTTGCAGAACCATTGCCTGATAAGATTGGATGTGAAAAATTGCATTTTTAAAACTGGCAATATTTTCATTTAGCACATCTTAATCTCAACTAAGAAGTCACTTTGCAAATGGTGCTAGAATTCAGTAGTGGGTTATAAATACACAGTTTGATTAAATAAATTATTCAGTAATAGTTGTGGGGGACCTAAATAAAAGGTAAGGGCAAACAAAAAGTCTTTTTTAGGAAGTCTCATAGTTGTAGCTTACTCAAGCCGATGATGTTGGATGAGGTCACAGAAATATGTTGTCTTTTTTTTTTTTAGAATTCCCGTATCTTTGATGTGTGTGTGTGTGTGTGTGTGTGTGTGTACGTACACATCAGTGTGCAAGCCATGGAAGGAGAATAGGATTGCAGAAGGGTGGAATCTATTTTAAGAATGGCCATTGGGGCGCCTGGGTGGCGCAGTCGGTTAAGCGTCCGACTTCAGCCAGGTCACGATCTCGCGGTCCGTGAGTTCGAGCCCCGCGTCGGGCTCTGGGCTGATGGCTCAGAGCCTGGAGCCTGTTTCCGATTCTGTGTCTCCCTCTCTCTCTGCCCCTCCCCCACTCATGCTCTGTCTCTCTCTGTCCCAAAAATAAATAAACGTTGAAAAAAAATTAAAAAAAAAAAAAGAATGGCCAACTTCTAAGAGATAATTAGACAACAGTAAATTGGCACCAGTAACAGCAGGGAAGAAAAGGAAAGGTATTGGACAAATGCTCAGAAGGCCATTAGAAAAAGTATTCCAATTTCAGCAGACAGTCATGTGAGAGCAGGACAATATCTCTGAAAGGACATGGTTCAGGCCAGGCAACCTCAGTTTGAGTCTGACTCTACCACTTAACTAGTCCTGTGATTATGGGTAACTTACTTAATTCCTCTAGATCCCTGTTTCTTCATTTGTGAGACTGGAAAAAGATAGAATCAATATAACCAGGAACATAGGGTAAGAGTTAATAAGGAAAACAAATATGAGGTGCTGGCATGTAATAAACACTCAATGGAATCTGTTTGAGAGGAGCCAAGGCTAAAAACAACTTTCTCTTTTGATGTGTAGATAATCAATATTGTTACTTTAATGTGGAATCATTTTCCTGTGAGTTATTTTCACTGAGACTCAGTTATTCATACGTGAGGAAAGTCTTACCATGAAGACAAGAGGGTTCTACAAATAGCATCACTAGCCTCTAGAATTAGATTGAAGTCTAGAGATTCTCCCTGAGGAAGGAGGCATTTTTTTGTTTCCCTAATGTTAGACGATCCCAAAGCGTACCTTAATTAATCAGTCAATTGATTCAACAAAAATATTTTGACTTGAGCCCATCCTTAGGAGTCAGCCTGTGGTCACTCACAAGCTTGTGGACCTGATCTATATGCCACAGAAACATCTAACTATGTCTGAACAACTAACTATGTAGAAATAGGGGGTGAGGAAACTTGACTGATGTGAAGACATTTGAATTTGGTTTTGAAGGATGAATACAGTTTTCCAGATAGGTTCCAAGCAGGGAAGCCATGCCCGGCAAAGGGAGAGTGCTTTCACTTAGGTAGACTCTAAACAACAGATGGTTAAGTAAGAGCAACTAGGTGAATATCTGTCCCCATTGTTCATCCATGTGTGTGGACAATGGGCAATTTAGTCCTTGATGAGCGTGCCTTCCAAGACTTAAGGATTAGTTTAATCATGGCAGACTAATGGAGAGGATGGGAGAAATCTTTGCTTCAGAAGGGGAAATGGCTAAATTCCTGATGACATACTTTGTTTGCAAACTCAACCCAACATAGTAATGGGAAGCCTTCCCATAAGCTCCTTTTCTTCAACCATCTTTTAAAATCAAGAAGTTAAAAACCATAAGTACTATTTCCTGGAGTTCGAAATTAGAGGCCAGGCAGGGATAAATGCATCATGACATTGACATTCTGTCCTTTCTTATTTATTTTATATAAGCAGTGTGTTCTCTCAAGCCTACTTGCATAAACACATAATGATACATATTTAATGAATTTGTTCTTTAGTAGCTATAGAAAATGTGCTTTATTAGTATACCACTTCAATCTTGGTGGCATCCAATCAGATAAATCAGTCATAATGGTGTATGCGTATGGGTTGTGTGTGTGTGTGTGTGTGTGTGTTGGCAGATAAAATGAATCAGTGAAGAATAAATATGCATATGCACACATAAAAGTAGAATTTAGAAGTGCCTTTTGAGCTCATGAAACTACCTTTTTTCTTTCTGAGGCAAAAGAAATGTTATCTTCTTTCTTATTTAAAAGGAATTGCAGGTCAAATTGAGCCCAGGCTCAAAAATATTAAATTCTGAGCAAAGTAGGGTCCAAAATAAACTTCTCTATAGAAATAAACTCTATCTAGCCCACTGAGTCTCAAAATTCATTCCATTATCCAGTTCCACTGGGGGGGGGGGAGGGACTTATTTAGAATACAGATTTCCTGGGCGCATATAAAAAGATCTATTCAGTAGGTCTGGAGGGGGGCCCAGGAATCTTCATTTTTAACAACCCAGTGACTGATGTAAGTGGTGTCAGTATCAGAATTTGAAAAACTCCACTTTATCCCTTCCTGAGTAGGAAGGTTCCCTTTCAGTCAGATGAGGTTAATAGGTTGTAGGTTGATAGGTTAATAGGTTGTAGAATTAGAGCAAAGCATCAGACTGATGTGAACGGAGAGCCCTGTGAGACTAAAGAAGAACCAATCAAACCCCTGAGTTAGTATTTTATCAACAGAGCACTTTATATAGCCCCAGGTAAGTCTGACAGATTCTGGTTCTTGTTCTCCTCTTAATCCTGTTCGCTGCTCATTAGCACTTGGCCCAACAAGAACAGTTCCCAGAAGCAGCTCCAAGTGAAATGTGGGAGGCCCTTGAGGCCTTGAAGACTTCATCTCATCAGTAGTCCACTTACACAGGTTACTCTGGGAAGACTTCTGCAGTACTAGGAACCAGGCCTCTTACTCTGAGAGACAAACAAAGATTTATCCAAAACTAGGCAAAAACAATTAACTTGCTTAAAGAGCACTAAATGAACCTCAGAGTCAATCCTTCAAAATCAAAAGGGATTACATCCCTTATGAGACTCTTGCCTGACAAGAACTTTGAGGGTCTGAGATTTTTTTTCCCCCTACTGCGGGCGAACAGCTTGTCACAGTGAACGAATGAGGGCAGAAAACATGACACTCTTGGGGCAGAGATAAAAGCGTTTACTCCTCATAGCACTAGCAGCAGCCAGAATATAAACATTTTTTGTGCCTGTTACTCAAGTCCCAATTCCCATAAGGTGATGCAGAGGTTTGGGTGCACCTGTATGTGCAATGAATTGCATTACTAGAAGGAATCCTGAGTTCAGGGAACCCAGATATTTTCTGATGGGCTCTAAGCATACCTGGACTTTGATGCAACAAGAGTCTGTCTCTCCCCTCCAAGTCTGTTCACTGTGTGAACATCCTTGAGCAGCTAGTCTAGAACAAAGGCAGTCAGCGTTTTTGCTTATAAGACATGCAGAAACTTGAAAGACCCATGGAGAATTTTCCCTCAACTATCCAAGAGAAAATACTTTGCTCTTGAACACACTTACTTGAGTCTTTTAGGGATGGGTTTTCACAGATGCCACTTCATTTTAGACATGCTTATTGGCTAACACAGTTATGTATGTAGTAAATCACTCTTTCTACCAAAATGGATACCATTTATGAATGTCATTGATATAATACTCATGGAAATCTTTGTGTTTTTTTATTTATTTATTTTCCTTCTAATATAATGAATCTGTATCCAGAATACAGTTGAGGGGCTGTCTATTCCATAATGTCCCCCTCTAAGTAATAATTTAGTAGCAGAGATTATATGGCTGTGACATGATTAGGTCTCCTGGAAGATAGTTTTCAAAACTGAATTCTCTAGGAGCATTGAAGCATACCCTGAAGCAACATTTTTGGTTTGTGTATTTGTTCGTTTCTTTTTTTTTTTTTTTAGTTTATTTATTTATTTTAAAGAGAGAGAGAGGGGCGCCTGGGTGGCGCAGTCGGTTAGGCGTCCGACTTCAGCCAGGTCACGATCTCGCGGTCCGTGAGTTCGAGCCCCGCGTCGGGCTCTGGGCTGATGGCTCAGAGCCTAGAGCCTGTTTCCGATTCTGTGTCTCCCTCTCTCTCTGCCCCTCCCCCGTTCATGCTCTGTCTCTCTCTGTCCCAAAA
>NW_024412400.1:18051514-18218775 GCF_014898765.1 Herpailurus yagouaroundi
AATGCAAGGCTTGAACCCATGAACATGAGATCATGACCTGAGCCTAAGTCGGATGCTTAACCCACTGAGCCATCCAAGTGCCCCTTGTTTGTTTCTTAATAGCATGTAATGTGGCTTTGTCTGGATAACCAAGATAAAGCTTTTACTCATTTAACTTTTTCTTGGTCTGAATTATCACACAATTGTTGAAGCCCATCCTCCCTTGGCTGTGTTGTAGAGCTCCTAAGATATAGATATGTGCTGTTCATGTAGCATTGCCTGGAGATATAGAAGAAGAAGGATAACAAATAAGTTCTCACCATTAACTTTGGGCTTCCTGTTGAGTCAACTTACTCAATATAAACTTGACATACTTATCCTAGGAGTGATTATTTACTGTCTCCTGAATCAAGATAAACGATTTGTAGGCAACCGTCAGCTTTTGTTTTTGGAAACATTGGTTTTCTCTTAATAAGGATGCATTTTCATGGCTGTGTATTTTGCCTCATTTATGCAGTATCTTCCTTGAATTCCCTCTCAGCACCAGTACCATTGTTATCAAGGTAGAGTTGGAATTCAGTGTTTCCATTTGCTGATACAAGTGCCTTCCTACTTCCTACCATTTGAGATATACCTTAAAATGTGCATACACCATAAGGGTCCAAGGCAAGTGTGAAATAAAGATTTTAAAAAAGAGCTGGTGCTATATTTTCATCCTAGGGTTGGTCCAGCGATGGTCCCAAACATCCCTTTTCCATGCTTTCTTCCCAGTTCACTCTGCTGAGTGAATGTACAAGGTCAACTTCAAGAGTGACCAAAACTGAAGCTACCCATTCTTTGGGGGGTTTCTATTGATTGCTGTCTGTGAAAGATTGAGGTGAGCCAAGGATTAGGATATTTGTAGGTGGAACAAAACTTTATGAATAGCTAATAGCTGAAGCCCATCATTTTGACATTTTAGCTTCTAAACAATGAGTGACAATTTGTTGGTGTTACTGCTCTAGTGTTCTATACCATTAAATTGTTATTTGCTGGTTGAAATCAGAACACCAGGGGGCACTAATTTGCTCAAGAAATCATTGTGACTCATTGAGACATGACCTGAATCTCACCCAATTACATTTTATTTTTTTTTTTTTAATTTTTTTTCAACGTTTATTTGTTTTTGGGACAGAGAGAGACAGAGCATGAACGGGGGAGGGGCAGAGAGAGAGAGGGAGACACAGAATCGGAAACAGGCTCCAGGCTCTGAGCCATCAGCCCAGAGCCCGACGCGGGGCTCGAACTCACGGACCGCGAGATCGTGACCTGGCTGAAGTCGGACGCTTAACCGACTGTGCCACCCAGGTGCCCCTCACCCAATTACATTTTAGATCTAGAGAAGACCTAGGGGTTAATTTAGGCCTGCTTTACAAATATTTATTTTAAAACCAGAAGGAAATGACTTGCCCAAGGCTAACACTGGCATGTGAGTGTCCTAGTGGTTTGATGTTCTTCCTCCTCTACCATGATGCTTTTATCAGAGAACCTGGAACAGCCCTTTTAAAATCATCAGCAACAAGTTTCTGCTAGTCTGCTTTGTTTAGAGGTTATTGCTTTGAACAACACAGACATGGTTCTGCTCTCAGATTGCCCACCAGCTAGGAAGACCCTAGGCCAATTAACTGAATTTTAGCAAAAAGTATTATGGGAGATTGCAGCAGTATATGGGAGATGTCAGACTTCTTTGTTTAGCTGAACCTTTAATGAAAAGGAAATTGATAAGTGAGAAGCAATGGGGAGGGAATATTTCATGATAAAAAGCAAAGATGATAAGACAGTACTGAGATAGGAGGGACCAAAGGAACTTGGACAACCTGAAAAGCCAATGGGGTAGGAGCATAGAGGGAGAGAGGGAAGAAGAATGGACAAGATGAGGCTAGAGAGGTAGGGAGGAGGCACATCACCCAAGTCCACATGGGCCATATTGAGAATAGGGACCTTATCTACAAAGGGTTATGGAGTGTCACTGAAGGATTTTAAATAGGCCAGGGACAAATGCATGCATTCTGTGTGTACCAACACTGACTATAGAATGGAGGGGAATGGGGTTGGAAAGAGGAAGAGCAGTTAAGATGCGGCCTAAGTCATCCAAACAAGAGATGATGGATAAGAACCACAGTAGCAGTGGTGGTAGCTTAGGGTGGTGCTTTCCATCTATAAAGGGCGACTTTCCTCTCAAGCATCCAGATGAGACAAGCACCCCCAGCTGCTTCCTGGCAGGATTGCTGCTAGAAGTTTTCCTGCTCCACTTCTTCGTCCCACCTCTTTTTTTTTGACTCTTTCAGCTATGGCTTTCTCAATTTCAAACTAGAATCCAGCTTAGGACCAACCAGGCTCACCCTTGCAGCTGAGCACGGCCAGGTTTGTCCTGTCATCCTGGAAGTCATATCCTGCTTTGTTTTCTCCAAGTTGGACTCAGCATTTGCAAGTTTATAGGGGTGCCAGGGTGTCAAAATAGGCAGGAAGCAGATACGCTTTGTGCCATTTGATTTGTTTAGCAGAGCTTTGGTTATTATGATTTCTTAAACTTTTTTGCTGAATAAAAACAATATGTAGTCATTGTAGAAATCCTAGAAATGGAGGAAATGGAAATCACAAAAACAAAATCACCCCCAAATTCATTTTTCCCCTATTGTTACAATTCAAATCAAAGAGCTTTTATCATCTTGGAATATTTCTTTTTTTCTAAGCATATTTTTAACATGCTAGAATCTCACTCAGTATGAAAAGTTTATATACCATTTTTACAATAAATATTGCTACAATTTTAAGTGCTTACTGTGTGTGGGACTCTGAACAGAGTGATTTGTAAACATTACTCAAGTTTAATTCTCAAAACAACTTAATGAGATAGGATCTATTATCCCCTTTTGTAGAGGAGGAAACTGAAGCATAGAAAGAACAACTTGTTATAGCAGCTTTATTGAAGTATAATTGACATACAATGTCAATTGTTGTCATTGATATACATATTAAAAGTATACAGTTTGATAAATTTTGACATATGTATATACCTGGACATTTTCGTGACAGTCAAGATGATGAACTTATGGTCACTCCCAAGGTTTCTCTTGTGCCCTTGTGATCCATTTACTCCATTGCCCACATCTCTAGGCAACCATAGATCTGTGCTCTGTCACTATAGGGTAGTTTGTCTTTTCTAGAACTGTGGACTCATTCAGTATGTATTATGTTTGTTGTCTGTCTTCTTTCACTTAGCATAATTAGTTGAGATTACATGTATTAATAATCTATGAATATTTATGGCCAAGTTGTTTCCATTGTATGGATACCACAATGTGTTTCATTTATTCACCTGTTGATGAACGTTTGGATTGTTTCCAATTTGGGGAATTTACAAATAAAATGTCTGTGAGTGTCAGTGTACAAATCTTTGTATTGATTTATGTCTTCATTTTGTTTAATGTTTATTTATTTTTGAGAGCAAGAAAGCATGAGCAGGGGAGGGGCAGAGAGAGAGGGAGAACACAGGATCTGAAGCAGGCTCCAGGCTCTGGACGTATAAACCTTAAGATCATGACCTGAGCCAAAGTTGGACACTTAACCGACTGAGCCACCCAGGCACCCCTATTTGATATGTTTTTTGACTTTTTTTTTTTAATTTTTTTTTCAACGTTTATTTATTTTTGGGACAGAGAGAGAGCATGAACGGGGGAGGGGCAGAGAGAGAGGGAGACACAGAATCGGAAACAGGCTCCAGGCTCTGAGCCATCAGCCCAGAGCCTGACGCGGGGCTCGAACTCACGGACCGCGAGATCGTGACCTGGCTGAAGTCGGACGCTTAACCGACTGCGCCACCCAGGCGCCCCTGTTTTTTGACTTTTGACTGAGGATTTTTTTTCTGAGGATTTTGACATGTAGAAGTGTAAACTTTTTTGACATAGGAACATTGTATCAAGGTTTCCCTTTATATTTCTTCTACTGCTATAGTAGGAGAATTTAAGAAGATTTTCCCACACTCAGAAAGCCGCTATCTATTGTAACTACATCTAATATTGTAACTCTATCTGATTTTCTTATAGTTTTTCTTTTTGGTAACTCTTTAATCTACCCATATTTTTATTTTGATATGTGGAGAGAACTTGAGATCATGACTAGGTTTTTCCAAACTCCTAAAGAATTAAATGATTATCTTAAAATCACTTTTGTTGAACAATCCCATCTCTTTAGTGTTGATTTGTGATAGTTTCTTGATCATTTTTTTAAGGTTCTCATATAAACTGGAGTCTGTTTGGAGGGCATTTATTCTATTCCATTAATCTATTTTTGGTCAATATGAGAGATTTATATTGAAATTTTAAGATCTATTTTAATATGCAGGTAAATCAGGGCATAGAGTTATCATTCGTCTCTAATCAGAGAAACGTTTCGCTTAAATACAATGCTGTCATTGCGTGTTGTAAAAGCAACCTGGCTAGCATATAGATTATCCTACCAATAATTTACATCAGCTTTTATTGCTGTGGATTAGCACATCTTTTTTTTTTTTGACTCATCGTGACAGTGTACTTTCTCTAAATAAAATGTTCACATTTTCTCCTCTCCTGCTTTTATTCTGTCCCCAACCTCATTGCCAGATATTTTGTGTTTAGAAATGAAATTTTTAAACTACTTGATAAATCCTCTCTTAGCATGCTGATTTTTTTTTTTTTTTTTTTTGACCTCAGCAACAGTAAGGACCAGATACTACTCAACTGACCAGATACCACCAGATCCCTGCAATCTGATTTGGTTATTTAGAACATGGTTTTTCGACCTTGACGCTGTTGACATTTGGGGTTAAATAGTGCTTTGTTGTGTCCTATTCACTGCAGGATGTTTAGTAGCATTCCCCACTGGTTACCAATAACCCCACCCTAGCTGTGACAAACAAAAATGTCTCCAGATATTGCCAAGTGTCCCTTTGGGGACAGATTTACCCCCATTGAGAACTATTGATTTAGATCAAAGTAGTCTGAGAGCATGCAGCATAATAAACTTACTTCCCTTTGATTTATTATTATTATTGTCATTATTATTATTATTATTAATCTTAGTAATACACTCAGGTTGAACCTAAGGCAATTGAGTTAAACAATGATTCACTGTTACTGGGTTTGAAAAAAATCAACCCTAGGGCATTCTGCTTGGCCATGTGACTTAAACATGACCATGGTAAGAAGAGTGACATTATCATTGCTGAAACTGAAACATCTCAGGGTCTCTTTGTATTCACCTCCCTACTTAGCCTATGTTGGTGGTAAATTTGAAAAGCTGTCAATTTGATAACCATAGTGGCATATGTAAATGAAATTATGCCCTGAGTTTTCATCTTGTATTTTTTGATATTTAGAAAATGGCTCAAACTCTAAGCCCATAATTCTTTGAATCATCTTGCCTTTGATTTTAGCATATAACCATGGCTGTCTGAGCTAGTTAGTTCAGAGGGGTTTTACAAGATGATAATGAGGCCAATGTTGCAGTTTCAATTAGCTTCACAGAAGAAAAACCCCGCTTCACAGCAGCAGACTGAACTGCTAACCCCTGCCACCACTCTCAGCCAATGGCCAAAAGGAACGTGAGAACAGAGAATGTTGTCGACTCAGCACTCCCAGGACCGTTTAGCCTGAACAAGCAAAGGTCACAACTCATTGATGATGATGGCCCATCCGTGTTATACTCCTACACCAATTCACTGCAGAAACACAAAATGAAGAGTAAATCAGCCCTGGAAGTCAGAGCTGCTTTGATAGCCAGTGTAGATCATTGAGGCAAAGACTTGTTTATCCTGATTTTTTTTTTTTTTTTTTTGGAATAATGAATAGGACAGCTGCAATTTTGAAAGGTATTTAAGCAACTTTTATTTTTGTTTTCAAATTTGCAATTTTGACTGTATATTTAAAGTTAAGTACGTTTTATCCACTCATGAAATTATTTTCTAATCATTCACTAAGAGGGTCATTATAATCATAAATATATCTGCAACTATGCAAATATAATGGCTACATCAGGCAATTTTTTCATTAGAATGAGAAGACTTTTATAAGCATTAAAATGGAAATTGAATTTTACTTGCATTTAACACTATAAGCACAGGGGGTATTAACAAGAGCCCCTGGCAGCAATTTCCCTAATACTAATTTATGTGCTGTATAAAATGTAACGTCCACAGAAACATGGCCCTCAACATCTGCCCTTTATTCCAAAGATTGGGCTTAATTCTGTTTTTAGAATATTTGCACTGTTCCTGTTAAAATGCCTAGATAACAATGGATACAGGTGAATGTTGGCCAGTTTGGTTTATGTTCTCAGTTCCAACATCAAGGTAAATTTCTTTCTCTTTTCCTCTGGTCTTTGAATTCGGATCATACACATCCAATCTCTGGACATACTCTCCCAGTAGGAAGCTTCTAGAGCTTAGGATCATTTATATAATGGTTTTCCTATCTCATTGGTGCCTAAATTTTTCTTCTGACTTATCAAGAGATCCATAGGAATTTTCAACATTGTCGGTATTATATTCTGACGATGAATGGATATCCAATTTCAAGCTCTTCCATTCGCAATGCATTCATCAAAATGCAATCAACTTTAGTAGCCTATAGAGGAAATCGCTTTTAGAACCTGGTATTTACTCCACCTCATCAAAGGTCTGCTAAACGTATTGAGTCCTAAATGAATAGCAGTGGACAAGCCAAACAAATTGAGCCTTGAATGCAAGAATGTCTACAGATGTTTCCATGAATTGCTTTTTAATCAATGAAATCAGGAACATGTGTGTTTTTTTAAATTGATTCCTACAGTTGCAGCTGCATGAGTACCACATTTTCCCAACTGCCTCTTTGTTACCATCAGTGCTATATTCAGAATCTCTCTGGTTTCAATATACATGATGTTCTCTTTCTAAAAATTCGAATATTTATTTAGCATTTCTATGTGTCAGGTACTGTGCAAAGTGCTTTCATGGATTATTTAATTTAATCTTTTACAATGGCCTTGTGACATACACAACATATTATTAGTATCCTCATACGGCTAAGGGAACTGAGGAGTAAAGGTTAGTCAGTGGCTCAGGATCATACAGCTAACACTAACGCATGACACAGCCAGATCTTGAACTTGGTCTGTATGAATCGAGAGCCTATACTCCTAACTGCCTCACTGTACAGTCTCCTGAAAGTCATTATCACAAAGATGTGTATTATTTTTTATTTCTAAAAATAATTTTATTTTATTTCTGTTCTCTCTTTTGATCTAAAACAAATAACTAAAAATGATACCCAAATGCCTTTCATGTTCCTCGAACTCCAAATTCTTACAGAATGTATCTTGTCTGTGCTAATTTAACTTACAGTTAGGTCTTCATCCCTCTGGTATTCATAGGTCTCAAATTCGTAGCTAGAAACTTGTTCATGTTTTGAGTAATTGTATTTCACTCCCAATGAAATTTGGGGTACTTATAACAAGTTCAATGATATTTTAAAGAATGCAATTTACACCACTTCCTTTAGAAGACTATAAATTAAAAAAATGATAGAACGTGTCAAGCCATAATTGCATCGAGAGTTTTAGTAACCTCGTAAACCACAAGAATGAAATACCAAAAAAATTTTTTTTCAACCACCAGCATCAAAGTCTCATTTGCCAATTCTATTTTTACAACATTGATGGAAGTAATCCAGTTAGGCTGACATTTTTATAGAGGATAGTTTAATGTTCAAATAAGCCGTGTTATTTCCCCATCTTTATTTTCTTTATGGAAAAGATTTTTTTTTCTTCTGTAATGATTCGAACTGTGCTTTAAAGTAAATGAAAACGTGTATTGTAGGTTAGATTATGACTCTAGAAGATACATTTCGGGTGACATAAAGGTCTTTGCCATAACCACAGTTGACGTTTACAGATACACGCCCCTTCCAGTTTTTAATGCTGGTGTTAAATTTCTTAATTAATCTAACTACAGAAAATGTGTCAAAAGGAAAGGGATGCTTGGTCTCACACATATGCTTGCGTTTCCGTTATCAGGAAACAAATGTCCAAATGTGATTGCACACAAGCTCACACACGTGCTTATGCACGTGCTCACACACAGTCAAGTTTGGATCCAAGTGTGAATTTGGTGACACAGTGGCACTTAGAGCCAAATACTAAGCATATGTCAAAATTTGGTGTGATCACAACAGCAGAATGGTACGATATTGTTTCATTCAGTATGATGCAGGAAGAGAAGCCAAATGACAGAAAATCATAAAACAAATGTCATTTACTTCTCAGAAGCATTATGTTTGAATAATTGAGAAAAAATAAGACCAACTTGTTTCAATCTGACTTTCTTGTCATTGGTAAATTAATAGATGTATTTCTCCTCTATTAGAGAAAATAGGCTGATGAACCTTTAATAGCTGAGATAGATTAGGTAAAGTTGCTGATATTTAATGTCTCTGTCCTATAGATCAAAATCTATCATTCATCAAAAAAATTAGTATCAATAAATTTATATAGTTCAGTTTGGCAGAATAATACTCACTGTATTCATTTTTATCCTCTTAGGATATCTTTCTATCTGTATTTTTTAAAGATGGCATGTTTTTAACCATGTAAAAAACTCATAGCTTTAAGGATGGGCCTTACTGATGCAAATAACTTGCGTATGGGTCAAATATTTTCAGTATATTATCCATGAATTCCCTTATGAGAGCCAAGGATAGAATAGTTATTCATCAATACCAAATTTCACCAAGAATGGGAATTAGAATTATTTTAGGATCCTTTGATACCTTTGGCTAATGGGCAAAAGATAACCTCAGGGAAATGATAACTCCTTTAAGAAATCCTCCTACATCATGTTAGAAAGTCATAGCTAGATGGAATGATCTATAGATTCATGGAATGGAAATGCCATTGGAATTATCCAGCCCAACAGTTCCCAGCTGTCCAGTAAGAGGATCCAGATCCACATGGATAGGTTGTCAAGACATATTGTATGTGATTTGCTCAAAGTACTGATGTTAGCAAATTACTTTATTTTATTTTCATAAATTAGGATGTATTTGGTATTGTTCATCTAAAAATGCCTCATTAACTTAACAGCATTTCAAATCAGAAAGAATTGAAGTTTCAGTTGGTGGGTCTAGTGTTAGCTACATGTCCCTTAGAGATACCCATAGAAATGAATCGTGCATGAAAACATACGGGTGAGGTTTCCCAGCAGAAAAAAGTTCTTGCTCTGCAGATTAGAAAATTTCTGCTAACTTTTCTATAATCAGCAGAAATTGCTGAACTCGTAAGCCAAAAGGTGATGGTGTACATGGAATCAGCAAAAGACCATAATCTTGAAGGACATTTCTCCAGAGCATGAGGAGGCCTGAGGAAATGCCTACACCACCACTATGGAATACGTTTTTCATAACTGGATGCTTAGAGCTCTTGGATTCTGTGTCTCCTCCCTGTGAACAGCACCCAATTACCACTGCCAAAGTTTGTTTTCTCTGAGCTCAGTTTATAAAAGTGACCATACTGCGAGTGTTGACCTTTTCTTTCTTTGGATGTGTTAATATCATGGATTAATCTCTGTCATTGGTCTCAATCCAGTGGCTATTCCCATGGACCTAGGAGAAGTGTTAATTCAGTGCTTACAGGAGAACCTCATCCCTTATCTACAAGTAGTTATTTGGAGGAGTGAGGGGCACTTCACGATTGCCCCCATTTGACAAGAAATTAAAATCTAAATCTGACTCTGTTGTTGTTGCTGTTTTTAACTGCCTGATTATATGATAACTTTCTAGATTATTTAGTGGAGGAAAGTTGTACCATATCTCATTAGCATGATCTTAGGGTACCCTTTGCGACTTAAATTTTAACGGCTGTAAACTATTATGGGGATAGAAAAAAGATGTGACTATTCCAATTCCTTTTTCTTCTATAGTACAGGGCAATCCTAGCAAAGATGACACCAAAATCTTATAAATCAACCTTATAGATTGAAAAATCTTAAGTAATTTATGAGCAAATGCAATCTAGCAAAACATAAAAACAATAACAAAACAATCAAAATAGTTGGTTCTTAAAGACACAAGAAGTTTTACTATTAAAGAAATCTGATTTTGTTATAATTCATCTTATTAATAGGTTAAATGAGAAAAATTGTATCCTGTCATAGAGCTTCAGAATGTATTTGATTTACTATACATTGATAATGAAAATTCTTTTTTTTTAATATTTATTTATTTTTGAGGGAGAGAGAGACAGAGTGTGAGTGGACAAGGGGCAGAGAGAGACAGAGACACAATCTGAAGCAGGCTCTACGCTCTGAGCTGTCAGCACAGAGCCTGATTCGGGGCTTGAACTCATGAACTGCAAGATCATGACCTGAGCCAAAGTCAAACGCCAAACTGACTAAGCCACCCAGGTGCCCCGGTAATAAAAATTCTTAATGAAAGAGACATAGAAGTCTATTTTCTTAAAATGATAAAGATTTATTTGAAACAAAGATTAAATTTTTCATTTATAAAATTCTATATGTATTTTCGTTAAAATGAGAAACAAGAAAAATTTTTTTAATGTTTATTTATTTTTGACAGAGAGAGAGAGACAGAGCATGAGCGGGGAGGCGCAGGAGAGAGGGAGACACAGAATCCAAAGCAGGCTCCAGGCTCCGAGCTGTCAGCACAGAGCCCAATGAGGGGCTTGAACTCACAGACCACAAGATCATGACCTGAGCCAAAGTCAGACGCTCAACCGACTGAGCCACTCAGGTGCCCCAACAAATTTTTTGATTATGTTTATAAAAATCTAGCAAATATAGTGACAAGGAAAAAATTAGATAAGGTAATTAGAAAGGGCAAGTAAAAAAAATCACCATTTGTCTATATTGAAAATTTAAGAGAATCAACTGAAAATAAAAGCTATTAGAATAGTCAAGAGTCTAGTATTACAAAATTTTTCACTACAGTACTTACAAATATAAATACACAAAATAAAGTACTTAATACCATAATTAAAAAATAAACAAAAACCCCACATATCACAATAGCAAACTCAAAATTAAAAATAACTAGGAATAGGGGTGCCTGAGTGGCTCAGTCGGTTAAGCATCTGACTTTGGCTCAGGTCATGATCTCATGGTTCATGAATTCGAGCCCCACATCAGGCTCTGTGCTGACAGCTCAGAGCCTAGAGACTGCTTCAGCTTCTGTGTCTCATTCTCTCTCTGACCCTCCCCCACTTGCCCTCTGTCTCTCTCTGTCTCTCAAAAATAAATAAAAAATGTAAAAAAATAAAATAAGAAAAATAACTAGGAATAAAAATAAATATATAAGACTTCCTTGGAAAAAATATATTAAAAAATTTGGAAAAATATGAGATTTAACAAGGAGATATTCTATACTCCTCAACAAAAGGAATCAATATTTTAGACATTAAATTCTCCCCAATGTAATCTAACGATTGACTGAATCTGAAATCAGAATCACCCAGGGATTCTTTCAGTAAGATGACAAAATAAAAATTCATCCAAAGTATATTGAAAAGCAAAAGTAGCCAATAACTTATTTAAAAATCAATGCTCCCAAAAGGTTAAGAACAATTATATTAAAAGAAAAGATCTGATCAAATTTCAACATAAAATGTAATACTCTATGCAATGAAAAAAAAATCACAAACAAAATTAAAAGACTATAAACATGATGGGTAAACATCTGCAGGACAAGTGTCTTCTTTTTCTTTTTTTAATATATAAGGCAGTCTTGACAAATATGAAGGAAAGAGACAGTATTTCTATAGACTTCACAAGACCAGGGGCACTTGGGTAGCTCAATTGGTTAAGCATCCAACTTCAGCTCTGGTCATGATCTCAGGGTTCGTTTGGTGGGTTTGAGCCCTGCACTCTCACCACAGAGCCAGCTTCGGATCCTCTGTCCCCCTCTCTCTCTGCTAGTCCCCCACTTGCATACTCACAAGCTCTCTCTCTCTCAAAAATAAACATTGAGAAAAAGAAAAAAAGAAGAAGAAGAAGAATTCACAAGACCAAAGGCCTGCAAACCTTTTCTGTAAAGGACAAATAGTAAGTACTTTTGGCTTTGCAGACACCAGAATCTCTGTTACAACTACTCAACTCTGCTCTTGTAGCACGAAAGAAGCCATAGACCATGCGTAAAGAAATAAATATGACTGTATTCCAATAAAGCCTTACTTACAAAAACAGGAAATGGGACAAAGTGGGCCCACAGGCCACAGTATATCAACCCCTGCAATAGACCTTTTTGTCCACAGCTATATTCCAGGTATACCTAGAAGTAAGCATGGTGTATATAAAATGTTCAACAAATATATGTTGAGTGAACAAGTAAATAAATGAATAGAAATAGGACAACACACACAAACAATTAAAGTCAACAGTAAAATATATGAAATTGTTCAAACTCACGTGATGACAAAGGGACAAATTAAAATCAAGACGTAACAGTTTCTTACTCTCAAAGTCACAAGGTATGTTTGTTTCTTTAATGATAATTCGTAGGTTTGGTAAGAATATAGGCTCATGCATTATCCTCATATGCTGCTGGTAGGCTTTTTTACTCTTTTGTCCTTAGTTACATACATAGAGAAAAGTGTCGAAAATAATGTAAGAGATTTATATATTCTCTCCCTCCAGTGACAGTTTTCAAATTGGTTGGATTCATTCTTAAAAATTATTGAGAACCCCAAAGGACTTTTGTCTGTTAATATCTATAATAGTTACCACATTAGAAATTAAAACAGAAACACTTAAACTTTTTATAATTCATTTAAAAGAGCAATAATAAATTCTTTACATGTCAACAGAAATAATGTTTTTATGACAACTACATTTTCCAAAGAAAACAATCACTGAGAAGAGTGGTATTGTTTTACATTTTTGCACATCTCTTTAATGTCTTGCCTGAAAGAAATCAACTGGATTCTTGTATCTGCTTCTGATTTCATTCTGTTGTGCCTCGCTTTCTTTGTGAAGGATATGAAGAAAATCAACCTTCAAGCAGTTATGTAGTTGGGAAAGGGACCGGTATTTTAATAGCCTTTTCTGATAACCAAAAATTCTGCTTTGGTAGTATACCAAAATTCAACAAGTGGTAGTTTCTAAATAGGCAGTTGAAATGTGGAATCTAAACCCATATCACTGAACTTTTTGTACTTCGTTACATTAAAATCTATTCATTTATCTTGCACTTTGAGTGGGTCTTTTCCCCATTCATGGTCTTGTAACATCATGCACTGACCATTTAGAAAATAGTTGTTCGATGAGTAAGGCACATCTTGCAGTTGTAGCTACGTTTTGTTGTACAACGTTCAAGATTTTATTTACTACGTCTCTACTGATCTCAGAGAAGTCTTTAGATTTTAGGGATCTGTCAAGCCCTCAGTGGTGGTTATAAGTTTTCCAAAATTCTAATTTTCATTTGAAAGCATGAAATTGTATCATTAACAAAAAATACTGTCAGTCATTTTCTTTGAAGTAGCAGACTCTTCATCACTGTTGAGAAAAAAGTTGGCCGAACACCCATAATAACCATAATTTGCCTCTTCTTCTTTCAAGAAAAAATGATATTCTATGAAGAAAGCACGTAGTTCAGTTCACAACTCAGTGATCATACTTTCATATGCCACAGAAGTGCTATATTCACACTATTTTGTCACTCTATTTTATTTAAAAAGTGCCCAAGTGTTCAGATTTAATTAACTCACTTTTATTGCCCCATCAAGGACACTCTTGAGTGAAGCCAGCTTGTTTGGTTTTGGTAAGCCTGGAGCGTGCACGCTATGGAAGGCACAGTGGCTACTCATGCATTTGACCCCACTGCCTTGATCCAGGCCAGGTTGCCAGTTTCATCCACCACTGGTTTTGCACCTTCAGTGCAAGTAGCAACATGGTGGAGAAGACAAATAAGTTTAAAACTTCACATAAATAATTCCATTCTATATGTATCCTTTGACCAAGATTTTTTACGTGTAACATTATGCCTTTATGTTTTTGAGATAGATGTAGGTTGATACATATAGATCCAGTTCATATCTTTTAGCTGCTGTATTGTATTTCTCTCTTTATTCCTCTATTGATAGGTATTTAGAGATTTCCATCTTTTACTATTGTGAAAGAGTCACTCTAGGTTGTGTTCCATGATGTGGACTTTTCAGGTCTAAAAGTAGGCATATACTGAGTTCTCCGTATCTAGATTGCCAAATTGTTTTTAACATGGCCTTATCAATTTACAACCTGGTATGATTCTTAACTGGTACTCTCTTTCTAGGGGCAAGTTTGGCAATGTGTGTCGAATACTCTAAGGGAAGAACAATTTTTGAACCAGAAATTCCAATTCTAAAAATTGACCACGAAGGTCATTTGTCCAGGAATGGGTACAAAGATTTTTTGTTGACAAGAGTTGTTTATGAGTATTTATAAAGTAGAAAATCTAGAATCTTCTAGATATTTAATAATAGGTGACAAGTTAAAAACATACTGTGGTTATCTCTTCATGGATATTATGTAATCCTTTTATGTCCTAATTTTATTTAATCAATATATGTTATTTTATATAACTATTCATCAAAATGGGTGATGGAAGTACAGGTAATTTTTTCTTTTCTTCTTTGTGTGTATTTTTTTTAATTAGCTTGTGTTATTGAGAATATTTTATTACAGAAGGAAAGAAAGAGGGGAGGGAGGACAGACAGATGGATTAGAGCATGTATTTTGAAACCTCATCCCAAACTAAGTTTCAAGTGAGGCCAAAAAAGTAGAACAGTAGATCAAATCTGACACAGCATAGGGGTGGTTTTTTAAAGCCTCCTGCAACCCCCAGAGATTTTGATTCGGTGGGTCTGAGGATCACTGCATCCCTGAAACGCATAAACCTCACACCTTAAGAAATACTAATTCAGAAACCGTAGCTAATTCCATCTGACTTGCCTACATTGATGAAAAATAAGGAGTCTTGTCATTTTTAATATCTGGCAGGCAAAAGAGACAAGCAATGGCTGGGGGAAGTTCTGGTGGTGCCTCTCCTCTCGGAGGCGGGAAGCTGAAGGCAGGAGCCTCTGCAACCGCATCCTGGGGCAGGAAGGAGCTCTCTTTCCTGCAGACCTGCCTCAGACTTTGCTTTCTTCTCCTTGGCATAGGCAGCCTGCCCTGAAGCAGACAAGGTCAAGTCTGCAGGTGGTGGCTCCAGGTGTTCCTCCTCACTTCTTTCCCATCCCTCCTTCCTCTGTTCTCTGGCATTTGGGTCACTTCCTCTGCAAATCTGAGCATCAGAATCTTTGGGTGAGCTTGCTAAGACACTTATTCCTGGCCCCCACTCCAGAGCTTCGGATGCCGTAGATTGCATTTGTAATAAGCTTGCAGGTGATAAAGCTTCTGGCCCATGGACTACGCTGAGATACAGACCAGAAATAGACTCACCGAGAGAGCCAGCCAGAGACTCAGGGGCTGAACAATCAATTGTTATTCATTAGAATTCCCGTCAGATGGCCATTTAGAAATGCAGATGTGGAGGCAGTAGTAGTAACAGCATTAGTAGGGGGAGTGGTAATGAGAATAGCAACAGTAATAATAGAAATAGGAATCATGGGAAGATTAATAATGAAATCACACAAATAACTGAGGGCCATTTTTATTCCCATGTTTTGATGAAAGTCTTGAACATGGTCTCATCCGAACAGAGACAAGATCTCGGATGCAAAAGTGTTATGAAATCACGAATTTAAAAAAATGACTCTTTGGGGCGCCTGGGTGGCTCAGTCGGTTAAGCGTCCGACTTCGGCTCAGGTCATGATCTCACGGTTCGTGACTTCGAGCCCCTGAGTCAGGCTCTGTGCTGTCAGCTCAGAGCCCGGAGCCTGCTTCAGATTCTGGGTCTCCCTCTCTCTCTGCTCCTCCCCCACTCACGCTCTGTCTTGCTCTCAAAAATAAATAACATTAAAAACAAAAATTTTTTTTAAATGTCTCTTTAAATTGGATGTGTTACATTTTTAGTGAAAGCAAGGTCTTTAAAAACATGCCAGACCTTATGATCTAGAAAAAGCTGTTTCTTTTCCTCCTGCAGGGTATTATTTATCTTTGGTTAATAGATTCAGCCAAGCCATTTTTATAGCCTCACATGTTATCAAAAAGTGTTTTCGTTTCTCAATCTAACTACTCCCTTTCTCAACTTATTGCATTAAATCTGCCTTTAGCGGCCAAGTATAAACTGAAGTCTAGATAAAAGGGATTTTTTTTTAAACCCCATTTGTGTTTTTCCTTTTTGTGTTAACTTATAAATACAGTAATTGGCGGTTAATGAGATGTAAGTGCTGTAGCCTCAGACTCTTTGGGTTACTCATGTCTCTGCACCATTTTCATCCGGCCCTCATTTTCCACACACCAGACCTATAATTATGCCAAAATTTATCCAAGCCAGAGAATATTTTGTTTTTCCCTGTTGCTACCTACGGTCCGTAAAGTTATGGAAAACGCTGGGCATGCAAAACTAATTTTAATCCCCCCAGTAAAAATTCTGAGGGGCAATTCAATAAGATATCATTAAAGGTGTGTGAATCGTAGATTGCAGAGATCACTGAGGCACCCAGAAAGCATCTGATCTAGCTGTTTGGCTTTAGTATTAACCCCATTTTGCAGATGAATTAGCCGAGGCTCACAGAAGTAAAATATATGTGAAGCTGGGATTTGAACTAGAGATCTATCTGGCCCTAATACCTGTGCCTTGTCGGGGAGGGTGGCGGGGCGGCGGGGGGGGGGGAGTGGTTGGCAGGTGTCTCTTGCCTCTCTGGACAGTGTTTTTTTTATTGCATCATGCGGTTGCCTCCTACCTTGAACTCTTTCATCACATGGTTGAATGTTTTTCATAAGCTTTTAAAGCTCCCTTTATATTTGATTTGTACAGTATCTTTTAACGACAGTGTCCTTGCAACAGATATTTTGATGTACTAAATTTACACATGCACCTGAGTGAGGAAGACACATGCATCATGTTTTGTATTAAACTCCAGGTCTCATGTTTATGTTGAAAATTTCAGTCTTTGTTTCCACTCAAGTGCTAATCTTTCTAAAAATGTCCCTCATGTTGAAGGACATCCAAAAGGCAGTAACTTATTAGAACCTTGGGTTCAGATTACAAATGGGTTTGGCTAGCTCAGTGTTAAAGTTCAAATTATCTCAGAATTATTTTAAATATTTGTACAGGAACACTGATTAGTTTACTAACGTGTTGCCTCATAACCATCCACTAATAACCACCTTGGTCTGTGATCGTTAACTCCAAGGGCTCAAGTGAGCTCTCGGCAAAGGTAATTTGCTTCAGTGCCTGAAGCTGTCATATGATGTCTTTTTCCTAGGATGTGGAAGAGTTGACTCAGAAAAGGAATTTGAAACGGAGTTTCAGACCGCATTTTATTATTTGCACAGAAGAGTTGAAAAGGAAGTTCTGATGAGGTAATGTCCTTCCCTCTGTGCCCCCTTTTTGTAGTTAGTGCTTCCTAATTATTTACATTTAAACTGGAGACTGGCAACCTGGTGTAGGGGAAAGAACGTCTGTGCGCGAGTCAGGACACCTGGGATTTGGTGCTGGCTCTGTTGTGCAACTCATGACCTTAGACAAGTCATTTTGCCTCTCTGGGTGTTGGTTTCTATAAATGAGAAAGTGACACAAGGTCATTCCTAAGCTGTAGAGTCTGTACATATGTGCATTCTGCCAAAAGAAGCTAAATTAGCCAGAAGACAACAGACGTGTGTATAGATCTCTCTGTTTCTAGCCTTTGGCCGGGCTGGCTGCATGGACAGCAACCTGTGCTTGGTTTAGTTACGGTCTTGCTGTTACCATCTTGAAATTCTTCACACTTTTTGAACAAGAGCCCTGCATTTTCATTTTATTCAGGACCAAATTGTGTAACAGGTTCCTGCCTTTTGACAATACATTCCTTATCATTGTGTCGATCAGCTGAAAAAAAGGAGTCATAACTTCAAATTGGTCACTTTTGCCACCGTTGTACCTTTTGGGTAGACCGAGGGGAGCAAAGTGTTGACAAAAATGTATCTGTGAAATTTTTTGGTTATTTTCAATGACCTGGGTTTTTGATGTCTACATTTTCCTTTTGCCCTACCTTGTCCTGAGGAGGGACATTATGCTCTTACGGGTGGCTCTTGGAAGCTCTGATTTCCTCTCACTTCACAGGTAAACTGTGCACGCAGGCTTCTGTGACTCATATTTTGGAATCTTTGTAGTGTCCAATCCCATTTTTTTAACAGATAAGGGTTAATTACTGGTATTCATCACTAGGCATTTCCAGTCTCTCCACCCAGCATCCTTTTTGCCACTGCTCCCTAATCGGTTGTAGTACAATACAGAGGATGATACTTGTGGCTTTGAATCATCATTTTGTTGTCAGTTGTTATGTTTCTGGAGAAGCTACAATTACAATAGCATGACAGACAATTACAATAGCATGACAGACAGAGAGATGACTTCTCCACCAGCAACTTGCTTTGTTTTGACCAAATGAGCTCCTCTTCACCTTTACAGATAGAATCGCCACCCCCAATGCTGCGAGGTCAATTCCATATGAAAGGAGACTTGTCAAATGCGCTAAAATTAAAATGCACATTCATGTGGGGGCCAACTTCATTGTGCCGGCTAACACTGATAAAAAATTACCCTGGGATTGCAAGGAATATATGCTTTCTTGGTTTATTCATTATTGCATGCCAAAGTATGAAAGAGCAAAAGAGACAGAGGAAAGTGTTTCTGTGTACCCACTGATGGCTGGCTGTGGTTTTACATTATGAGCCTACTTTCAGATATGTAGAACAAATCTCTAAGCGATGAAATGACCAATTTACATATCATATCCAAGATAATAAAGTGCTTTGATGGGTCCTTCTCGAGTCTCCTTTTTCAAAGCATCGAAAATGCCAAACCAATCCTCAAACACTGTTCTTTTCTTTTACAGATCCAGTGTTCATAATCTCCCCCAAATGCTTTTTGCCCTCAATAAATTCTACTTACTTAAAACTTGATGACAGCTTTTAATTATATTAACAGGGTCTAAATGTTTAAAAATATCCAGCTAGACTTTTTCCTTCATAAAACTGAAATGTAAGTGACTGTATGTTGATTTCTTTTTTCTTTTTTTCAAGTTTTTATTTAAATTGCAAGGAGTTCACATATGCTGTAATATTAGTTTCAGGTGCACAATATAGTGATTCAACATTTTCATACATCACCCGGAGCTCATCATGAATTCTCTAATTGCTGCTCTGTCTCCTGACTTCTAGATTGGGGAATGTGCCATTTTATTTTTTAAATGATATAAATTAGTGTTTTGATTCATACTTCTGCTTAAGAATAGTAAAGAACCAATTGATACATTTTAAAAAAATTTTTTTTTACATTTATTTATTTTTGAGAGACAGTGAGACAAAGTGAGAGTGGGGGAGGGGCAGAGAGAGAGGAGACACAGGATCGGAAGCCGGCTCCAGGCTCCGAGCTGTCAGCACAGAGCCCGACGCTGGGCTCGAACCCACAGACCATGATATCATGACCTGAGCCGAAGTCGGACGCTCAACCGACTGAGCCACCCAGGCGCCCCCAATTGATACATTTTTAAAGGGAATGCAATTGGTCATTCAACAGTACTGATAACAAGCAAAACAGCAGTCTCAGCTTCTATTTATAAGTTCCTTCTATCCAATTCAATGAACTATTCTAGCAATAAATTAGCAGTTTTGAAACTGTGGGATTTTTTGATGAAAAGAACCAAAGTGAAACTCCTCAAGTAATGAGGTAAATGGTTTAGTTCCATGCATCTTATTTCAGAACACCTTTTTTGAACCCTGCTTTACAAAGATTCCAAAATAAGAGCCATAGAAAACGAAACATACAGTTTACCTACGAAGAAAAAGAAAATCAGAAATTCGAGCATCCATTGAGTAGAGTATAATGTCCATCCTCGGTGACTTCCAGGAGATGAGGGCACCCACTCAGTGTCTTCTTATAAAAGTTGGTCTCTTCTGGAGAGTGACCCAAAAAGTGCATTAGCATCATACTATAATGTGTACAATTCAGTGGTTTTTAGTACATACACAGAGCTGTGCCCCCATCACCACAGTCAATTTTACAACATTTCTATCACCTCAAAAAGAAATCCATTAGCATGGATTTCTCCCCCACTCCTACCCCAGCCCTAGGCCACCACTAATCTGCTTTCTGTCTCTATACACCTGCCTAAGCTAGACATTTCATGAAAATGGATCATATAATCTATGGCCTTTTGTGAGTGACTTCAATCTCTTGCATCATATTTTTGGGGTTCATCCATATTCTATTCATACATACATGTATCAGGACTTCATTCATTTGCATTGCCAAATAATGTTCCATGGCATGGATAATAACCTCTTTTGCTTATCCATTCACCAGTTGGTAGATATTTGGGTTGTTCTGAATTTGGGCCGTTATGAATAATGCTGCCACAAACATTTTGCACGAGTGTTTCTGTGCACATATGTTTTCGTTTCTCTTGGATACATATCTAGTAGTAGAATTGTTGAGTTATTTGGTAATTTTCTGTCTAACTTTTAAGGAACTGTCAGACTTTTCCAAAGTAGCTGCATCATCAGGTGTAAGCATTCCTTTTGCATCATCAGGTGTAAGCATTCCACTTACTCCACATCCTTGTCGACACGTCTTACCTGTCTTTTTGATGATAGCCATTCTAGTGATTATGAAATAGTATCCCTTTGTGGTTTTGGTTTGCATTTCCCTCATAGTTGAAGAAGCTGAGCATCTTTTCATGTGCTTATTGCCCATTTGTATATTATCTTGGGAGAAATGTCTGTTTAGATCCTTAGCCATTTTCTAGTTGAGTTACTTGTTTTGACATTATTGAATTGTAAAAGTTCTGTATATATTCTAGATATGAGTTCTTCATAAGAAATATAATTTACAAATATTTTCTTCCATTCTGTGGGTTGTCTTTTTCACTCTCTTGATGGTCTCCACAGAAGCAGAAAGGTTTTTAATTTTGATAAGGCCCAATTTATTGTTACTTTGTTGCCAGTGCTTTTGGAATTCTATCCAAAAGGGCTTTGCATGTATGTTAGCCAACTTGACAATAAATTATGCTTAAAAAAATGAAATGCAAAAAATGGAAAACAAAACAAAAAAAGGCTTTGCATATCCCAAGGTAATGAAAATTCTCTCCTACATTTACTTCTAAGTGTTTTACAGTTTTAGTTCTTACATTTAAGTCTGTAATCTGCTTTGAGTTAATTTTTCTGTACGGTGTGAAGAAAAGGTCTAAATTTATTCTTTTGTATGTGGGTATCCTAGAGTGAATTTTTAAAACAATCTCCTCACTGATAGTGAACATCTTGCTGAAAGTCAGCTGTGTGATGAACTTCATGGGGCATGCCACATGAGGCATCTATACCAAAAGTGAATTGCCAGAGAGTTCCAGCTTCTTTCTGCTCTCCCCCAGGGATCCCATACACTGGTTTAAATTCTTTTTTTTTTTTAATGTTTATTTTTGAGAGAGAGACAGAGATAGAGTGCTAATGGGGGAGGGGCAGAGAGAGAAAGAACACAGAATCCGAAGCAGGTCCCAGGATCTGAGCTGTCAGCACAGAGCCCAATATGGGGCTTGAACTCACAAACTGTGAGATCATGACCTGAACCAAAGTTGGACACTAAACCAGCTGAGCCACCCAGGTGCCCTTACACTGGTTGAAATTCTAAACACACACTTGGAACTACCAAAGAACACATTTACAAAGCCTCTGAACAGTATGCTGAGGTCTCCCTAATGGGTGACAGGGGTGGGGGGATACTCAGAAATTAGATGAAGAGTGATGTCAATCACTAAAGGTTTCCAAAGGAGTTGTGTTCACTGTTGTGCACTAATACACATACACACACTTAAACTGCAGTGTGTGACCTATAAGTCAGGAGATGCCTGGCTGAACGCCTTGGTGCTATTGAGGATGTCTCATTGCTTTGTGCTCTTACCTATTTGAATGAAAGAAGGAAGCTCCTTGAAACTTAGGAGTCAAATTACTTCCAAGAAGGTTATGCTATTGTCTTATTTGAAAGCACTCAAGAAAACAGCAGAAGGCCCTTGAGTGAAATGTAGTCCAAAGAAAAGGGGAATTGCCACCCATACCCACAGTTCTGTGCTGCTGTGGCAGGCAGGACCAGCAATTAGGGAAACCCCCATCTGCCACGCCACCAGACTGAGTCCAAGGTTAGGAACAAGTCACGTTTTTTCCCTCTCTTCAGCTCTCAAAGTGCTGATTCTTGTACAGGCAGGTTCATCTTCCACAAATGGCCTCTGTGTACTTGTCCAGGAAGGGAGCATGAATGACAAGTGTCTTTCTACACTGCTGAGCTTAAAGAAGGCAAGTTAAGTATGCTTTTGGGGATCATATTGAAACTTCCATCTCTTCCCATAAATCCCCCAGGAAAATATATTTTTATTCCAAGAAGGAAGCAAGGAAAATGGGATCTCACAGACCTGGATCCAAATCCCGACTCTGCTATATACTCTGGGTAATTTTCAGTGAAGTATTTAACTTTTTTGAGCCTCATCTTTCTCTTCTGCATTATGGGACTATAAAAATATCTATTAATGGCCATCATCGGATAAGCTGGGATAAAAAAATGTAAAATCCTGCCTTCAAGTCGGGAGTTAGTATCTGTTCATGCTATTTCCCTTTCAATCCAAAGATATGGTGGACTCCCAGTTTTAAAACTCATTTTGGGGGGCCTTGAACCCAAAGAATTAAAAGGACCATTAGCTAAAATGAAGGTTGGATTTAAAATTCAACACGTCAGATCCCCGTCCTATATCATTGTGTTCCTTCAGTAGTCTGAAAGCTTGGCAAGGTGTAGGACTCCTCCTCATGGGGCCTTCCGGCCACCTGAGGAAAACATCACTACCATCCATGACTTTGGTGATTCATTAGCATTCCAGCAAACTACCCAGCTGTTTGAATCACCGGGTATTTATTTTCTTTGGTCTGACTATGCAAAGATGAAATGCAGCTGCCTGGTTTTGGAAAAGCTTTCTTGGTCTATGTCCTTTGGTTAGGTTAAGCACTGGAATGTGCTGTGACCTTGGTCTGCACACTAACCTTTCCCCGGCGTCCCTAGAGCTTGTTTGATGCCGATATTTATGGGCCACGAAGCTGAAACTAAGCCTGAGCTTCCCTAAGATGCTTTCTGGGGAGGTTCATTGTTCAGCAGGGGTATTTGTGTGACTGTCAGTAGGAGGGGACGTTTACCATAACACGCGTGTGAGGCCCTGGACAGAGGAAGTTATGATAAGGAGGCATGGAACCTAGGTTGCTTCTTCAAATGACATGGGGTGTGTAGTTCTCTCAAGCACTCCCATTGCCTCTGTATGGTAAGCAAAACACTGATCTGTTCTCCCATGGACCTCCCTGTAATGTCCTAAACATCGTTAGTAAATAACAGGCATGGGAGGACTTTGCCCCAAGAGCAATGCATACATCCAGATAGTGGCATCTGTGTTATTTGTATTCCTATGGAATTCAATTTAGTTGCTTTCTACAGAATTTTCAGAATCCCCTTAATGATGGTATGTCAAACGTTGAGAACAACAAATTTAAGAACTATAAATGAGTAGGTATGAAAAGAAACAATAATTCAATGAGGAATTTAGCATTTATTTTTACTAGGCCACATTATCATATATGTCCTTTTTAGAAACTGGGTGAATATAAGTAGAGATATTAAAAAGTAGAATAAACTACCTACTCTCCACATCAAGAGAGGAGAACAGAGGTATATATAAATTCCAAGCAGTATACGTTCCAAACCTCAAAATCCTTTTCTGGAATTTGGCCTGGAATATATAAATCTGGACATATAAGTACAAATGTTACTCATATAACTATAAATATGTAAAGCCTAAAGTATTTGATTTTGAAATGCAGTCAGTTATAACTTAAGACACATTTAAATATACTCCATTTCTGCTGGAGTTCAGCACATCCCCTGGCAAAAATGTAGGACTTTATAATGGGAAAAAGAAACCATGGAGAATAATTTGAGGATGATTTCTAGTTGATAATAACTTTTAACATTTTTTAGATGGAGAAGTCCATAGTGTTACTTTATTGTTTTTGTTTTACTTTATTGTTTTTTAATGTTTATTTATTTTGACAGAGACAGAGAATGTGAGTGGGGGGGGGGGGGCAGAGAGAGAGAGAATCCCAAGCAGGTTCCACACTGTCAGCACAGAGCCCAACACAGGACTCGATCTCACAAACTCTGAGATCACGACCTGAGCTGAAATCGAGAGTCAGAGCCTTAATCGACTGAGCCACGTAGGCGCCCCATAGTGTTACTTTCGGTGAAATCTAGAATTAATTCTCAATTAAATCTAGAATTTACATTTGGGAAAAAAAATTCGCTAAACCTTCAATAAATTCAACAATAGTAAAGCATTATGTAATTTCCCCAGATGTGGAGGAAATAAAAAGGGGGCTTCCAGTTTAAACAAAATCTTGTGCATGGTTGTAAGGAGCAAAAGAAAAGTGCTTTGGAAATAGCAACGTACTCGGCAGGCTACCAGGAGGGGGGCCTTAGAGTAGGGCGGTAAGGAGACTGGCTTTGCAGCCAGATTGCATGTGTCCCAAATCTTGTACAAATTCTCTGCACCCCAGTATCCACATCTGTAAAATAGGGATCATAATAATTCCTATTACTGCTATGAAGAGAAATCAGCACATGTAAAATTCTCAGGACAATGTCCGGCATATAGAAAGTGCTCCGCTAATGTTGGTAATGATGATGGGGAGATGATGATGCGAGTGTTTTGGGGGTGGGGGGAATGAGACTACAAGAGGAGGAAGTATTTGTTTTTGAAAATGAGGGAATAACCAGCTAACCCAATCTGCTTAAAGAGGAGTGAATTGAATACTAGAAAATAATTAGGTTTGGAATTAGAATGGAAAGGGATACCCAGTTCATAAGTACGTATTCTAAGCTGAGACAATTGTCTTTCTTGACACTCGCAGAAATATTATTAGCAGCACTTAATTTAAAAGTGAAACATTTTGAGCAGTTATTGGACATATATCAAGGAGCCACAAAATTACAGTTTAAAAACAAAGTTTAACAAGAATGTAATAGTAAGTATCACAGACATTATGAAATGATGATGTGGGATAATAAACGTTTTTATTGCCACAAATACGGGATGACGGCATTATGCAAGAACAGTAGAAAAAATAGCCTGACTCCAGAGAGAGGGACATCTCTCCACAAGACCTTTTTCCAGAGCAAAGCTGTATTTATTCTTTATGCTTTTGACCCAATTTTGCCGCCCATTTTCTGAAAGAATGGCCCCAAATTCTACACTGGAGAGCCAGGGCCACCTAAGCCTTACCTTTTGATGGCTGTGACCCATGTCCCTGAGCGGTGCCATTGCCCCCCCCCCCCCAAGAAGCTTCTCAAGGCCATCCAACTCTGCCCACTCACCTCCCCACTTGCTTGCTTCATGGCTTCCTCTGCCTGGCTGAGCAGCATGCCAGAACTCTGCCTTGGATGCCCCTTCCCTCCTCTCTGCCACTGACACAGGCTGGGCAAAATGGCCCCCAAAGACATTCATCTCTGCTTCTCTACCAGCTGAGGGAAGGAACTTGTCTGTGGGCTATTTCAGATCCGCCAAAATTATTCCAGCAACACTTGGCAAAAGCCCAGGCTGTGAGATTTTCAGGCTAAAAATGGAGAATTGGGGCCAATATTCTTACTCTAATTTTCTTAATTCCAAGAGTTTAAAAATAAAAAAATATCTATATGTGTGTATTCGGTAAAAGGATTGGGAAGCAGCTGGGCAGCCTGGCTGAGAGGCTGGATAAAGACAGAGCAGCTGTGTTGGTCTTAAGCCTGAGCTGGCTGTGTAACCCTTGATTTCTTTGAACTCTGGGCCTGAGGATTCAGAGCCATAAAACAAAGCTAACAAGTGTTGAGCTATCTGATTTCTTGTGAGACATAAAGAGGGGAGTTGATTGTTAAGCAGTTTGCAAATGGAAAGTATTGCAGAAATGCTTATAATAATAAAAGGCTTATTATAGCACTTTCCCAGGTTCTGGGACGACTGTAATGGGAAGGATGGCACACACAAGACCTAACACGTCTATCAAAGAACTGGTGGATGTCTGCAAAAGTAAATACTCTATTATATACGGTGATATCTCATATGCCGATCAACATAGTAAGTCTAGCTGGACAGCCGCTCTAGTTTAAGATAAGCAAAGCAAGCCTGGGAGCATTTTAAAGCCATGTATACACAGGTAGATACAGTTAAAGTCTGTTTCAGTGGGAGGGTAGGGATGAGGGGTGTGTCATATCCCGTGGTATTGTCACACTACCTTATATAATAAAGTGCCTAGCATTCTATGTGTCATATAGTAACTGACCAATAAGTCATCAGTTCTTGCCCTTTCTCCTAGCATTTTGCCCTCAGTGGGAGATGACTTGGGGAGAGGGTCATGGGAAGTTTTGAGTGCCAAGGGCACACAGTCTAAACAAAATCAGGTTTGCTATACAAACGTAGTCTCGGGACATGTTTGCCGTTCCTTCCTTCCTACGAGATTGTCACCCTATGTCATGCCTATGAAGACGTTTTTGACCTGTCATTAGTTATCTTTCATTCATTCAATGAGTGCTGTAAAAATCCCTGTTGATTCAACTACATCTGTGATGGACACTGACAGTGTTCGAAGGTTGTGATTCCCTTTAGTGAACACCGCTGAACAGATTCTTACTTGTTGAGTATTGCTTATTGCTTCGGCGATCTTTATAAACACTGCCAAAAGCCTTGAATCTTCTCTCAGTTGAGTGTATCTTTGGGGTTGTTTTGGATGTTAAAACTAACCTTTTGGCAGAGAGTGAGTGAACAAGGAAAGGGGAATTGAGGTAGGAAGCAGTTTGCCGAAAGATCCTTGGAAAAGAAAGCTTTTTCGCCCTGCGTTACATTTTGCATTCCATTAGAGACAGCGGATTGAAAACAAAGCACAAATCTGGCTGAGAACCTGAAAGGCAAGTTTCAGCAGGAGTGAATTTTTAACAGCCTCAAAGAGGGGGTTAAAATGAAATTCTGACAACCTTAACTACACTTTTTCTCGAAGTATTGCTATAATGATAAAAGGTGAAATGTCAGCAGTCACCTATTATTCTGTCGAACAGCACTTGATAATTTTTCCTCTGTGGGAGCACTTGCCCTTTTATAGTGTTGACTCTGCGTTTTGACTGACTGCCCAAAGATCACAATTACTTAAACCGTTTACCTGCACTTGGGCAGCACAGCCAGGACCGGTTCTGCATAGCTAGATCCTCTGGGGGTTTCCTGTTGGTGGCTTCAGATAAACAAATGAGGCCTGTGATATGGGCTATTTACTGCCCCTGGTTTTTAAACCACTTCAATAACCTGTCTTCCTCCTTAAGCTTTGGAAACACACTGATGGTCATGTTTTCTGAAGAGGAGAGCCCAACTTCTTTCTGTGTGTCAGGAAAATATCTTCATACATCAAAGCGACACAGAGGCTCCTTTAGAATATTCTAGAAAAGTAGACACTGCCTTACCACAAATGGTGAAGGGGTCTTCTATTTAATTCTGTTTGTGTAACATGCATCCTTTGAACAACTGCTGTGTTCACCAACCTGGGGCATCTGCTGGGGGAAAGCTACCAAGATGACAATTACACAGACCCAGCCTGCAAAGAGGCTTATATTTTGTAGGAAAAGCCAGATGAAAGATATAAATTATTGAGGTAAGTAGGCTGACCAAGCAGGTAGCCTACCTTGAGCTTAGAAACTGGAATATTAGAATTGGTTATGACCCATCAAACTCAAATGTCTTTGGGGCTAAACAGGTAAAAGAAATGAATGAAGGATGCCCATAAGGACTGTAGCACAGTGGAGGATGTGAGCACCATTTAAATGGAACACCATCCCTCAGTTAGAGCTGTCAGTGCCATGCAAGTGATGGCCCATTATCACCAGGCTTTCAGCTTTTTCAAAACTTTTTTTTTAACGTTGACAAGTACTTCACCAGGTCTAACTCCTGAAAGGGTACATACAAAAAGAATTCTAAGAACCAAATGTGGCCTATAGGCCAGTAGTTTTTTTTCCCTCTGGGTTATGGCATGTGCTGTTATAAAATTCCATCTCATTTTCATTGTCATTGGTTGTCACAGGTTAGGTTGCATGAGAAGCTGATTCTGAAACAGAATTCAGCCAGGAGGTGGTTTACTGGGGAGTGTTCTTGAGATCAACACCTTTAGTGGGAAAGAGAAGGAAGTAGCTCTGGAGAGAAAAAAGTTGAGCTGCCATGCAGTCTCAGTGGAGGTCTTGGCCAATCTCAAAAAGGCTAAAACTGGATGATCCCTCAGAGTTGCTCCACGTTGATTGAGGGGACAGGGTCTTTATACCCAGCATGGACCAGTCGTTGGATGTGGGGTGCTTTGGGAAGGGGTGTGACTTTGAATGATGGCCTCTTCTTGACTAAAGAAATATCCATCGGGACCAGCAGCACTCCAAGTAGCTGGGGAATCAGCCCTTCTTCTCTGAAGGGGGATCTGGATGCTGCATCACAGCAGCCATAAGAGGGGTAGGTAGATTTTTCTACATGGGCTGTGTTGTCCCTGAAAATGAGGGGCAAAGTCTCAATCATCTTTGAATTGATCTGACACCATGCCCTAGAGAAGAGAGATGATCTCATATACATCATTTTCCCCCATTCCCTCTTTTTCTTCCCCACTTCTTGCTGTCCTGTGTACCTCCTACAGAAGCTATTGGAACAGAATTCCTAACCCCCTTGAGGAATTCCTAGCCCCTTGATTCAACTCAGAGCTGTAATGTTGTGGCCTACAATACATATTGCCGGCATTTGTAAAGATAAAGATTCAACCTAAGTATATGGAGATGTAATGCAATGTAATGATTCACTCATATTTACAGCATATGCTTTCTGATAGCCTAGTGTGTGCCAGGCACTGAGCTACCCACTTTGAACAAAATATATTCTCTGCATGCAAGCAGTTTGGTATTTGGTTGGCAATGCAGGTGCATAGGTGCTGTCACAGGGCAGGTCACAAAAGTTGTCTTGGAAAGCCACTTGGATTAAAACCTGTAGTTAGAAACAATTATAATTATTTTGGTGAACAATAATTCACCAAGGCAATGCCAGTTGGGCCAGAGAGTGTCAGATTATAAAATGCGTTAAGAAGATAGTCTCTGCAAGATTTGGTGAATATTATTAGCAAAAATGTAGAGTGAGGAAGTGAGGACACCATGTCCTAACACCTTGTCCAGGTTGTAGGCTTACACATGATTGTAGAATGGGAAGGTGGAATGAATGATGGGATAACTAGAAAGAAAAATGCAAAGCACAAGGTATAAGCTACCGATAAGTAAGATGTAGTTTAGTGCTTAATAACTGTTTATGGAATTTATTCCTCCTTGTGAAGTAAGGCACGCAGACATTAATAACTCTTACATCTGTCATATTTTGATAACTATAATTAGAGCCATGGACAGTGCACTATGGAAAGACAAAGGGGAAGAAGGCATTAACTCCAAATGATGAGATGGGAAGATCTTCTGGAAGTAGGCTAATGATAACAATAGCTAATATGAATCATTGTTAAGTACTGAGGACTGTGTTAAGTGCCTTTTATGTCTTAACTCATTTAGTCCTTTCCGCAATCCTATAATATCGACACTATTACCATCCTCTCTGTATAGAGGTGAATAAACTGAGACTCTCAGAAACATGAAACAATTTACCTGAGATTCGATGAGAAGAAAGTGGTGGCCCTGGAATTTGAACTCGGGTTATCTGAAGCCAAAGTCTGCTGTCTTGTCACAAAATTAGACTATCTCCCACTTGAAATGGACCTGGAAATAAACATGGGAGAGCAGAGCATTCCAACTGAAGGGGACCGTTTTTCAAAGGTCTGATGATACTTCAAGTTGAGGGGTAGGGAGGGGAGAAATGCATGAGGTATGACCAAACGTGAGCTACAGGGCTGGGAGCATGGTTTGAAGTTTAAGTTCAGGAAATTAGATGCAATTGTGTTGCTCAGTGGCCTTAAATACCAAACCGAGGAGTTAGGGTTGTGGGAGGGGAAGTGGTAAGATCTGCATTCAGAAACAATAACTCTGTGAAGGGGTGGACAGATACACGGACATACTGGAGGCAGTGCTACAGAGGAGAAGGCCCCTGAATATTGTCTAGGCACTTTGTACGCAGGACGAGGACAGGGCCAGTAGAAGGAATGGAGGGAAGAAATGGGAAGGTAGGAGGTGGGAAACAAAGGGTTTGGTGAGTGCAATGGCTCAGGTTTTGAGTTTATGTTGTCGGGAACACAGGATGAACATAAAGTTGGGTGCAGAGAGAACATGAGCTCACTTTCGGGTTGTAAGAATGGCAGTTCGGGCCTCAAGGGAGAGGCTCTGTCTAGCAGAGAATTGGGAACCCCCCCTTAGAGGTTCTGATGGACCGTGGAGCTTAGATAGGGTGGGGCTGAGGTTAAAGAAAAGGCATCTAGGCTGAGAAGTCTAAAAGTCTACATTTAAAGAGAGGGCAAAGGAAGATGATTTTTTAAAAAGTCATAGTGTACATCATGTGATTAAATAAGAAGTGAGTGCTCCTGTAGCCACAGGCTGTGAAAGAAATATGTGAAGTTGTAATTTTAGGGTAAGAGTTAATATTTGAGATTGGGTAAAATGTTTCAGGAGAAAGGCGAGATTAACACATGATGATTTATTGTGAAATTTCCTAGAAGCTCAGTAGGCCAGTTCCATGTGGGAACACAGGCCTGACTTCCCATGGAGGGTGGTGAGGTCGGGTTGTCCCAACGTCTCAATTGTTTGTTGGCTACTCAGTACACATATCTCCTATTAAACCAGCATATGATGCTATTGAATTCTGACTTTAGAGTAAGTGTAGATTATTCCTTTTATTCTAATGACAACATAATTGCTGGATCCATTTTTATGATATATAGTTCAAAATTCCCAACATTTAAAGGTAGTTTATGTTAGATATAACAGGAAGGAGCAATCCCCCAGGATTTGAAGAGTGTGACAATACAACCAGCCCATCTCTGCTCCTCCAGTACATACAAATGCTGTGTGTGTGTGTGTGTGTGTGTGTGTGTGTGTGTGTGTGTGTGTGTGTAAAAATTATAGTGTATTTTATTTTTGTCTGGGAATCATCTGGCAGTTTGGGTGCTCCCCTAGACACAAGTGAGAATGTCAAAGCCAAGGGTGGAAAGAAATTTCTGTTGCAGAAATTTGCAACATAGTTTATTCTCCCAAATAGCAGGCTTGTGGCCAGTTGTCTTTCCCTAATTATTAATAAAAATTCAGCATTTCAAACTAGATTCTCATTCTCCAGCAGTTATTAATAGAGCTCCATCTTTAGGACATCTGCAAGACATCACTTATAACAGAATTCTTGACATACCATAAAATTCCTATGTCTAATAGGAATTTAAGGTCTACTTAAAAATGACAATCAGGTTGTGCCATTTTTCTTGGTAAAAAATTTCTCTTCCCCGATGAAGCCTTACAGAAAAAATTATACCTTTACTTAAATTTTATTTTAATCGAGGTATTACATTTATGCAATCATAAATCATATCAGTCACAAATCATAAATGTATGGCTCAGTGAATTTTTACATATGTATATACCTGTGAAGCCACCAGCCACATCAAGTTATAGAACATTTCCAGCACCCAGGAGCCTCCCTCTCTCATTCCTCCTCACTGTCAATCTCATGCCGCAAAGGTAACCTCTATTCTGACTAACCTCTAATGGTCTGTGATGCATAGGTTTTAGGTGTAATACTTACACATCAATACATTCTGAACCATAGTTATTGGAGTGTGCTGGAATATTGGGAAGTACTCTTGACTTCTTTCCAGAGGTCACTTGTTTAAGAAGAACTCTTTGTATTCAAGTGAATAATCCTTGGGCTTTTGCAATCAGAAATGGCATACTCTAATTATACTAAGGGTGAATAATACCAACAGTGGAAATTATACTGAGTGAATGATTTTATGAAATTCTTCCCTCTAAAGGAGTCATAGATTTTCACCCATTTTCACAGAATCAGATCTCTGCTAAATTCTGCTCTCCTTTCACTGTTCCCCCAGGCCTAAGTGTGCTGGTGGATATCATCTGAATGCGACTTCTTTGTACCCATCGAATAAAATTATATAGTATAGTATAGTATAGTATAGTATAGAATTGATAATACCTCATAATACTTCATCTTATAATCCTTATCTCCAACTCTGGAAGTTCTCCTGGTTATGATAGTTTCCAACACATAAGAATGCAGAATTTGATAAATGACAATTCAAGAACATCCCTCTCATTTAACAATTCGAGAACCCTGAAAACAATGCTAAGTGACCTTTTTTTTCTTTCTGTTCTATGGTTCAGAAAGAACCTTGTTCTGTGATGATATTCTAAGTCCTAACTTGACCAATGTCAGGAAACCTAACTTAAAAGATCTTGGGCACATTTCTTCAGCTACATCTTGGTGTGGCCCAGGTTGCTGCTGCTGCTGCTGCTGCTGAGATAATCCTCCAGACTAGAAGGCATCTGAGAGATACTAGCAAGAGGTTAAAGAGAAATAAAAGCAAAGAAAGATCTCTGATTATTAACTCCAAAAATTCTTCCCTAAGTGTTGAGAATTTGCCTTCTAGAATTGTTGCAGGAGCTGTTAATTCTGTCAAGGGAAGGGAAGGTCAAATTAGGTTAACGAGATTTACTTGTTCTTTAATCAAAATTAAAGAGAATCTTAATTCCTACACATTGCTCCTTTCTGTGAAAAGACTATGACAATGGTACTTAATTTCCTGGGAGAATTTTCTAACACCTTTAATGAGGGGAAAAAATGAGTGTTTGCATGAGTATGTAAACACACGTAAGAATGCGTGTGAGATCTGTTTATGCTTGAAATAGAACTGAATTGAGTTGGCAAGAAAAGGGAATTGTGTTCATACGCAGGTTTCTTAGAGTTACAATTATAGCCCTAGTGACAGGATAACAAGAAACTAATTACCTTTCTAGGCTGCTGAAGACATTTTGAGGATACACTTGATCTCATGTCATCAACAAAATATGTTATGATATATTTGTTTTTATTCAGTACACTAGTAAAAATGTAAACAAATTCAGATACTTAAAATAAAAGGGGAGTCACTTTTACTTTTTACCCCATCATTTCCCTTAGTCTCAATCCCTAGATAACAACCATGGTTATTAGTTTCTTCCAGATGTTTTTTTAATGCAGCTATAGCATGGATCGATAGATGGGTGGATGGATGGATGGATGGATGGATGGGTTAGAGTGATTATATATTTATTTATCCCATTTCTGAGTCACTTACTTCTTGAGGATTTAATGATGAACAAAAATAGATACATCACCAACTTTCCTAGAGATTATAGTTCAGCAGAGGGAAATTGATGCTCATTCACACACACACGTAAATGTATGATTATAAGTAAATGCAACGAAAAAAGAGTGTGTGAGTTTCTCTGAGGAAGTGACAATTGCACTGGAATCTGAAGGAAGAATAGAACACCGACTTGGATTTAGAGGGAAATGTTCCAGACAAAAAACCGTTTTGAAAGAGGACCATAGCTTGTTCAAGGAACTGAAGGTGCCTAGGATGGCTAGCAGGTAGACTGAGAAAGAGGGGAAGTGTGTAGTCAGAATCCAGTTAGGAGGCTGTCACAGAAATATAAGGCAAAGAATAAAGGCAACTTGGACTGGTATATGGTTGAAGAAAAGGGGAAACATTTCATGGTCTTTTGGAGAAGACCATGTGATTTAGTAACCAATTGAAGGTACATGGCAAGGAAGAAAGAAACAGATATTCTGTTTCTTTGTTTTTCTTTGTTTCTTTGTATATGTGGAATTATCCTATTCATTGCTCTGACCTTGCAATTTTTTTCTCTGAATAAATTGTTTTGGAGATTTCTTCCTTCTCTTTTCAATAATGTCTTTTTAACAAGCTCACTATATTTCATGGTACAAATGTGTCGTATTTCTTTCCACCAGTACCTCATTGATGGACATACAGAGTTTGCTTCTGTTTTTGTTTCTGTTTTTGTTTTTATTTTAAGGGGGAGTGGGTATTTAAGGCAATAGTGCAATTTGGAATAACATACTGTACATTTCAGTTTCAAGTTTGGGCAAATGTGACCCAATAAATTCCTACCAGTGTTAGTTGCTTGTTTAACAAACAAGGTGGTATATTTAATATTTGATAAATATTTTCAGATTGCCCTAAAAAAAGATTACAGAATTTTATGCCATTACCAATAATCTGTGAGATTGCTTGGGTCCCCATGCCATTAACAATTTTAACAAAGTTTTTAATTTTTGCCAGTCTGTAGTAAATTCTATAATTTGCCTTCCATTAAAATAAGTGTGAGTGCATCTGTGTTATTGGCCATTAGTTCTTATTTTTAATGTGAGCATCTTATTCATAATATTCATCATATGTCTAATGACTTTTTTATTTGTTCTTGCTTTTTTATTTATTCTTGTTTACTAAAGATATCAAGTCCTTTCTCTAGCAATAGGATGAAATTATATAAAAATATATAATCATTATCATAGAGGCCATAGATACCAAAAAGGCATTTAACAAAATTTATTCACCTTTTTGTGTTTTGAGCTCCTTTGTCTCCCTTCTCTGTTTACTGCTATCTTTTCATCTTGTCTTTGCCTCATTCTTTCAGCTCATCCTTTTTAATATCTTCTCGGATGCACAGTATTTGTCGTATATTTTTTTCTTGTTTCTTAAGGCCTTTTGTCTAGGATATATTTTTCATTGGTCTTTGATACCTTTCCCTCCCTTACTCTCTTCTCTTTCCTCTTCTCCTTTCTTTCCTTCATGTTTTTCTCTTTTTCATATTTGCCATATCATTTGTTTTCATTTTCCTCATATTTAACGTGCAAAGTGCTATCTAGACCATCTTTTTTCAAATATTGTATCCGATGAACATATTTTTCATCTTGTTTTCTCTAAAATCTGTTTCTTTTCTCTAAGAATGTAAGTGTAGGACTGGGCATTACTGGGATTTTACAATTGCTTGAAATTAGAGAAAGATTCAGCTGGGAATCATGGACAGGAATAGTTGATGAATCTGGGCTCTGCTGCTTGTTCTACAGCTTTATTTAGCATTTTATGCTGGTATTTACTTTTTTAAGAAGGGACATAGTCTTGGGGTGCCTGGGAGGCTCGTTTGGTTAAGCATCTGACTCTTGATTTCAGCTCAGGTCATGATCTCCCAGTTTGTGAGTTCAAGCCCTGCGTTGGGCTCCATGCTGATGGTGCTGAGCCTGCTTGGGATTCTCTCTCTGCCTCCCCCCCCCACCCCCACCTCTCTCTCAAAATAAATAAATAAACAAACAAAAAGGGACATAGTCTTATCCACGGAAACCCTTAGGTGCAGATTATGCTGTAATTTGAAAAGAATTTTTGGAGCTTTTGCTTTTGACTGGCAATGCTATGCACTTAATTCCTCAGCTTCAGCTCCCCCTTCCAAAGAGTCTTTTCACCTTAAGTGAGTCAGTGTGATGGTGGTGGGGTCAAGACTTGTACTCTAATAGCCCATCCTACAAAAATTTTTTGCAGGCTGCATTGCCTGACCCTTCAGAGTACTGCCTTCAGAAGTATGGGGCATTTGTCAGATCCCCCAGATTTGTTCACCTCTCCCAGAACTGCTTTGCTCTCCCAGCACTGCTTTGGAAATAGAATCACTTATTTATGGATCTATCTCTCTTGCCCTGATCACCATCTTTTGATATTATTTTGCCAGATTGTATCTCTACCTTTGTGTGAATGTTGCTGTTATTTAATGTTTGAAATTTTTATTCACTTTACCAAATTTTGAAGATGGGAATTTTGGCTGCATGACCTTGGCTATATCTTTTACTCTTTGGGGATCACATTTTCTTATCTGCAAAATGGGAACAAATAATTGCTACCCTTTCCGTTTTTTTAGGATCAAATCAGATAATTTATTAGAAAGTGCTTTGTGATAAACAACAACCTAACAGGCAAGGGGGGGTGGTAAGGCAGTAAAATAGGAAAGAAAGAAGTAAAACTGTTTCTATTTGCAGGTGACATGACCTTATACATAGAAAACCCATAAAATTCCTTCAAAAAACTACTAACATTAATAAACAAAGTCAGTGAAGTGGCAGAATACAAAATCAATATACAGAAATCAGTTGCTATTCCATACACCAACAACAAAGTATCTGAAAAAGAAATTTTAAAATTCCCATTCACAACAGCATCAAAAAAAAAATAAAATCCTTAGAAATAAATTTTACTAAGGAGGTCAAAGATCTGCACACTGCAAACTATAACACACCGATGAAAGAAATTGAAGAAGAAGCAAACAAATGGAAAGATATGTTCACAGATCAGAAGTTCATGTTAAAATTTCCACACCACCCAAAGCTGTCTGTGTCAAAATCCCAACAACATTTTTTACAGGAACAGAAAAGGCAATCCTAAAATTCGTTTGGAACCACAAAGACTCCAAGTAGCCAAAGCAGTCTTGAGAAAGAATAACAAAGCTGGAGGCATCACACTTCCTGATTTCAAACTATACTACAAAGCTGTAGAAATCAGAACAGTATGGTGCTGGCATAAAACAGACATGCAGATCAGTGGAACAAAATTGATAGTCCAGAAATAAATGCACGTATACATGGTCAACTAATATTTGGCAATGGAGTCAGTAATATTCAATGGGGAAAAAGATGGTCTCTTCAATAAATGGTGCAGGGAAAACTGGATATCCCCGTGCAAAAGAATGAAACTGTACCCCATACACAAAAGTTACTCAAAATAGATTAAAGACTTAAATGTAAGACAAGAAACTGGAAAAGTGCCTGAAGAAAACACAGAAGGAAGTCTGCTTAATATTGGCAATGATTTTTTTGGACATCACCAAAAGCCAAAACAAGTGGGACTGTGTTGAACTAAAAAGCTTCTGTACAGCAAAAAATAATGAAGACACCCTACAGAATGGTAGAAAATATTTGCAAATTATATGTCAGATACAGAGTTAATATCCAAAATATTCATACAATTCAAAAACAAAAACAAAAACAAAAAACAAATAGTCCAATTAAGAAATGGGCAGGGATGCCTAGGTGGCTCAGTCAGTTAAACATCTGACTTCAGCTCAGGTCATGATCGCACGGTTTGTGGGTTCGAGCCCCACGTGGGGGCTCTGTGCTGACCGCTCAGAGCCTGGAACCTGCTTCGGATTCTGTGTCTCCCTCTCTCTCTGTCCCTCCTCCATTCATACTCTGTCTCTCTCCGTCTTTCAAAAATAAAGATTAGAAAAAAATTTTTTTAATGGGCAAAGGACCTGAATAGATATTTTTGCTTGGGGCACCTGGGTGGCGCAGTCGGTTAAGCGTCCGACTTCAGCCAGGTCACGATCTCGCGGTCCGGGAGTTCGAGCCCCGCGTCAGGCTCTAGGCTGATGGCTCAGAGCCTGGAGCCTGTTTCCGATTCTGTGTCTCCCTCTCTCTCTGCCCCTCCCCCGTTCGTGCTCTGTCTCTCTCTGTCCCAAAAATAAATAAACGTTGGAAAAAAAAAAAAAGATATACAAATGGCTAATAGGTACATGAAAAGGTGCTCAACATCACTGATCATCAGGCAAATAAAAACCAAAACCATAATAAAATACCACTTTACACCTGTTAGAATAGCTATTATCAAAAAGACAAGAAATAAGTTTTGGAGAGAATATGGAGAAAGGGAACACTGATGCACCATTGGTAAGAATGTAAATTGGTATACACGTTATAGAAAATAGTATGAAGGTTCCTCAGAAAATTGAAAATAGAACTATCATATGATCCAGCAATCCCACTTCTGGGTATATATCCGAAGGAAATGAAATCACTACCTTAAAGAGGTATTTGTACCCCCATGTTCATATGTTCAGTGCAGCATTATGTTTAATAGCCAACACATGGAAATAATATAAGTGTCTATCAATGGATGAATGGATAAAGAAAAAGTTTGTACACACAACACACACACACACACACAGACACGCACACACAGCAATATTATTCAGCCATTAAAAAAAAAAAAGGGAATCCTGCCATTTATGGCAACATGGGTGAAACTTGAGGGTATTATCCTAGGTGGAATAAGACAGAGAACGACAAACACTGTATAATCTCACTTATATCTGGGATCTAAAAGAAAATAAACTCATAGAAACAGAGTAGATTCAAGGTTTCCAGGAGCAGGATTTGGAGGAAATGGGTGAAGGTGGTCAAAGGATACACACTTCCAGTTATAAGGTCATTAGTTCTGGGGGTGTAACATAGAACATGGTGACTATAATTAACAGTACTGTATTATATACTTCAAAGTTTCTAAGGGAATAGATCTTAAAAGTTCTTACCACAAACTTAAAAAAAAAAAAAAGTAACCATGTGAAGTGATGGATGTGTTAGCTAATACACACATATGAAATCATCACATTGTATACCTTAAACTTACACAATTTTGTGTTAATTATAGCTCAATAAAGCTGAAAAATAGAAAAAAAATGGTGTTTCATGAGATGTAAAATTCTTTAAAGGTGTAAATTATTCTTACCACTGTTTGCTTAGATGGGACACACAGAGACAAAAGTAAAGATTGGGATGATATACTCTGAGCACTAAAGTGATAGAGTATGTGTTGATAGGAAGGTATGGTTAAGCAGGTAGGGCTGGAAAGTAAAATGGACTCGAAAGAAATAGGAACTCTGTGATGGAGAGGAGTAGGGAGGGTACAAAGAAATGGGGGATGTTGAGAGACCACCAGTACCACAATTTCATTGAAATAGCAGGGTCATAGACCAGAGTAGGAGGGGACAAATGCAGAGTTAGGGAGGAGTCACTTCACAAAGACTTGGCTGAGAAACCTGGGCATTATTCTGAATGCGGTATCAAACATGGGTTTGATTTTTAAAACCTTAGCAGGAATGGGGCGCTTGGGTACCTCAGTCGGTTAAGCATCCGACTTTGGCTCAGCTCAGGATCTCACGGTTCGTGAGTTCAAGCCCCGTGTCTGGCTTCCGTGCTGACAGCTCAGAGCCAGGAGCCTACTTCCGATTCTGTGTCTCCTTTTCTCTCTGCCTCTCCCCCACTCTCACTCTGTCTCTCTCTCTCTCTCTCAAAGATAAACAAACATTTACAATTTTTTTGAAAAATAAATAAAACCTTAGCAGGAAGCTTACACTTTATGTTTAAGGATTATGTGGCAGTGGTATGCAGGAAAAACGAATATGAGGAGAAAGCACATGAGGAAGTCCATTAGTGTGCCCAGAACAATCAGGTTTAAACTTGTTGTAGCGGAATAATTACTAATAGTGGCCCCTTTTTCTCTTACTGTTGCCTATAATGAAGTAATGGTGATAGAATGCTATTCTAGAATCTTGAGTAGGGTTGAGGCAATGGGCAGGTAAAGGAAGGAGCCAATGCCAGGGTACAAAAAAGAAAGAATTGATAGAATTTGATGCATTAGGGTGGGAGCAAGGAATGAAGATGGGAGAGTAAATGGTAGGTCTAAATTTTCTGCCAGAGAAGCTGAGATAATGGTGGTGAGTGATTAAAAAAACTGGACCGGAGTTATGTCAGGATCTTGGAAATAACATGGTTGAAGGAGGATAAGAATTAGCTTGTTGAGAGCTAAGTTGTTCAAGCCAATGAGGACTCAGACTGATTGATTGCACATAGAGTTGTATGATGAAGCTTAGGAGTTTATATGTCACACTTATTTAAAAACATTCCTTGACTTGTGCTCAGCATCATGGGGTAGAGTGGAGATGCCAAGTCTTTTTTTGAGTCACTTTGCTGAATTGGGGAGACTGGCCACAGAATCTCCGTGTTGAATAGGAATTACCCTATGTACTTTCCATTCCTCGAAGGGGGAAAGTGGCTCAGACAAAACAATAAAAAACACCCAGGTGCATTCTGTTAGGTCCTTTCCACTTCAAGGATCCTGAGTCAGGTATTTCTCTTGGCTTTAGACATGGGTCCCTTTTCAAGTCAGAAAACATTCTTAAGATTTTTGTGCCCTTGACTCTCCTTTCTTGGAGCTCAACCCCTGACAAATAGCAGTTGACCTTTTCTTATCTCTCAGCTTGTGCCTTTTTGTGACCTTATTGGGAACCTTTGCTTGATACGTTGTAACAAATATAAATCACTAAGTACTATGTATAGTTATAACATTTGGGGTACAATTATGAAATTTGTCCATATGTGAATATAGAAATGAATGCATAAATGCATATATAAATGTATATGTATATACACACACGCATGTGTTTATACACACACACATGCACACATACACATTTGCATCCAAGGCATGTAATACTTAAATGCACAGGCTTTGGAATTAGGCAGGCTGTGCAACACTCATCTATAAAGTGGGAATAATACCTACCTCATAGAGTTAAATGAGATGACGATTATAATATGCTTTCTGGCATCAGAAACAAAAGACTGGAAAATATATATATGTATATAATATATATACATACATACATATATATACATATAATATATAACCAATTAAACAAAATTTAATTTAAAATACCCAATTTAAAATGCAATTATATTTGGGTTGTGGGATTAGGGAAATGCTTGTTTTCTTCTTTATACTTCTTTTTTCCCCCAAGATTTTCTCTGTTATTCTTTATAAGAAAACAAAAAAAGATGAAATTGATGTAGTAAATTTTTTTATTAGTAAGATGATTTTTTTAGAATAGTGCTACCATTAGGAAAAAACTCTTGCCTGTTTATTAATGAGTTTTTGAGTTCAAAATTTTCAGTTCATGTATTTCCTATGCGTGGCACATCCCTCCTGGCTTCTTGAAGGCCTTTGTCAATTCTTTCCCTTCTAAGGAGGTAAGGACCAGTGGCCTATTATACTAGAACCATTGTCACCCAGCCTCAAAGAATTGACAGGCCATTGGGTCAGAAACTAAATATCTTTATAGATCACTCAGTTTTATCTTCACTCACATTTTAGTCTTCCCTCTACTTCTAAGAACTAACTTTTCCCTGTTCACACGATTAAACGATAGATAGAATTGTCTGTTCAAGTACAATAGGAATTTCCCACTAAACATATATTTTCATTAAAAAAAATTAAGAGCTACCTGTAGATCTAAAACAGGTACTTGCTCACAATGGGAATTTCAGATGATCCTAATAAATGCATAGATGACAAATAATTTTACTACATGTATCCAAATATTTGCATGCTCTTTTCTCCTTTTTATTCATGACATCAGTCCTAAATCATCATGTGTAATTTTATGCATTAGAAAGTAGAGGAGGTATTAGGGGATTTGTTCAAAATTCTTAAGAGACAGCAGGGCTGAGGGAAAACTATAGCCCCCTTGCCCTATTTTGTCTATGTCTTATGCACACTGAGTTTCTCTTGAGTCCATGTTTCCAAATAATAGAACGGGCTTAATTCAACTTTGTAAACAAGAGGAGAAAACGGGCCTAAGAATCAGCAAATCGGAGCATTGGGAGGCTATACAAGCTTTTTCTTCAAGCTTGGTCACTGGATTCCTGTATCTCTCATCTTACTCCCTTTCTTTGTTGGCTTGAACAAGTCACTTTTATAAATTAGCATTAACATGTTATCTGGCTGACTTTGGAAGGTCCCTTATTTCATCGACTCATGAAATTTTGTAGCTAGAAAGAGCCCTAGAAGGTCTCCCTTCTCAGTTTACCGGGAGGGGAGGCAGGAAGGTAAGAGATTTGCCCAAGATAGTATAGCTCTTTAACAAGGAGCCAGGACTATCCATTTCCAGCTATCAAATGTTGATTCTCTCACCAGACAGTTATGTTCTGAGTCACAGTCTACACAGTCTAGCATACACGCTACCCTGAGCATCTGAGGCCCTGTCAGCACTGTTCTTGGTTGATAATCTAGAACTAGAATGCTTCTGAATCCCACCCTACCAGGTTTACAAAGTCCTTTTGGCATGACTAAATCCTAGAGCATAAACAACGTCGTCATGGCTGCACATTTCTTCCTCACACCTGAACAGGCTTTCATGTAACGGGTATCGATGCCATCAGCTGGCCCAACTTGAGTCCTATTGCCCATCCCTGTGTCTCATAGGTAGGACACTCTATCTCTCCTGGTCACTTGGCCACTAGTGAGAATAGAGGGTCCTGGCTAAACCAAATGGAACCTGTTCCATACAGGAAGGAGAGATTCTCTTGCTACCAATTTGTGTTCCTAGAAGAGAGACACATGTTGGGCAGGCAGAAGCAACAACTATCCAGTTCAGACGTCAATCAGGCTACGTGTGTAGTAATTTTTCGTTGATGGTAGACATTGTGAATGTGACAATGTTAAAGCTTTGGATATCATTGTCTTCCTTTAGAAAGGGATGAATTTTGATCTGGCAAACGTATAACTTTCCGGTAGAAAGAACAGAGCTAGTCGAGTCTGGGCTTTAGGGCAAATCTGGATTGGTCCTTACACGAGGGCTAGAGTAGTCGTTATGAGGCATTACCTTTTTGAGGTCTCAGGTGAATCCTGGGAATGTTCTCTTTTTTCTGGTTGGTTGGAACTCCAGCATCTCCTTCCAGTGTGCAACTTTCAGAAACTCTTTTCTGCTCACATCATAGCTGCTTTGGCTAAGCCATGTATACAATCTGCTTAATATTCGGCTAAAGACTCAAGGGAAGGCTTATGCACATTTCTGGAGTTCTCTCTTCTTGCAGCTTTTTCTTCAATACCCTGCCCTACAAATTGCTGCCATATCTGCCAGCCAGATCTCAGTTTCCTCCTCCCAGCTGCATTCTGTTTGGATTCCACTTCCCTGAGCTGCAGTTTGAAAAGTGCCCCTAGGCAGAAAGCCAACATGAATGTGAAGCTCATCTCCTGTGTTTCCCTCCTCTCAAAGATCAGTTACGTACTGCCCATTGTTCCATACCTGAAAACTGTTGCTTCAAACTTTTGTCCAGGTTTATATTTGCTTATGTCCATTTATCCATTACAGCCAGACGTAAAACCTTTTTTGTGATACTGTAACTGAAGCACAAATAGATTTGATCGCTCACCAAGCTTGGCTCTATATGCAAGGCTGCTTCATAGTCACAGAAATTTTTCTGAAAATACCGAGGACAACTTCACGTCTCTAAATGAGTTATGGGAGCTGGCACCTTAATCTGGGGTGAATCCTTTGTGAAAATGGATAATCATTTCCTAATTAATCTGTATCTCTGTAAATGCTAATATTCATTTATCTCCTTATTGTCTTTTCAACAAGGATACGGTTTTCTGTTGAATTTGGTGTAAGGAGAAGAGCAATGGACTTAAATTTAGAAGATGGGTTCAAATCCCAGCAGACCTTGACATCCCTGTGCTTGAGGTCATCCGTAAACTAGCATAAAAATACCAACTTTTCAGGGCTGTTATAATAATTTTCCACATTCTTGTTTTTTTTTTTTTTTTTAAATTAGTCACAGCATAGAGGACCAGGCAAATTAGAACTAGGTAATTTTATATGGACATTCCTTGAACTAGCTGTTTCCTTTTCTTTTCTACATAGCTAAATATAACATTAATGAAATGTTTGAGGATCAACTATTTCAATATGACAAAGCAACCCAATCCAAAATTATTACTGAAAGGAAATTTCAGTATGCCACTTTAAAATATGTCTGTTAGCGCTTGGCTTTGCCTTATACTAGTTTCCATTTCTTTTCTTTTTTGTTAATCCCTGAGTCATAACATCTGAATCTTCATAAAAAGAAAAGTAAAGCAAAGGAAAAAAAACTGTGTGCTGAAGAATCCGTGTGTTTGGGTGTTTAACAGTTTAATAATCCAGGTTTATAATGTATGGAGAACAATAGAAAATTTTAAGCACATTACCTTTGCTAAAAATCAACTTTTTTATATGCCTAGTAAATATGGTGAAATTTAAGTAGACAGGAATATTTTCCATTGCTGCCTGTGTTCTGGATTTCTAGCGAAAAACTAACCCCTGTCTGCTAACCAGTGTGATTCAAGCATTGTATCTTATTCGTATATATATTCTTATTCATATATATATTCATATATCATATATTCCTAGAAGACAGTGAAATACGTAGCCCTTGATAAACGGAAAGTTAATTTTAGCCCCCTTTACTTTTCATTTCTGTTTGGGTTCATTTTATAGTCTCATTAAAACCTAGAAAAGTAAAACTTTAAGAATCCTCATCCAAATATACACAGTATTCTGACCTGGATTCCACAAATGTTTGAATTCACAGTTGTTTTACGTGGTTTGAAAATGTTATAATTATTTGTTTTTAAATAATAGTATTAGTCCTAAAGACTTTATTTCATCAAGACGTTATACCTTCCATTAGTCTTAAAAAGATTATTAATATATATATATATATAAAACACACATTTAAATACATTACACATATATACATAGATACTTAAATACTTTAAAGCAGAACAGAAACAAACAACATATGTATTCTATGTACTTTTACAGTGTAGCTTCAGGATGAATATTTGTTTTAAGAAATACATGCTTCGGTGTAGGTCTCTCTTTCTTTACCTATAAACTTATAATGTCTCAGAAAATATTTAGTATTTAATTTGTTCTGAGTTTACCCAAAGTTATTATAGTTCAGTGCAAATTAAATTTATGCCATTTGAGTGGGTGCATCCTCTATGTATCTTTTTTTCTCCTTAAAATACTTGAATTACTTAGGCTAATTAAGATGTTTTTCTTTGTTTCTTCAGTTTTCCAACTGAAATGCATTATAAATTGCCTGCATGTTTGTAGGTCTGAAAACCTGGCGTTTATGGTAATTCCCAGATGCCTTGTCTGTTTCATAGAGGGCTTTGTCAGAGGTCTCTGTGGCCCATGTTGCTTTCACCCTAGCAAGTATGGAAAGAGTACTACCTTTGTGTGCTCGTTCACACAGTCGTGGCTGGGCTCCCGGGTGTCAGCTGAGGACCTGGCATGCCTGGGCTGTTTGGGAGGTCACATGATAGAAAACTCACTGGTGAGGTCGCCATAAACGGCATCTACTTGCTTAGAATGGATCAGACGGGGGCGAAAAGACCTGTGTTGACATTAGCCCACATACAACTTCATTCTCTTCTGTGTGTTTGCACATATATTATCCTGCCAGATCACGGGAAAAGAGAAGCCAGAAGGCTCTCTTTGGTTTATGAGAGCCAGTATCTCATACCGAGGAGTCTTGTTTAAAAATTAACAGCCTAGACTTTGTTCTTTGCTGGGGTTTTCAACTTTTTTTTTTTTTTTTTTTTTTTTAAGTCATAGAACCCTTTTTCCAAAAGAAATCTTAATCTGACACCCGGGAGTGCTTATATCACATTTGGGTGAGAAGGCCCAGAGTCTTTCCCTCTTAGGTCTGATCTCTTTCTATGTCCCCCTTGCAGCTCCTGGAGCAAAATTGCAAAAACAGACCTGTAGGATTCCTATCTCTGCTTTCAATGGGTGTCCTAACCTTCCTGTCCCACTTTTTTTGACTTTTTAAAATTTTTTTAGTGTTTATGTGTTTTGTGTGTGTGAGAGAGTGCTAGCAGGAGAGAGGGGCAGTGAGAGAGGGAAAGAGAATCCCAAGCAGGATTCGATCCCATGACCATGAGATCATGACCTGAACTGAAATGAAGAGTTGGATGCTTAACTGACCGAGCCACCCAAGCACCCCCATCACACTTTTTAGAAATTTTGTTTTTCACAGTGATGGATGAGGCATCCTGGGGTAGTAGTGAAGGCCCTCAATCATGATTCAGTCAGGTTTTAACATACTGTTTGACCTGGAGCATGTCATTTGACTTCCTGGACCTTGGCCTCTTTTGTCTGTAAAATGGGGCTGGCCAGGCAGGCATAAAATATGCCTAGAAATTGTCTGCTCAAAGATACTGTATCGGTGGGATTGGACTGAAGAAACTGTTGATCTCTGATGCATCCCAGTTTACATAGTGATCTGGATCACTCAGGGACCACTTCTCTGGTCCATTTGGTTTAGCCACTCTACCGTCTCGAAGTGTCTATGGCTACTCTTCCCGTAACGGAACTCTATATCGCATGTGCTTATAGCATTGAAGTTTCCTCTTCGGTACATTGGGCTAGATACTGGATTTAAATTCACACCATAAATATTTAATCTGGTGGTAAATACAGAGCACTGGATTCAGAGTTGAAGGATCCCATGTTGTATTGGAGATCATTCTTACCATCTCAAGGGATCCAACTTAACACACGTCTTCTCAACTCGCATGCAGTGAGTGACATCATGTTGGTAGCTTGACAAAGGCTATAGAGGGGTTATTTGCACCTGAAAATCCGCAAGGGCTATAAATTGGAGCTTTTTTTTTTTTTTTTTTTGAGATCTGTTTTACCAGCACACCACTGATTAGAGGATTTGAATTAAAGACCCAGTACTCCTTATAAACGTGTTAAGTCTTGATTTTCTTATCTGTTAAGTATGGAAGACAATAGCCGCTCTGTCTCCCAGATTTGTTGTGAAAATTCAAATGTATGTGAAAGAACTTTGAAAACAAAAATGCATGCCAAAAGGGTGCATGGGTGGCTCAGTCGGTTGAGCGCCCAACTTCGGCTCGTATCTGATCTTGCCGTTCACGAGTTCGAGCCCTGCATCGGGCTCTGTGCTGACCGCTTAGAGCCTGGAGCCTGCTTCCAATTCTGTGTCTCCCTCTGTCTCTGACCCTCTCCCACTCGCACTCTGCGTCTCTCTCAAAAATAAATAAACATTAAAAATATTAAAAAATAATGCATCCCAACAGGAGTAGTAGTAGTAGCACCCTTGTTTCCAATGTTTTAGGAGGACAGAGAGAGAGAACATGATGAACATGAACTGAACCAATTTTTCTTAATAAAGAGTTGGAATGAGTGTCACTCATACAAGATCTGATAGACACAAAATTAATATGCTTTTAAAGAATCATAACTACCAAATGTAGTTGAACTACCTTGAAATGTATTTAAGGTCATTCTTGAAAATGGAGCCACAGACTAATAAAGCACACGTGCCCCCAGCACTTCCAAGGATTAGGACCGCTGGGCACTGAAGGGATTTTGTTGGGCACCAGCTTCCAAAGTGCCCTGATTTCAGCCCTGACATAGTACAGATGAGGGGCTGGGAATGGCTTTCTTCTTCTTAAGAAAGCTGCAAGAAGCCAGACAGTGTCTGACTTTACAGGTAACACTCATCCATCCACACTAGGATCTGGATGAAAGGGTGGCCATGGATAATCTTAGCACCGCTGGCAATTTCTACAGGGGCTTTCAAATGAACCCTAAAAGAAAAACCCTGCATAAAGCAATGGATGGATAAACAATTATCATTAGTAAGATAATAACATAAAACTTCTATCAAGTGTACTTCAAAGAATGATCTTATTTGCCTTTTGATTGAACACATGATAGTAATCTTGTCTTAAGCTTTATCTTATGTTCAATACTTCTACATTCAGTAGAACCTTTTTCTTTTTTCTTTTCTTTTCTTTTTTTTTTTTTTTTTTTTTTTTTTTTTTTTTTTTTGTGGACCAGGACCAGGTGATATTACCCCGCGGCCTCTAGGGTTCTTGGGTAAAAAGTATTTTCAGGAGGGGGCGCCTGGGTGGCGCAGTCGGTTAAGCGTCCGACTTCAGCCAGGTCACGATCTCGCGGTCCGGGAGTTCGAGCCCCGCGTCAGGCTCTGGGCTGATGGCTCAGAGCCTGGAGCCTGTTTCCGATTCTGTGTCTCCCTCTCTCTCTGCCCCTCCCCCGTTCATGCTCTGTCTCTCTCTGTCCCAAAAAATAAATAAAACGTTGGAAAAAAAAAATTTAAAAAAAAAAAAAAAAAAGTATTTTCAGGAGGGGCGCCTGGATGGCCCAGTCGGTTGAGCGTCTGACTTCGGTTCAGGTCATGATCTTGTAGTCTGTGAGTTCGAGCCCTGCGTCGGGCTCTGTGCTGACAGCTCAGAGCCTGGAACCTGCTTCGGATTCTGTGTGTGTGTGTGTGTGTGTGTCTCTCTCTCTGCCCCTCCCCTCCTCTCTCTCTCTCTCTCTCTCTCTCTCTCAAGTAAATAAACATCAAAAAATTTTTTTAAAGAAAAGGTATTTTCATGAGTGGTGCAGAGACAAACCTGTACCTGTACTTTGTACTTTAATCTTAAGCTAAATTTCTCGTTTTGAAATTGTGTTTGTTGTAGCTGGGATTTTTAACCTCTTTATTGCTCAGGAGCATACTGTACTGGTTAAGAGAATGGGCTTAAGGATCAGAACTGCCTTAGAGTTCCAGCACTATTACCTACTGTTTCCCTGGCCTTGTGCAAATGTCTTACCCTCCTTAAGCCTCTGCTTCTATATCCATCAAATGGGACTAATAATAGTCTTTCTTTCCTGGGGCTCTTTTGAAAATTACATACAAACAGAGTTTAATTACTGTAAAGCCATTAACCTCTTTAAAGAAATGAGCCACATGATATGACGACTTCAGTTAGGACCTTGACCAGCAATGCCATGTCTTGGAACTGGAGCCAGAGTGGCCAAAGCTAAAATCAAGCCACCTCCCAGCTTGGGGAGCCCGTGGAATCAGTCTGAACTTGTCGGAAGTAAAGCTCGTGTTGAGACGATATGGTGAAAGGGTGTCTTAAGCCTGGTGAGATTCCCTAGCACTCCCTGTCATTATCCATTTGGGTTTTGCAAGAGCTTTCTTCCACACACCAATGGGGTCACTACGAAATATTCTATAAGGGCAGAGTGTCGTTTCTCCCAGTAGTCACTCTGAATTACAAGCTATGTTAAGTGGTGCATTCCACGTTGGGGAATCTTCTCCTCCTGCTCCTTTGTGCACACTCCCATTCACACATCACGCACACCCTGGCGTGATCATCTCGACACCATGCCACAATGAAGCCAGTGGCAGTGGAGCTCAAAGAGGAGCCCAGGGCACTGTGAAGTAATGGAGCATGCCTGAAAGAAGAGTCATCCATACATTTTTTAATTGTTTTCAAAATAAAAATTCCACGGCAGAGGCATGCCGACAGCAAGATGGTGGGAATGGTCTGTCCCGGGCACCGCAGGCAATGAGGGGGGCCCGCCGTCTTCGAATAATTTTAAAACAATAGTGAAACTAACGAAAAGTCTGTCGGCTTTTTACTCACATCCTGCACTGTTCTAAACAATCTCAGTAATAAAATACTCTGCCTGAAAAATATATTTTGTTGATCTAAGTTCTATGTAATTGCTGCAATGAAATTGCTACGTAACATACATTTCAGCTTTAAATTAGTACGTGTTATTGCTTATCTTTTGATGAACATGAATTCTCGTGCAAGTTAATTCGAACTCTTGGTTCCCCGGTCAGCCCCAGCACACAGGACTCAGCGGCACGTGTTAGTTCCCAGAATTAGTTCCTAAAGGCTTGAATGATGATGTTTGAAGCTTTGGCTACAGTTTATGTCTCCAGCCCTTGGGGCACTACATAGTTAGCTTTTAAATAGATTCAAAAATAAACAATGACAGCCCAATGCTTTTACAGTAAAAAAAAACAGAGCTTAAGTTTGTGACCACCTGGAATTTTTGTGTTTAAAACGGTGAAATAGGGTATATACACTGTGAGGTGAAATATTTGTGCTCTGTAAGTGCAAATTTTAGTGAAACGTGAAATATGTTTGTTTCGTCTCATGACTGGTGCTGGGAAAAAAAAAAAAATGCTTAGAGGAGAGCAGTGTTAAAAAATGACCCAGCCTGGAGGTAAAATTGTGCTCCAGTGTTGGATTCAGACAAATGGACAGACTTCTATCTTCTGACATCTTGCAATAAAAGTTGATTTTACTATTTTCTGCTCATCCTTCCTTTCTGTAGCTGTTCCCCAAATGCAGAACTCCCTGTTGTAGCAACAGTGTGCCCCGTAAAAGGCAATTTGAAGCTGGTAGAGACCAGAATTCAGACCTCAGCTCTGCCACTTAACCAGCTAGCAGGCCTGGGATGCATTGCTTAATCCCCACTTCCTCTTTTGCAAAATGGGAATACAACTTGGTGGCAGAGTCCTGACATTTAAATCTGATGTAGCATGGAAAATGTCCACCGCAGTGCCTCGCTTGGTAGATACGATGTTCCTTTCCTCCTCCCTCTCCACCTTTCTCCTTCTGGTTCCCATGTTGGCACTTATGTTGTCTGCCGGGGCTCTTGTGTTTATAGGATTAGGATTATTGAAATGATATCTACATGATATTAATAATGCCTTACGTACTCAACAACTAATATATGACCACTATTTATAATCTGATCCATCCTTTCCGAAACTCTCCCATCTCCATTTAAAAATGCAGCGGTTAAATGAGAGAATTTCTGAGCTACAGTCCAGGTCTAAAATGCTGTGTAAACGCTGCCTAGATGAGTGAAGCCATTCTTGCACACACAGTGAAAAGAGGAGATGCTTGTACATTGTGAGCTCCGGCGTACATGAATTTTCTATTCTTCTTAGCCATTGCCAGGGAAGTGGGGTAATTGAGGTGGCCATCAGCAGTGTGTCTAATCACAGCTTTTATTGATGTCTGCAGTAAAGGACAGACATACCTGGAAGAAAGCAAACAGAACTCGACTAGGTCAAGATAGTTTATGTGATTTTTGTGGATAGTTCGGTTTACGGTAGTAGTGACACCCATAAGAGCACTTTTAACTCTTCCTCAACATTTCTATCACTTCCTTCAATGAAGTTATAGCATTGTGTCTGATCTTTGGTTTATACCGAATGATAATTTTTCTGGTACCTCCTGTCTTATTAGTGGTACATTTGTAACCAATAGGATAAAAGCTATTCTGCCTTTGACGTAGATTATAGGAGTTGTATAAGGATCAAATTAGACAATATATAGGGAAGATATTATAAGTCATAAAGCAGTTACATATGTTAGACGTTATCAGTCTAACATATTTTTAAGCTAACCTGGTTAGCCCCTTTCAGGATTTTGGCTGAAAGCAGGTCTGATGTGTAAGTCCCCCTCGTATTAAGCCCCAGGCTTATGCTTCGGATCCCAGTGTTGGTCCCACGTATGGCCCCGTGCATTCATGTGCTTGCCACCGCTCCTGTTTTAGTTCATCATACCCCTTTGATGCTTCCCACAAGCCTAGCAGTCAAACATTTTGCTTGCTGTAATCTAGTTGTATTGCTGGGAGAAGTCCTTCGGAATATCCAACAGAAGGGGAAATCCTCAGAGCACGTTACATGCCTTAGTATTGCTATCGCAGATGAGAAAAGAGGAATTCAAGCAACTTGTCTGCTGCCTCAGAGCAGGACTTGAACCCCGTCAACCAGGGCCCAGCCCAAAGGCTAACTTCTGTACTTCTGTACAGCAAGCAGATACATCCAGCCTGAATGGTAGTAGGTACCCTGTGGGGAAATCAGCCCAAGGGATGGTTAGTTCATGTCCCTGTTAATCCCTATGTGTTTGATAAAGACCCCACAGGGTCTTCCCTCCTGACTGCAGTTTCCAACTTGAAGTATTATAATCTTCGTTTGATATATAAAATTGTTTTTGCCATTTATTCCTCTGAGTGGACCAGGTGTTTAACCACCACTCTGGTGGTTTCTGGAGGCTTCCCTGTGCTCTTCCCATGTGTGAATGTTCACTCCCTCGTTAGTGTCTGCATTGAGCTTTGCCTACAGCACTTTTAATTCTCCTGGATTCGTTCCATATCCTTCCTCCCTAAAAGCTGAAAGTTCTTTGAAGGTGAGGACTCTATATCTGAGTCAGGTTTATATCCTCAGCTCCCAGCTCCCTTCCTGGCAAACAATTGGTGCTCAGTACACGCTCATTGAAAGAATTATGAATGTGTCATCAGTTCTGCAAATGTTGACGAGCAGTATTTAAAAAGGGGCCGCTGCGGTATACTCACTGAAATAATGAAAATGAAACCAAAGACCTGATGAGAGGCAGTACGAATAACCTCATTTCTGGGTTCTTAACACGATTAGAGTACACATGCTTCCAGGAAGTGGAGACACTGACGGGTTAGTGAGCAAAGACATGGGTGAAGGAAGCAAGCAGCAGAGGTTGGCCTTGGCCTCTCTCTCCCACCGTTGCTGCCACCTGGCCATGGCTTTTCCCAAGCTCGGGGCTAAAAGTGACATGGAGGAGAAACTCTGGCTTGCCACAGTTCACCCAGCTATGGTCTAGACTGGGACTTCTAAGTCCACATCATGGAAAATAATTTAAGATAATGACTACATTAGGACCCATGGAAGATAACTTACTCTCTACGGATTGAGTCAGTTCTGACTCCAGTATGGCTGACAGCTATATGTTCACATGACACACTGTATATATCTCTACATCCCAAAAGATAGAAGTAGATAGAGTTGTCTTTAGAAGCTAACCTCTGCATTGACTGACAAATCTGGATTACAGTGCGACTTTGTATGTGTAATTACATGGACTGGTTTTACCAGAACAGTTGCAATTTCAACTGCTTCATCCCATTTTATTCTAAGTATACCTATACTTGTGAATCATATTTTGCTTTTTAGTTTGGAAAAGGCAATACTAAGTTTTAAATGTGTACCGAGCCCAACTGATTAATATTGGAAGTAGCCAAGTAAACATATAATTCTGACCCTCCAAATGCACTATAGAGGTTTTTAGCCAATAAATGTGGTTGAGATCAAAATACTCCTTGTTGGGGCTCCTGGGTGGCGCAGTCGGTTAAGCGTCCGACTTCAGCCAGGTCACGATCTCGCGGTCCGTGAGTTCGAGCCCCGCGTCGGGCTCTGGGCTGATGGCTCAGAGCCTGGAGCCTGTTTCCGATTCTGTGTCTCCCTCTCTCTCTGCCCCTCCCCCGTTCATGCTCTGTCTCTCTCTGTCCCAAAAATAAATAAACGTTGAAAAAAAATTTAAAAAAAAAAACAAAATACTCCTTGTTAAAACTGCTTATTTCTTTCTCTTCTTTCTGAGTTTACCAAATGTGGCAAAAATTACTTGATTTGCCAATGCATTGAGATTATTGATGAAGACAAAAATATACTCTAAATGAATTTATATTTCTCATGAGCTTCCAGGAGCCATATAAAATAGTCACTAAGGAAGGAAATATAAGACCTAATGAGTATAAGTTGTGTTATTAGATTAGACTCCTGTAAAGTAATTGTGCCATGCAATATTTAGGCTTTTAAAGTTCAAATTCTTGGGGCACCTGGGTGGCTCGGTCAGTTGAGTATCCGACTTGAACTCAGGTCATGATCTCACAGTTCATGAGTTCAAGCCCCACATCAGGCTCTGTGCTGCCAGCTTGGAGCCTGGAGCCTGCTTCGGATTCTATGTCTCCCTCTCTCTCTGCCCCTAACCCACTTGCATTCTGTCACTGTCTCTCTCAAAAATAAATAAACATTTAAAAAAATTTAAGTTCAGGGCGCCTGGGTGGCTCAGTCGGTTAAGCGGCCGACTTCGGCTCAGGTCATGATCTCACAGTCCGGTGAGTTCGAGCCCCGCATGGGGCTCTGTGCTGACAGCTCAGAGCCTGGAGCCTGTTTCAGATTCTGTGTCTCCCTCTCTCTGACCCTCCCCCGTTCATGCTCTGTCTCTCTCTGTCTCAAAAATAAATAAACGTTAAAAAAAATTTTTTTTTAAATCTAAGTTCAAATTCTTAAAAATAAAATTAAGGTTATTAAAAAAATCAAACTAATTTTTTCTAGCTGATAAAGACTATTCATAGGACAATTGATCATCTTGTGTACAAGTGCCATATTTCTTTGTGATTCCCCAAGTAGCAATCCATTTTATAATAATCACTATCAATGGATTTGCTTTTTACAAAGTATCTTATCTATAACCCAAAGACTAAGCTTCCCAGGACCTTTTAAAGCAGCCACACTATTAAAGTTGTTTAAGCCGTTCTAGTCGGTTGAAACGCCTTAGTTTATTTAGTTTTATAAAGTCCAGTGATATAAAGTTGGCTGCAGACTCTGTGGCATTCATCATTTCCTCTCTGCAGTCTGTCAGCTTCCAAACACGGACAAAGCACCCGTTCTGCCCTCTGCCTGGTCCTGCACGCTCCTAAGCACCTCCACGTTCTCACGCCGTAGCTCTTTGCTGGATGAGGCACACTCTTTCAAGTAACTCTTGGTGAGGAAGCAGGAAATAATGCTCTTGGATAAAAAATAGGCTAATGAATGGTGCTGGCAAATGATTTTTTCTTATAAACACAGGGTTTAGAAATGTTTTTAAATGAGGCAATTTATCTAGAGATGGAGAAGCCCTCGCTTTGGGCATATTCTATACATATCTGGAAGTAAGATATCAGAGTGGATAAAATTAGGAAAAGTGGGCATTCTGGTACAGAGGATCTGGGTGTTTATACATAGACCTATAAGCTATCATCTCACTGCAAAGTGATGTAACTTGCTTATGTGTTATTCCTCTGAAGCAACATAGTTTTTTTAATATTTAAAATATTTTCGGGGCGCCTGGGTGGCTCAGTCGGTCAAGCATCCGACTTCGGCTCGGGTCATGATCCTGCGGTTCATGAGTTCGAGCCCTGCATCGGGCTCTGTGCTGACAGCTTAGAGCCTGGAGCCTGCTTCCGATTCTGTGTCTCCCTCTCTCTCTGCCCCTCTCTTGCTTGCACTCTGTCTGTCTGTCTCTCTCTCTCTCAAAAATAAATAAACATTAAAAAAAATTAATACATAAAATATCTTCACAGAATTTTTCAAGGCCTACTTTTACCATCTGTCACAAAAAGTATAACCTCAGTGGCTCTTCTCGCTCGTTGATTGCCCTCTTTGTAATTTTTAATATGAACATTATCAATAAACTTTTCCTTGAGGAGCAGTGGAAGTCACATAAAACTATTCATCACTGCTTCAGGCAGACGGCAAAGAAAGATCTGGGGCCCTAGAATCAGAACTAGGTTCGAATTCTAATCATCTCAGTAACTAGGTAACATGGAACAATTTGTTTTTTCAACTCTGTTTCCTAATCTGTAAAATGGGGATAAGAATATCTACTTCATAGACTGATTATAAAGATTAGAAAAACTTCGTGGGAAGTTCTGTCTTGAAAGTCCCTACTGAATATTGGCTTTACTAAAATATGAAGTGTCTGATAAACAGTAGACATTTAGAAAAGGCAATTTCCTTCCATCCTGAACCACTACATTAACTTGCTTAGGTTGGCATGGTCAAGTCATTACTCCAATCACATGTCAGATGACTGAGGGAACACTTCACTTACCTTTGACATGTGTCTGTGCACTTGTTACTAATGCTTCTCTGTTACCATTGCCAAAACTTCCCCCTATCTCCTTGTTGTATTTTTTCCCTAACATCACGTGCTTTTCAAATATCGGTTTGCCAAGTAATCCTAAATAAACACACGTTTACATTAAGAGTGCCAGGCCTTCATAACTGAACCCAGTATCTGTTGTGTTTCAAATAAAGCCTAAGTGGAATTTCCATGTTTGCAATTCAAGCATTCATTCTGGATGCATGGATGGAACCGTGTGTTATTTTTCCCTTACTCCATCCATCCTCAGTAACAAAGTAGGTAACTGGGGACTTACATAAGGCATGGAAAGTAATCTCAACTTCTGAAAGGGTATTTATGTATATTAGAAGGCAGAATGCCACATTTTCCTAGTTTCTCTGTCCTTAGTGTGGAAGTTCAGACTTTTCCACTAGCAATATACACATACGTGTAGTAAAATGCACTTTTTTGGCAATTCTAAAATTTATTATGTGAAAATTAGTGAGATTAAAATGTCAAGTCAGCAATTTATTGCTTATCTTCAAATTACGTTAAGGATTTAAGAAATATCTCATTACTGGGGCGCCTGGGTGGCTGAGTCGGTTGAGCGCCCAACATTGGCTAAGATCATGATCTCAAGGTTCATGGGTTTGAGCCCCGTGTCGGGCTATGTGCTGACAGCTCAGGACCTGGAACCCGCTCTGGATTCTGTGTCTCCCTCTCTCTCTGCCCCTCCCCAGCTTGCACTCTGTCTCTCACTCTCAAATAATAATAACAATCATAATTAAAAGAAAAACAGAAATACCTCATTAGTTACAAAAAATGTTTTCTGCTTGTATATCTTTTATCAGACAGTTTTCAAAGGGTATTTGAATACATTTTTTCTTTTCCTTTTTATTCTTTCTTTCTTTCTTTCTTTCTTTCTTTCTTTCTTTTTTTGTCCAGAAATTAATGTTTTAATCTTTTCTTCCTTGAACTTCACTTTTTGGTTTGACCAAACACTATACAAATGGACTAAGCACTTTGACCCATTGAAAGCTCAGGCTCAAGTGGGTTGTTTAATATTTACCAAGTGCTCCCTAGACTTCAAGCACATTCAGCCAGCTCAGGAATTCTGTTTGGCATGAGCTGAACTCTATCCAATTTATTCTTGGGTGAGGGAATGTTGGAGAGATCTTAAAAACACATTCACTGCAAAAGTCTTTTAGGGTCCTGGAGACATGTTTGCGTTACATATGGTCCCATCCTATGGTATCTTTGGACTCTCAAATTCTTTGGCTCTCCCTGGATGAATTTCTTAAGCAGTTTAAAGTCAAGATGGCCCTTGATTTACTCACACCAACGAAATATGACCTGCTAAATATTGACTTATTTCCCATCACCAGAATACTTTAGAAGGTCTATCTCCTTAACAAATGATCATCCAAGAAATGGTATCAACTGCTCTAAAAATTAAAAATTGCTGTAACCATAGGAAACAAAAACAGTTGACTTTGGGGTGTTTCTTCACTTTCTCACTGGTTCCCAGTAATTGCCTTAGTTCCAATTACATGCAATATAGCTGTACTCCTAGATTCTGATGTCCCAAGAAAGGTCCGAAAATGTTAAAACAACAGTAGAACGGGTCATAGATTTTTATAAACTGTGATGTCAAGTGGTCCTAGGTTTATGTCTCCTCCCCACCAGCTTCTCATTTGTGATCTTGGGCGAATGCAACGTCTTTAAACTTCATGCTCAGCATTTTATTAAGGTGCGATAATCACAGCACCTATCTTTTAGGGTTGTTGCAAGGATTAAGTCAATTTATTTACTCATTCCAAAATTATTTCTCAAGTGCTAGCTATGTGCCTGGCATTTTCTAAGCACTAGGGATATAGAAATGAACAAAATAGGAAAGAACCTGTGCTTTCATGAAGCATACATTCCAGGGGATAATGGAAAGTTAAAAAAAAAAAAAGAAAGAAAGAAAAAAATCAGTTGAGCAAAACACTGTATGTGAGAAGGCGATATGTGCAATGCAGAGAATGAAAGAAAAGGGGGTGATGTTGGAGTGGGGGTGCAATTTTAAACAGACTGGACTCAGCAGGCCTCGCTAAGGTGATGGGAATGAAGCTTGCTATTTGGGACAGGAGAGTTTCTGACCTCGGGCACACACATGCTTCATGTTTGAGGAACAGAAGTTTCTGGAGCCTAGAGGGGACGGACAGAGAGATAATGAGTAGGGAAGGGAAATGGGCAGTTGATGGATGGAGGGCTTTACAGGGTGTGGAAGGGATTTTGTCTCTTGCACTTTGTAGAATGGGAGCCACTGAAAGGCTTTAGAAGAGGAGCACTAGATCTGGTTTGTCGTCTATAAAGTTTTTTTTTTTTAATTTTTCTTAATGTTTATTTATTTTTGAGAGACAGAGAGAGAGAGAGAGAGAGACAGAACACAAGTGGGGGAGGGGCAGAGAGAGACACACAGAATCCGAAGCAGGCTCCAGGCTCTGAGCTGTCAGCACAGACCCCAATGCGGGGCTCAAACCCACGAACCGTGGGATCATGACCTGAGCCGAAGTCAGAGGCTTAAACCAACTGAGCCACCCAGGCCTCCCTGGCTTCCTTTTAAAAGAATCAGTGTGGTTGCTGCGTTGAGAATGAATGGGATACAACATGTAAGATATGTGGCACAGGGCATGGCCCAGCGTAAGCCTTTGGTAATTATCGCTGCTACTGTTGTTAGTGATGATAATACCATCATTGTCATTATCAACATCATCATCATCGTTATTTATTTTGATACTGAGGGCTGCCTCTGACTCCTTAATCGCCATGAGACAAACGCAATGACATGGGCTGCTGGTATTAGATTTGGGTCCTTCTATCCCCTTGCACCCGAATTACATCAACAAATTTAACAACTGGGGCATGCGCAGAACTTCCTTAGCTATGTGGCTCAAATCCCCGGTACCTCAACTACCCGGCTGTGGCTTCAGGGAAACCCTCTCTCTCTATTGGTGCAGGCAAATGAGTTCAGACATAAGGAGTCATAGGTGGTATGAAAACCAGACGGAAGACTTTTCTCCTCTCCATGATACTTCCTTTACACACCTTTATTTCTGGTCCCCACTTTTCTTCCTGAGTCTCCTTGTCTTGTTTTTCCTTCATCACTAAACGGTGCTCAGGCAGTGGGTGGAAATCATGACAATAGTGCCCTGTCCTTACACAGTACCTTTCTTTCCATAACCTCAGAATGCCTTCTGCCCCCTCTTGTTGCTACACATTCCCTGGTTCTGTTGGCACATCCATGCATTGGATAGAACGCTAAACTGGGCACAGATTATGATTCTGCAAGGCTTGACAATGTCCAGTTTGGGCTATGCATTATATACATTGACACAAATGATACAGGGACCCTTTTATAAGCTAGAATTGGTTGTGCGATGATTGTAGCTTGTTTTTTCCAAGGCATCAGTAGTGGTGGCATTTATAATAATCAGACTTTGAGGGAGTCATGGAGCTCCAAGTAAATTACCTTAAATCTGTTGAACATGTTATGTCCCTTAATAGGCACACACTTACAGACAGATGTACACACAAATATGCCCCCCTCACACACACAAGCAACCTGCAGATGTGATTTATTTTACTTGCACACAGTTTTTTCAAAAATCTAGTTTGGTTGACAATATTTATTATAAAAATCTGGGTTTTAAGTTTTTTCTTAAAAAAATCAGAACATTTGGCACTCCTCCACCCAAATTTCTCCATAGCAACCATCAGCTGGAGCTGTGGGAGCCAACCCAATGGTGTTCAACCTTGACTGCACAATAGAATCACGAGGCCCTTTTTCAAAAATACTGATGCCCCAGCCCCACAGCAGACCAAATAAAGCACCGTTTTCAATAACAACAATGGCCAGTGCTGATGGAGTACATATTTTGTGCAAGAAACTACCCTGGAAAGAGAGCTGATATGAAAAGTATATTCATGTTGGAGACATCGAACATGTATAAAAATGATGATAAACAGGTATACAAGATATATGCTTTGTATCAATGAGCTTTGTATCTAACTTTGCTGAATATTAGGACCGCATGAAGAGCTCTGAAAAATCCTAATGCCAAAGTTGTCCCCCAGACCAACTAAATTGGAACTGAGAAAGGAGAAAGGAACTCAGAAATCAGTATTTTTTAAAGCTCCCTCATGGGATTCCAGTATGCAAGATCATTGCAGAGCCGAGGAAAAGAGTCTGTGCTTCTCAGACTTTAAGAGGGGCGTATATCACCTGGGGCTCTTGAGGCACTAGGTCTGGGTTGGGGCTCAAGGGTCTAACAAGTGCCCAGGTGACGCTGATGTCTTTGGTAAGGGGGACACATTTTGTGCCCCAAGGAGGTAGGGAGCAAGGTACTGCATTTTAGCTTTCTGACCCTTGCACAGTTCAGTTCATCACTGAGCAGTAGCGTTCTTGGCTAGAATATGGTCCTAACAGTTCCCGCCTTTGAAGTGCTGTGGGGGTTCAGCGATAATAAACATGTGTGAAGTACCCAGTACAGTAAATGTTCAGTATATCTTGCTGTGATCACTGGGATTTATAAAAGAAGGGGATGATTGAGGAAGGCGTGCAGGGAATTATCAGGGCCTGTGTTTAGGGGGTCTTTGAGATAAGGTCATACATCAATAAAAAGAACAGCCAGCCTGGCGTTCCTTGGAATGACTGGTTGAGCTTCACTATTAATCCTCAAATAACGTACTGTACATTTTCATCTCCTTTCTGCCTTTGCGCAAAGTTGCTACCAAACAAGTTTTTAAAAATTGACAAATCAGAGTTGACTTTCTCTGCTCCTGCCACCCTCTGGTAGAGACACAAGCAAGTTGTACGGTGGTCAGGAGGGGGAGGCAGAAGGAACGGATGAAGAAAGCCAGTCACACTGAGGGCGTGGCTGTCCCCTTCTATGCTGGCACAAAATGCAACTCAACTGAAAATTTCATTTCCAAAATGAAACACTTTCCAGTTCTGTATCCTGTCATTGCTTCCAGAGGTAGACATGGTGGAAGGAGAAAGAATATTGCAGCAAAGTCATAAGTGATTAAACTAATATGAGAAAACAGTCCAGCTTTCTATTAACATAAGATACAGTGGTTTAAAAAAAAAAAAAGGGCCACAAATTCTTTGACCTCCCAACAAGAGGTGGGGTATGTCTGAGTGGGCTTAAATTCTCCCCTGAGAATGTGGGTGGGCTTGTGACCACTCTGACCAATCGTGTATGGTAGAAGAGACACTGTGTGACTTCCGAGGCCTTGCAGAATACAAAAAGCCATGCAACTTCCTCTTTGTTCTCTGGAAGATGCGCTCTCTGATCCTGAGCCACCCTCTGAGAATTCCAGCTACTCAAAGCGGCTCTGCTGGAAAGGCCGCATCTAGGTACATCTAGGAGATAGCCCCAGCTAGCTCAGCCCTCCTGTCACCCCTGCCAAGATGTCATGCCTTGGAGTGAAGCTATCTTGTACCTCTAGGCCAGCCCAGCCACCAGCTGAATGTCACTGAGTGTCCTCAATTAACAGTACATGAAAGCAGACGAATCAACCAAGACCTGCTTGAATTCTCACCCTACAAAATCGAGAGATGTAATAAAATGGTGGTTGTTTTAAGCCACGAAATTTTGGGGTGGTTTGCTTCACATTAACAGATAACTGGAAGAGAACTAGTTTTAGTTTGGGTGTAAGAATTATCTTAGGGACACCTGGGTGGCTCAGCTGGCTAAGCGTCTAATTCTTGATTTTGGTTCAGATCATGATCTCATGGGTTGTGGGATGGAGCCCTCCATCAGGCTCTGCACTGGGCATAGAGCCTGCTTGGAATTCTCTCTCTCCCTCTCCCGGTGTCCCTCCCCCACTCGAGTGTGGGAGCATGCTCCCTCTTTCTCAAAAATAAATAAATAGATAGATAGATAGATAGATAGATAGATAGAATTGTCTTAATTCTTCCCATTGAAGAAAGTTAAATTTTATTTGTGTCAAGGAACTTGAGAAAGAATAAAGAACATTCAAAAGTCAAGAAAGCTGGGTTCTTGTATCAATGTTATTTCTTCCTAAATTAATCTTTGAAGTAATCTGACCCCAATAAAATGGCAAGAGGATTTTTTTGGAGGGAAGTTTGACTGCTTCGGTGGTTTTCCGATGTTCTTAAGGAAGACAACCATGTGAGAATTGATAGGAAAGTTATGGCAGAAAGAGGACAAAGAGGAGGATCCAGTATTGCTCAGATGTTAAAATACACCATAAAGCAAAAGGAATTAAGATAAATTAGTACCAACGCAGGAAAAGGTAGGCAAATTAGGAGAACAGAATCGAGACCAGTATTTATGGGAATTTGGTATCGGATAAAGATGGCATTCAGAACAATGAGAAGAATATGGATTACTCTTTAATTAATGTTGGGTCAACTGGCTAACTACTGGGGAAAAAATAACGTTGAATACATAGTCGCTACTTATGCCAAAATAAATTTCAAATGAATCAAAGATTCCAGTGTAAAAACGATCCATGAAAGTACCAGACAGGTTTTTAAAAGTAACTCTAGGGGCGCCCGGGTGGCGCAGTCAGTTAAGCGTCCGACTTCAGCCAGGTCACGATCTCGCGGTCCGTGAGTTCGAGCCCCGCGTCGGGCTCTGGGCTGACGGCTCAGAGCCTGGAGCCTGTTTCCGATTCTGTGTCTCCCTCTGTCTCTGCCCCTCTCCCGTTCATGCTCTGTCTCTCTCTGTCCCAAAAATAAATAAACGTTGAAAAAGAAAAATAAATAAATAAATAAATAAATAAATAAATAAATAAATAAAAAGTAACTCTAGAGTGCATAAAGCCTTTCGAAGCAAGACACAAAACTCAAAAGCCGTAAAAGACAGATACATTATGTTTGAGTATATAATAATTAAACATTTCTTTAAATGAAAAAACGAACAATTCATCAGCAAAGTCAAATAACAAACACCACTCTGGAAAATATCGTAGTGACAAGTGACAAATGAAGGCTCATTTAATTACTCTATAACGAACTCAATAAGAAAAAAGCCAATAATCCAACAGTAAAACGTGCAAAGCTTTCATTCATTTATTCGTCATGTATTTACTGAGCCCCTACCAGGAGCCGCTGCTGTCTGTGCTAAGGATACGCTTATGAATAAATGAAGTTCTGTACCCATGGGGCTTCCATTCTAGTAGGCTGATACAAATGACAAAAAAAATGAACCAGCAAGTATATCCCATTTCAGGTAGTGATTAAATGAGGCAAAGGAAACTAAAGAAAGCGAGAGAGGATAAAAATGAGGGGAAGCAGGGGTGCCTGGCTGGCTTAGTCTAAAGAATATGCGACTCTTGATCTCATAGTCGTGTTCAAGCCCCACTTTGGGTGTAGAGATTACTTAAATAAATAATCTTTAAAAAAAAAAAAAAGAATGAGGGGGAGTTGCTAAAATAGGAAGTTTTTAGAAAAAGAAACAAATGGGGGCTCCTGGGTGGCTCAGTCAGTCAAGTGTCCAACTGGGGCTCAGGTCATGATCTCTCAGTTCATGAGTTCAAGCCCCATGTTGGGATCTGTGCTGACAGCTCAGAGCCTGGAGCCTACTTTGGATTCGGATTCTGTGTCTCTCCCTCTCTCTGCCCCTCCCCTGCTTGCACTCTTTGCCTCTCTCTCTCTCAACAATAAACATTAAAAAAAAATTGTAATGAGCAAGGTAGATGTGTAATATAATCCTTCTTCTGTGAAAATAAAAAGATATATAGATATATATACATGTGCATGCAAGGAACATTTCTGGAAGGATAACTCAGGCTTTACTGGTGGTGGTCAGCTCCAAGGAGACTCACTTTCCGTGGTATACTCTTGAACTTGAAAAACATGTTTAAGCTACACATATGTTCTATATTTATTCTAACAGCAAAAGATACAGGGAGTCCAGTCCTGGCACAAGTTGAAGAATGAGAAAGTCACTTCACCTTTCTGCTCCACACTTTCCCCATCAGTAAAAAGAGGAATTTAAGTGACATTATCTCTAAACATTATTTTAGCTCTGAGATTCCAAGCCTGAAAAATTGGTGTTTTTTGTGTATTATTTTCTACTAAGATAAAAAAAATGAAAGCAGCTAGAAGAGAAACAAACTATTAAATTAATTCAAGGATACCAACCCATTTTGTTTGATTTCAATCTTTAAGCCAAGTGCTGCAAAGCAAGGACAAGCTTTATATTTTAGTTAAATTATTGGCAATAAGTCACTGAGAGTAGTAGCTGGATGCTCAAATTCCTTAAGTATAAAGCTCTATATATTGCCGAAAGATAATTTGCTCTATGTCTTTGTGTTCCTATACCCCATTTCCTAAGAAGAACTGTTTTAGGACTGGGGCATTCAGAGGCAGGCTTTGCTGTGAGGCGTCTGACATGAGTTCAGGATGAGGAAAACCTCAAGTACTTCTGTGTTTGTTCTTTCTTGTTTGCATTTTGGATTTATGCCATCATGTCTGACTCTCCCTTCTAATAACTTTTTGACCGTGAAGTCACTTTGGGTTGAATTTTTATTGATATCATCTTTAAGTGGTAGGGGCTGAGCATTTTATTGTATAATGTTTCAAGCTATTTTGAATGAGTTGTAAAAACTCCTTTTAAGAATTTACCTCAGCAATAGTCATAGCTTGAAGGTGCTTGCATAACAAGCAAGAAAAGAATGCCTGTTTCACATCCCTCTGGAAGTTGGGGATGGGGCATTGAAGGACCTTTGGTGGACAGATGGCCACCATTTCTGGAGCTTAAATTCTACTTCTCACCTACTTGCCACGGTACCTTGGGAAAATTATGTGGTCATGCTGAGACTCAGTTTTCTCATCTTGAAAATGGGCCTAATAATACCTCACTTTTCTGGTTGAAGGTGCTAAAATAGCACGCTCCTAAAAACCATGGTCTTTGAGAAGGAGGCTAGCAGCCTTAGCACCTTCTTGTTAGAAACACAGAATCTCCGGCTCCACTTAGACCTCCTGAGTTCGAATCTGAATCTTAACGAGATCCTACATAGCCTAGATTAACTGGGATTTATATTATTGATTAAAATAAGGCTTTTTGACATGACTCTGGATTTCAAAATGGATTAACTCTCAAGTCCAGGTTTTCATCTTTGCCACATTTCCAGTTCTCTGACCAGTTAGCCTGCAGTTGACCATAGTCAAGGGGAGCATTTTAGGGGCATCCGGATTGGCTCAGTTGGTTAAGTGTTCAACTCTTGATTTTGGTTCATGTCATAACCTCCTAGTTGGTGGGATCCAGCCCCACATCGGGCTCTGCACTGATAGTGATCCCCTTGGGATCCTCTCTCTCCCTCTCTTTCTGCCCCTCCCCCACTCTCTCTCTCAAACTAAACAAAAAATATTTTTAAAATATCTTCTAAAACAAGAGCGTTTTATTTCCATAAGGCACCACTTAGAGAATTATCTGCATACAGGTTACAAAAATGCACCAACAAATGCATCCCATTCTAAACAAACCCTCTGAACAAGCCTGCCAAAAGGGACAGATTATATTGATCTTTCAGCATGCTAGAGAGTTGCCCTAAAGTAGGAAGGTCTAGGACACAGGCCTTGAGAAGCCCTTCAGATCATAGACTGCTGGGACAGATGTCATCAGAGTTCTATCTTCAAACCAAGTATCAAATGCAAACAAACAAACAAATAAGTTACGAGAAACACCAACATTCCCCTCATCCCAGAAAGCAGCAATGTCGGTCGCAAGGCTAAAGTGTAGGAGTTTCCGGAATAAGACTGCTGTCAACATTATAATTGCTGAGATTATAGAAGCTCCCTCAAATCCCCCAAGCTGCCCTGGTGTGTGTGTGTGTGTGTGTGTGTGTGTGTGTGTGTGTGTGTGTGTTGTGCACATCCTTTCTCCCTCTAGTTGAATGGACCGAGCTTCAGTTCCCAGTCAGGGTCAGGCTTATCCCAATTGGCTCTACTCTCTGATAGGGCTGGTGATGAACTCCAGAGCAGAGAAAATGGTACCATGATCTCTGTTCCCCACCTTGCTGTCTTGTTTTGCCCTCACTCCTAAATGCATCAGCACCATTTCCTAAGAACAAGGCCAGTCTCTTACATAATCACAGTATAGTTATTAGACCTAAGAAATTCAATAATGATAGGATACTACCAGTCCACATTCCATATTCAAATTTTGTCAATTGTCCAATAATCTTTTTTTAATTTTCGTTTTTTTTTTTTTGTTTGTTTGTTTTTTTTTTTTTGAGAGAGAGAGCCTAAGTGGGAAAGAGGGGTAGAGGGAGGGAGAGAGGGAATCTCAAGCAGGCTCCATGCTCAGCACAGAACCCAACACGAGGCTTGATCTTATGACACTGGGATCATGACCTGAGCAGAAATCAAGCATCGGACACTTAACCAACTGAGCCACTCAGGCACCCCCTGAAAATATTCTTGATAGCAATTTTTCCCAGTTGGGATCCATTCCACAATATCATGTTGCATGTAGTTTTCATGTCTTCTTAGGCTTCTCTATTCTGAAACAGTTCCTCAGCCTTACTTTATGTTTCTTGACCTTGACATTGTTGGAGGGTATAGGTCAGTTATTTTGTAGAATATCTCTCTGCTTGGATTTCTGATGGTTCCACAATATTGGATTCAGGAGATGTATTTTTGGGAGAAAGGAATACCACAGTAGTGATCCTGTGTCCTCCTCAGTGAGTCATATCAGGAGACACGTGATGTCAGTTTATTCCACTATTGGTGATGTTCATTTTGATCACTTGACTAAGGTGCAAATATCTTGGAACTATACAAATACCATTTTCCTCCTCAAATTTTTACCCACCAGTATTAGCATCCAGTGATGATTTTCCAACTCTGTCATTCCTTCTGTGTTTATTAGTTGTCATTCTACTCTGAAGAAGAGCTTTCACTTTTCTCCTATTTGTTTATTTATCCATGTATTTATTTCTATCAGTATGGACTTACGGAGAGATTCCTGACCCTTATATCATGAGCCTTCTGTGATCTCTCCTGCCATTCCAGAATCACTGAGAACCACCCAGCGCCTCCATGTAGTGGGCTTGGAGCTGCCTGCAGTGGGGACGTGGGGGGCTAGGTGAGCATGAAAGTCTTCACAGCCTCAGGGATTTGTAATCTTATTCCCAAACCAAAGTCCTTATCTAAACTGAACATTTGGCCTTCACTTTTACTCACAGGTTGGCACTGTAATCCTTTTTCAGAGAGCAGAAACCCAGACAGACCACATCTTTAAGCCCCTCTTCCCTTCCACTGAGGCTCCCCTCTCAGGGTGGTTCTCTCAACACCCCAAATTTCAGTGCCAACCGCAGTAGTAAAATAGGCTATGGGCTGGAAGATGTTCCAATATGTTGAGAAAGTTTACCTTCCCATTATAAAGCAGGAAACCCAGTGAGTGAATCCTAGTGGCTCTTTATGCTTTATGTGTTTTTCCAAAGTAAACATGTTTCCTTTCAATTTGCGATAGCATCTGAAGTTCCTTTAAAACTTTCTATTTAGAAACTTTGAGAGCAGGGCATACCACTGCCATATTGTAGGTGGCATACCCATCCACGTTACTGAGAAATCATTTTTTAAAATTTAGCAAAGTTTAGCAAGGGATTTCAGCAGCCTCATTTCCAAAGTCTCAGTATTTATAATTTGCTACATGGACTTGCTTTATTAGATTGTGCTTTATTCAAGTTGAGAATTAAAAAAAAAAAAAAAAACACCACCAAACTTCTTAATTAAATGCTTGCTAATAGCAAGGTTTAGGAGGGGTTTCTCTTTTCTTTTTTACAATATGGAATTGTCTGTCAAATATATAAAGTCAGAAGTAAATGATAAAACAGATTAACCTGTTTTCTTCCCCTCTACATCTGCCATGGCAGCGATGAGCCTTTTGTTGTATACACGCTGACAGGCATGGTTCAGGAAAGTGACAAAGTAGCAAGAAACCACATGAAAAATGAAGGTGCTTTAGCTCGTGCGCTGGCTGGCGTGCCTACTAAACTAATTGTGACCACACTATGGTCCTAGCTTGAATGCAGCAGCCTCCTTTCTTTGTACTGCCTTCATTTCCTTTACAAACAGCTACAGAGATTACTCTGTTGCTCACTTTTGCCTGGGGCCAGCTGGGCAACATTAATTGCTGGAGGGCTAGGGAATTATGCCCAGGGAATTCAGAAATGTGTGTGACATTTACATGAACTGGGTGGGCTTTCAGCGACGCCATCTAAAGCTTTCGTGTTATTTATAAACTACAGTTTAAAATGAGTCCAGACAGCCCACGTGGAAAATACATGTATATAAGAAAAAGAAGTTTTTTTCAAACTTGGTCTTCCTTCATGCAGATGTGTCCAGAGGCTAAGAACCATGTTTCACTTTTACTTTGCATACGATTCAGTGATTTATCCAGGGTTCCGGTTCTCTAAGTTAGAAATTTAACTCCTGAAGTTGTCATTAAAGAGAAAATGGACACAGTTACTAGAAATTTATGAATCAATGAATGAACAAACTAGGCTTTATCAAGAAATGAAGCATTACATTTTTTACAATAGCTTTTGTTTATCTACTTGTAAAAGCAATCTGTGGAAACTGAAAAACAAAAAAAAGGATTAATATTCACATCTTGGAATGTTTCTTTGGATCTTTTTCTATGCATATAAAACATACACCTTCATGCTTAAAAAAATGGTTGAATTCATATTTTGTTGTGTTTAGTTTTTTGACCTGCTTTCACATTTAACTTGCTATTGTATTTCTAACATTGTGATTTGTAAAGCACTAGCTTTAATGTCTGCGCAATAACTTTTTAAAAGTACTACCCCAGTTTGGAACTTACAGACTGCTTCTGCCATATTGTGCCCATCCACATTACTGGGAAATCAGTAGGTAGGCAAATACTTCTGTAGACATCTGTACCTGAAAATTGTAGTCTGTATTTTTGGTTGTTTCCCTGGAAGCATCCATGCTTTCTTAGAGCTAAAGCAGAAACACAGCTTAGGATCCATTTCCTACAAAAGAAGTCCTCCATTTCAGCCCTGTTAGATTCTTTGTCCTTTGTGACTCTTTTTTGCTAAAGGAATAACCAGTCAGGTTCACATCCCTCCTTAGCCCACATCCTTGTCCTCAGAAGGACAGCATTGCCAAATTGGACCACAGGGGTTGGCCCAAACCATGTTTAACTTTCTTTGGGCGTGGAAGATAAGCCAGGATGGCAAGTTGCCCAAAAGTGATCCAAGAACCTTTTGTAGGGAAGGTTTTGTTCAATAGGACCTGAGAGAATATTTTAAAATAAAAGTTTTATTAAGGTGAAATTTGTTCCTGTGTTAGAAAGATAAGGCTCATTCTTTAATAAACCCAGACTAGCTCCTTCCAACATGTTTGCTTGCTCTCTGTAGACACACAGTCTCAATGACCTGAGAAAGACTTTACACCCTGAAAAGAGAGATAAAGGAAACTCAAGACCATGAACTCCTTTATCACAGTGATGCACATAGATGCTCACACCATTCTTCACTGTCAGTTGCAGAACCCTTTGTTCCTCTTTCAAAAAGTGTCTTTGTGTTTCTCAGAATGAGCTGACGCTCTCTCTCCCAGCTGTCGGAAATGCAAGAGAACTTCGTGGAAAGCAAGAGTATATATGGTCCCCTGTAAGGTTAGAGGTGAGCTCCCGTCACTTAGTCACAGTTGCCATCTGCTCTCATGTGCACTGGTGCTGCAGACATTGTTACTGTGGGGGACAGGAAGTGTCTCTCTTACAGGTATTGAGCTCCCTTTTCCCAAAGAAGCACAACCCGGCACCTTTGGAGGATCTTTTCTCTCCTGGTTTTGCTCTGACTGATTGATAATGTGACTTGAAAGTGTTAAGGACTTGTTCTGGAAAAGATTCTGACAACTTATAAAAATACATACACTATAATAGGTTAACATAAATTAGTAAAGAAAAAGAACAGGATGGCAAAGGAAAACATGGATAGACACTAATGAGCTGTGGAGGTTAGGTTAATATGCAAAATGTATGCCATCATGCATCTAATAACGTTTTATTGAATGCCTAATATTTGCCAGGAACTCTGGACATGTTTTTCAAACTTAGTTACGACACATTAATGGTCCATAAATCTATTGAGTAAGTGGTCACAATTTTTAATGCAATAGGATATGAAGACTAGAACGGAGTACAATAGTATATATTAGAAGGCATTGCACAAAGTAAGGGCGTTATTTACTAAAATGTATGTTGCATATTTATATGTGTGTTTGTGTATTGGGTCATGATATAAAATGTATTTATTTTTTTAATTAACTTATTTTTTAATTTACATCCAAGTTAGTTAGCAGATAGTGCAACAATGATTTCAGGAGTAGATTCCTTAATGTCCCTTACCCATTTAGCCCATCCCCTCTCCTCCAACCCCTCCAGCAACTCTGTTCTTTACATGTAAGATTCTCTTATGTTTTGTCCCCCTCCATGTTCTTATGTTCATCTTTTTTGTATCTTAAAGTCATCATATGAGTGAAGTCATATGATATTTGTCTTTCTCTGACTAATTTCACTTAGCATAATACCCTCCAGTTCCATCCACATAGTTGCAAATGGCAAGATTTCATTCTTTTTGATTGCTGGGTAATACTCCATTGTAAATATATACCACATCTTCTGTATCCATTCATCCATCGATGGACATTTGGGCTCTTTCCATACTTTGGCTATTGTGGATAGTGCTGCTATAAACATTGGGATGCATGTGTCCCTTCGAAACAGCACATCTGTATCCCTTGGATAAATACCTCATAGTGCAATTGCTGGGTTGTAGGGTAGTTCTATTTTTAGTTTTTTGAGGAACCTCTACACTGTTTTCCAGAGTGGCTGCACCAGTTTGCATTCCCACCAGCAGTGCAAAAGAGATCCTCTTTCTCCACATCCTGGCCAACATCTGTGGTTGCCTGAGTTGTTAATGTTAGGCATTCTGACAGGTGTGAGGTGGTATCTCATTGTGGTTTGGGTTTGTATTTCTCTGATGATGAGTGATGTTGAGCATATAAAATGTATTTCTTATTGTGGTCATAGTAAAAGAAAAATCTGAAAAGCACTGCCCAAAAGGTATGCACATTTTTAGGGCTGGGTTTTCTAGAAACCACGGAGAGGAAAGAAAACATTAATTTCACATGTTTGCTGCTCATCTCCTATAAGGAAAACAATTTGCCCTATTCTTCACAAAGAGAAAAAGTGAGTAACATACTAAACAAATTCTTTACAGAAAACCCTGATAACTTAAGACTGTTTCTTTCGGCATCCTCCCTTTCTCCACTCCATTGCTCTACATGAAGTGTAGAAGTTTGAAGGAGTCTGAAATTTCCCCTGATGTATGCTTTACATCCTGTCACACTTGCTTACCATGTCTGTCTGTGCCCTTATTAATGCTAAGTGATAAACACACATGTGATATTTTTTAAAGTTTTCACAAATAAACTTATGCTTTGAAGCAGAACATGCATACATTCCGTTAAAAGATACATTAAAACACACACATACGTTCTATTAAAAATGGTGGTCACTTACTAAGATGGTTTCAGGGACTATTAATGTGTTGCAGTTGATTATGTTAATCATCAACATACTGCTTGCTAAAATTTCACAAAGTATGTACACCCACATAACCACTAGTGAGATCATGAAATAGAACACTGACAGGAAGGAGACACTCTCCCCATGCCCCTAGCCAAGCTCTCCCCAAAAGGCTAAACTCTCCTGAGTTCTAAAACTAGAACTTGAACTTTATACAAAAGGCTCCTGTAGAACGTATTTCTTGTGTCCGACTTATTTTACTCCATATTATGTTTGTGAAACATTCCGTCACTCTGGATTTACATTCCATTGTTATGTGTATTTTAATTTTTATCCATTCAACTATGATAAGCATTTTAATTTTTTCCAGCCTTTGGCTATAAAGCAAAGTACAGCTCTGAACATTTTTGTATAGGTTATTACTGAACATGCATACAGACTTTCATTGGCTTTGAGGATGGAATTGCTGCTTCATAACCATCTATGCAGTTTCAGGAGATACTGTCAAACAAATTGATTTTATATATATTTTACCACCGGTGTGTAAGACTCCCCATTTCTCCATATCTTCTTCAACACTAAGTATTGGCAGTATTTTTTTTTATTTTAGCTATCTGGTGGTGGGTATAGTTATCTCCTTGTTAATTTGCATTTCCTTGATAAATGATGTGGTTGCGCACTTTTTTTTGCATGCCTGTTTGTACTTGAATATCGTCTTCATGTGAGGATACCAAGCCTTTGGCTATTTTTTATTGGATGACCCTGTCTTTTTCCTAAGGATTTATAGTAGTTCTATATATATTCTGAATATGATTCCTTTGTCAGCCATATCTATTGTGAATACTAGTTTGCACTTTTCATTCTCATAATGGTGAACAGAAATTCCTAACTTTAATCTAATTACCTATTTTTCCCTTATTGTTGTTCATTTCCATTTTTGTTTATTTCTTTTTTATTTATCTCTTTTTTCCGTTATCGATAGCCGTTTTTGTGTCCTGTTTAAGAACACTTTGTTACCTAAAAATCGTTACTATATTTACCTATGTTACATTTAGACCAATAATCTACCTGGAATTGATGTTTTTGTGTCATGTGAAGTCAATGATACTACCCTCTATTTATTCGAAGCCACCCCTTTCTTGTTGCAGTGCAGTATCATCTTTAATGATCAATGATAATATATGAATGGGCCTGTTTCTAGACTTTCTCTTGAGTTCTTTTGATCTATTTGTTTATCCTTGTGTCAGTGGCATGCTATGTTAATTAATGGAGATTTATAATGCTACAGCTGGTAGTATTAAGTCCTCTCATCTTCCTTTTTCAATATTGCCTTCTTGACTCATTGCTTTTCCACAAAATCTTAGAATTAGTTTACCAACTTCCACTAAAAAGTACTTCTGTGATTTTGATAGGGATTCTCCTTAACTAATTTGAGGAGAACTGATACCTTTACAAAACTAATTCTTCCAATCTGTGATCATGTTTTCCCACCTTCTTTTATATTTTCAGTAAGCCTGTGTAGTAAATCTAAAAAGATTTACTTTTTAGATATTTTATATTTTTATGCTAAGATAAATGTTATAGTTTACTGAATTTTCTAATTGTTTGTTGTTGCTATACAGCAATCCAATTGAATTTTACATGATGATCTTTTTTTTTTCTTTAAGTTTATTTATTTTTGAGCGAGAGGGAGAGCACAAGCAGGGGAGGGGCAGAAAAAGAGAGAGAGAGAGAGAAAGAGAGGCACAGAATCTGAAGCAGGCTTCAGGCTCTGAGCTGTCAGCCCAGAGCCCGACACAGGGCTTGAACTCATGAACCGTGAGATCATGACCTGAGCCAAAGTCAGACACTTCACCGACTGAGCCACCCAGGTGCCCTCATATATTGATCTTATACCCAGTGACCTGGTTAACTTCAATTATTAGTTTTCATAATTTCTTTGTAGATATTTTGTATTTTCTCACACAAATTATATCAGAGAATAAACATGATTATATCTCTTTATTTTGGTCTTTTTTTTCCCCTTATTGCAGTGGCTAGGACCTCTAGCATAATATTTATTAGAGATGATTATAGAAGGTGAATGTACCTTTGAATTTTTCCTAGTCTAGGAGCAAAACTTTCAATATTTATCATTAAGATGTTTTTTATAGGTTTTATCAGATTGAGAAAGTTTCCTTCCACTCCTAGTTTGCTGAGAGTTTTTTGTCGTGAATAGATTTGAAAGCAAAAGCTTTTTTCTGCATCCATTGAGATAACCGTATGCTTTTTTCCATTTTTCTGTTAATAGGATGCTTTAAATTGACTGATTTTCCAATATTAAACCAACATGCTATTTTTTTTTTAATTTTTTTTTCAACGTTTTATTATTTATTTTTGGGACAGAGAGAGACAGAGCATGAACGGGGGAGGGTCAGAGAGAGGGAGACACAGAATCGGAAACAGGCTCCAGGCTCTGAGCCATCAGCCCAGAGCCTGATGCGGGGCTCGAACTCACGGACCGCGAGATCGTGACCTGGCTGAAGTCGGACGCTTAACCGACTGCGCCACCCAGGCGCCCCCCAACATGCTATTTTTAGAATAAATTCCTCTTGCTCATAATGTGGTATCACCTAAAAAACATCTCAGGATTCAGTTTGTTAATATTTTGTTTAGTATTTTTCTCCTAAGTTCATATGGGATATTAATTTGTAAAGTTCTTTCTTACAACATTCTTGTCAGTTATGAGATCAAGGCTAAGCTGACCTCATAAAATGAGTTTGATGTAATGGATTGAGATATAATCCCTCTTTTTCAGTATTATGGATGAACCATGTAAGATTGGTGTGGTATTCCCTTAAGTATGTGGTAAAATTCACCAATAAAGCAGTTCAGGATTGGAGAATTTTTGTGAGGAAATTTTTAAGTACAAAAGTCAGTTTCTTAAAGGATATGACTATTCACATTTGCATTGTTATTTTCCTATTTGGATAAATAGTTTATTAGTGTTTATCCTTCATCAACATTTTCAAATATTGCCATAAAGCGTTCATATATCCTCTAATCTTTTTAAGATCTGTAGAATCTATGGTGATTTCCCTTTTTAATTTCCTATTTGCAATTTTTTGCCTCCTTCTTTCTTTCTTGATTAACCTGGCTACAGGCTTATGGATTTTATTGGTATTTCCCAAGAAGACATTTTTGGCTTGGGTATTTTCTCTATTACATCTGTGCTTTCCATATCGTATTTTCTAATTATTATTTTTTCCTTCTACTTTGTTGACTTTAATTTGGTGTTATTTTTATGACGAGATAGATACTTAAGTCATTAATTTTCAGGCTTTCTTTTTTTCTAATAGATACAATTAAGTATATATATTCTCCTCCAAGGACATTTTTAGCTGCATTTTTGATATGTCATGTTTTCTTCATATTTCAGTTTATAATATTGCCTGATTTTCATTGTGCTTTACCTTAACCCATGGGGTAATTGGAAGTATATTGAGTAATTTCAAACGTATTTGATTTTTTTGTTATTGTCTTATTAATTTCTAGCTTAATTCCTCTGTGGTTAGAGAATGCATTCTATATGATTTTTCATCTGTGAAATTTTTCCAGACTTGTTTATTGCCCAGAACATAGTAAATTTTGGTAATTGTTTAATGTGTATTCTGTGCATTCTGTAGTTGTTGGCCACGATGTTCTAAATAGATTAAGGCAAATTTATTAATCACATTATCCTAATTCATTTTAAAAAAGAATGTTCTACCAATTCCGAGAGAGGTACCTTGAAATCTCCCAATCAGATTGTGGATTTGCTTACTTTTTTTTTAGTTCTAGCAATGTTGGCTTTATATATTTTGAGACTTGCTTCAGGTGCATTCAGATTTTAGATTTTTTGCCTTCGTATGGATTTTCTTTATCATTATGAAATTTTCCTTCTTATCTCTAGCAATATCTCTTATCATTAAGTTTACTGTGTCTGATATTAATATAAGCTATATGTATTGTTCCAATCCTTTTTCTCATTCAAATTTTGTGTCCTTATATCCAAAGTGTGTCTCACTAAAACAGCATTTTTTTAACTTAGTACATGTATATTACTTGAAGTGTTCTTCTATTTGTATTTTATGAAAGTACTGATATATTTGGGTTATAACCTATGATAGTACTATTTGATTTTTTTTCCTCCCCAGCTCTTTAGTGTTTCTTTACCTCTCCTTTGTTCCTTTTTGAATTAATGAAATATTTTGTCTCAATTGGCTTGTTAGTCATATATTCTTTTTCTCTCTTTTTTAGTGCTTATTCTAGAAATTACAAACTGTATTATTATTTTATTAGAGCATAATACAAATTGTGACTGACCATTTTCCAGAAAATTTTAGAGACTTAGGCCGTTTTAATTCCATTTATCCCTTCTACTTTTTGTATTATTATTGCTTATAGTTCAATTTTACATACATTTTTAAACTACAAGAAATTGCAATTATTGTTTAAAGAGTTAATATGCATTTATGTTTGCTGCATATTTACCATTTTTATTGCTCATCATTCCTTCCTGTATTTCCAAGCTCTCACCTGGATTTTTTTTCTTCTCCCTAATATATATATATTTTTTAGTATTGGTCTGTTGGTGGACAATTCTCATAGGATTGCTTATCTGAAAAAGTCTCAATTTCATCTTCATTTTTAAACAGATTTATTGAGGTCTGACTGATATAAAATAAACTAAGTGTATTTAAAATATACAATTTGGTAGATTTTGACTTATGTATGCATTGATAAAACATCACCACAATCAATGTAATTAACATATCTACTACCACCAAAAGTTTCTTTATGCCGCATTTTTATTCCCCAAATGCAGAGCATAACTTTGAGAGCATTTGGAACAAGCCCATCTTTTCCTGATCCTTTGTATTAGGTTCAACATGGAACTAAAAAAATATCTTCCAATTTCTTGCACCAGTAAAATAATAACAACACCAGCTAACACTTATATGTGCTTATATGTACCAGGCAGTGCTGTAAGCACATTACATATTTTAGTACTTGATTTATTGATTTTACTCTTCATCACAACTTTATGAATTGGGCATTATTATTCCCATTTTACCATTGAGGAACTGATCTCAGGGCATGATCAAACATGTGCATCCTTTGGCTTGGTGAAGATCTTCTACCTGGAGATTCATCAGTGTCTCACTCTTAAGCACAGATGTGTTACTTTCAACCTTTTATTTTATTCATATTTTGGAAAATTTGGGAAATATACGTGGGCATACAGACTAAAATTTAAATCACCAATACTCCACCCACCCAACGTTTACAACTTCTGGCAATTAATTGTACCCTTTGAGCCTTTTGCCATTATAGATAACCCCGCATGAACATCTTTGTCACTCTAGCTTTGTATATAGCCATACTCATTTATTTAAGATAAATTCTGAGAAGTAGAATTCCTGAATAAAAGAACCTGAAAAACTTGTGGCTTTTAATGCACGCATTAATGTTTTACTAGTACTGGGTAAGGGTGTGGGGAGGGTACACAGTAAGCAGATGAATTTCAAGGTGAATGAATGTCAGAGAAGTCACAAGGAAGAAAGAATTCCAATACCAGAGTATGGGCAAGAAAGCCTCGAAAGGATCTTTGATATGATGATTTTGTAGTATTTTTTTTTCTTTTAGAAAGAGAAAATGGATTTTACTTTTTTTAATAAATAACTTTCTTTTAGTAGACACCACTGGATTTGGAGATACATAGCCTTTTATTGTTTCTTTCTTTGTTATTACTGTTAATTATGTTGCTCCAATTACAATTGTTCACTCAATCAAAAGAATCGCTACAAAGTTCGTTCTGGTATACAATCTGGACTGACAACCTCAATGCCCAGATTCTGCTATTGCTCCTTCATGGGTAGCGGTTTCCCTGCCATGCTTTGTTTGGAGATCCTCCGGGGGTGGTTCTCAGAGTGATGAATGCCATCTTTGTTTAAGAGGGCAGGAGGGAGAATAATCTAATTCTACCAAAGAGAGACAAGAGTAAGCCGATCCTGTGTTTCCATTGCTGTTGGAAAAAGAACAGTAAATGACAGCAAAATTGAATAGCTTGATACTTGCACAGTATAATTTACCCAGCGGAAGAGATGTGTTGAGAAGGAGAGTGAGGATTTGATCTCTGCCTTTCAGTTTGCAGTCATTGTCAACCACGAAGTACAAAAGTTGGCCCAGCAAACCTTGGCTTCATCCAGGAGACTAGGGAGAGAGCCAAGAGATTTTTTTCCCCTGCAGTTGCTCAGGGTTGGTCTTTTGTGAATATGTTTACATCGGTGAATAAAGTTAGAGTACTTTAGTCATTTTGCTACAGTAGTGCTTTTCAAACTGTGAATTGTGCCCTATTGGAGAGCAATGAAATCAATTTAGCAGGTCATTACTAACTTTTCTTTAATGAAATAGTATATAACGTAGAATAGAATAAGAGTTGAATGGAATAGAAAATATCCAAATGCAACATACAAGAATATTATTTTGTAGAACTTTTGTTTTAGATATACACGTATACATCTTTATATATGTACATGTGTTCCAGATTAAAACATACTTTTTATTGTGGGTCATGGTCAAATAATTACTGCCAGGAATGTTTACATGTAGAGATGGGGTTTTTTTCCTCGGAGTATTTTTTAATTTTTTTTAATGTTTATTCATTTTTGAGACACAGAGAGAGAGAGACAGAGCATGACGGGGGAGGGGCAGAGCAGAGAGGGGGAGACACAGAGCCCGAAGTGGGCTCCAACTCATGAACCATGAGGTCATGACCTGCACCGAAGTTGGACGCTTAACCAACTGAACCACCCAGGTGCCCGGACGGAGTATTTTTGTATATAGGCAAATTTCCAAAAGTTGTTTGGCATTGAACAGATAGAACTTTGGGGTTTAGGGTTGAGTGGAGCAGAGAAAGTCTTCATGTTGGCAGTAATAATCTTGCTGATCAAAATTCCAAGTAGAAAAAGGGCAGATGGTTTCTCCTTTGCTGTCCTGCCTGCTGCTCCTATGCAGTGTATTCAATAAACTTCTATCTCCTTAAAAAACAAACAAACAGGGGCGCCTGGGTGGCTCAGTCGGTTGAGCAGCAGACTTCGGCTCAGGTCACAATCTCGCAGTCTGTGAGTTCGAGCCCCGCATCAGGCTCTGTGCTGACAGCTCGGAGTCTGGAGCCTGTTTTGGATTCTGTGTCTCCCTCTCTCTGACCCTCCCTCATTCATGCTCTGTCTCTGTCTCAAAAATAAATAAACGTTAAAAAAAATTAAAAAAAACAAAAAACAAAAAATTCCAGGTAGAAAAAAATTTGGCTTATCTGAATATTCTTTATTATGGTCCTATATAGAAAGCAACTCTGATAGTGATACCTCTTTTCAAATGTCAGCTAGAAAACACCCCAAGGTGAGAAAACCACTATAGTGCCATTCAAATACCAAGGCAAAGGTCACCAGAGCTTGACAAGAGGATGGCTCATGATAATGCTATATACCTACTTGCCTATGATTGGAGTTAAGAATTTAACAGTGAAGTTACTAGTAGTTGACTGTAATGGCTTATGCTAATTTCAAAACTTCATGATGATAATTTCATAATAAGTTTTTGTGTATCAAAGTGTTTTTTCGCCCCTCCCAATTCAGCTTTATTTAAATCTGTGTTCATTGCTTTCAGTGAACACCAAGTAGACTCATGATCTTGGGTAAGATCTAGCTAGTGGCCTAATTGTATATAAGTTTCCCCGAGTGTGGGAAATATGCGTATGATATGTATACACAGATCATATCAGTATATAATACATTCTGCCAAATATATCCATTGGTTGGTACTTCATCCTTCTGAAGTTATAGAACAGTCGATACAATGAACAAAAACAGTTGCTCTAGAATAAGGCAGTGGGTGCCTAGGGTGCTATTTGAGAAAGATTTGGAGATGGGGTTTGGGCTCAGCAATAAGGAAAGGTTACATTTGATTAGTGATATCTCTGAACAGAGGTGGTAACTTGGAAGCATGGACTGCTTTTCTCTGTTTTGTAGGGGGAGGGCAAGGAATAGCAGACAGATATAGCCCAGAGTTAAACCTTTTAGCATCTCTCATTTTATTTCTGTTCATACTCATCTGGATTATTTGTTTAGATAGTCCCTCATAAATGTCTGTTTACTCCTTCCATTACCACTGCCCTTGTCTCATTTTTTGTCTTCATTAAAAGATCTTCATTATAGGAGCTTTCTAGATCTCTTCCTGCTGCTGGTGCTTACAATTTTTTTTTTAAATTTTGTAATGTTTATTTTTGACAGAGAGAGAGAGAGAGAGAGAGCGAGCATGAGTGGAGGAGGGGCAGAGAGACAGTGAGACAAAGAATCTGAAGCAGGTTCCAGGCTCCGAGCTGTCAGCACAGAGCCCATGCGGGGCTCGGTCATGACCCGAGCCAAAGTCAGATGTTCAACCGACTGAGCCACCCAGGCGACCCGAGTGCTTACAATTTTTGATAGGGTCAGGGGTCATGGGCTCCGCTGAAAGCCATGTGAAAGCTACATACCATCTCTCAAAAAACTGAAGGCTTACACAAACTTCTGCCGTTTGTTCCGGAGGGTTAGGAATTCCCTGAGGTCTACACCTAAGTAATAACCCCTTGTCTAGCGGTCTCCCTCCAATCTCTATCCCTCCAATCTCTATCAGAATAATGTTCCTAACACACAATTTGGATGATGTTACTCTCTGCTTAAAACCATCTTATTTCCTGCCGCCTTTAGAACAGAAATCCCATCTGCAAGATTGGAATCCAGGCTTGTTCAGTCTCTCAAATTTGTAGCCCCATCGTCCCCTCCCCACCCCTGCCCCCTCCTCCCAAATACACAACCTTCTAAGCCAAACCAGAATGCCTGCTATTTCCCCCAATACTTCTTACATTTCACTTCCACAGTCGCTCCTACCTGTCCTTCACTTTTACCTATTCAGGTCACTTCTAACCGTCAAGCCCAGTCTTTCTGCTTCTCAGTATTTTTGTGGATGTGGCCTTCAGCCCTGAGTAACACCTTGTGTAGCGTCTTGCACATCATGGTGCTGTATTTACCCCTTCGCTCTCAAATCCCTCTCTCATGTTACTGAGAGGCTGCCCCTGAGGGTTGTGCTTTCTGGGTCCCTGAGTCAGTTGGCCCCCAATTGGATTCAACCCTGGAAATCCCTGGAGGGAGAATGGAAGACTGAAGGAAGAGAGAAGCCAGGGTGTTTCTTCCCCACACTCTCTGCCTCAGACAGTATCTTGGATGAAGGCTGTGTCTCTCCTCTAGGGAGACACAGGTCCAACTAGAGACGCCCTCTGAGCTTTTGCTGGGTGACCTTGGCCCCTGTGTTCCAGTATTAACACTCCATTGAACTCCAGGATTTCCTGCAATCATTCACCTCCTGGATGCCTCCTTCTCCCATTTGCCTTTACATCTTTTCCTTCACCTCCGTAATGAATTTCCTACATTGCAATCCTTCTGTTTAAATACTCAGACCGAGTTCTATTTTCCTGGTTGAACCTTGACTGATACAGCTGACATTTTGTGGATATTTGCTGAATATTAATAACTTAATTTTAAACCGTCTTCTATGTGGGCACCTATGGGTTTGTTTTTTTTTTTTTTTGAGTGAACCAGGCAAATGTCCTGGTCAGCTATCTTGTACCCACTAGCACTGAATGGGGTTGCTTGGCATAGTAACAAATTACCTCAAAATTCAATGGTTAGAAACAGTTGGCATTTCTAAGTTCGTGGGTCTGAGCTGAGTCTCAGTTGGTTGCATGGTTCTTCAGCTTCCGGCTGGGTCCACTCCTGCATAGGTGGCAGCTCTGGGTCAGCTGGATGGTTCCGCTCTTCTTGCCTGGGCTCTCGTACTTCTGCAACTTGACTAGTTTAGGTTGATCCAGCATAGCCTTGGCAGGGACGACTGACGCGAGTCAACTTCATTCCATGTTTCTCAACCATGACAGGCTAGCTGAGACATCTTCTCATGGCCATGACAGAGGAGCAAGAGAAAACACAGAAACAAAGCAAGAGCGTTTTCATACTTCTACAAGCAGCATACCTGCTAACATTCCACTGGCCAGAGCAAGTCACATGACCAAAGCCAGAATCAAAGGGGACAGGAAGGTAGATACAGCCTCCTTAGTGCAAAGTTACATGACAAAAGGGTAGGTACATGGAGGGGTGAAGAATGTTGGCCATAATGCAATATAGTCCATCTCAGACTTCATAAGGTTTGATGGGAGACCTGAGGCTAAAGAGATAGACAGACAGATGGATAGATGATGTTAATTTTTTGCCATATTAACCCTTTTAAAATAAAAACTTCGCCGTAAAATACAATTGTGTATTTGCTCATTTGTTCTGTAGAGCTCATTTGTACATAGTTAGTGACTCAAAAAAAAGAACCATTTGTAAACAACATATTAATAAACCAAGTATATAAATAAAGGAACTTTATTTATCTTTAACCTTGAATTTGCATTAATTGGAACAGTCACGGGAAATTGTGCCAACCGCACCTCAGGTCAGATGGCTCAACAAAATGAACTGTTTCATGCCTAGAAATAAATATATTCCAAATATAAATATGAATCAGTTATAAAACAGATTCTTTTTAAAATACAAAACAACCACACTGTTAATATATTTGTGTCCCAATTAAAAATGTGTAAAGAACACACATTCTAGGCTAAAGTTGTCCCAGGGAGTGATTCTCATTTTTGCTTTGAATCTTACATAAACAAACCAGGCAGGCTTCTTTGAGCCATGAACAAAGTCATGGCCCCCAGTTTTCTAAAGAGAAGAAGAATGAAAAATGGGTATGTTTAAGTTGGAAAGGTCTGGGGCTTGACCTTGCTACTTTAAATTTCCTTCATCACTAAGAAATCACTTTGAATTTGTCTCCTTGGAGTACTCTAATTTGGTTTGTTCTTGGTTTGAGGCATACCATAAAAGAGATACTGTCTGTTTGTATTATAGCAAAATTTGGAAGCCACCGCAGGCACACTGTTTTTCAATTTTCTTTTCTGCAGTTTTATCTTAAAACCTGGGCCTGTTCTTAGTACTTCAGAATGAGGTCCATGACATCTTCCTACCTGGATGAGATTCCTTTCTGTGCTTCTCCTTTCCTCATCTGAAAAATGAGCTTATTAATAATACCAACCTCATATGATCATTGGGAGGATTAAACTAAGTGAAATTAGGTAAAAGATTAGCACAACCCAGCCCACAAAATGTGCTGAATAAAGGTTATGTATAAAATGCTTATTATTATGAATCATTATGTGAGAATTTTTAGGTTGTTTTCACTGAGTCAGGTTCACATATATTCTTTAAAATCGAAATCAGAATTACACCTTCAAAAAAAAAAAAAAAACGAAGTCCAGTATTATTTTCATACAAAAGGCACTGTTTGTTTTTAAATATCAGTGTCAAGGGGAGTGTGTCTGTTTACTCATATTCACCACAAAGCCACAACAGTTACAAACACTGGCTTCTTCCTGGCCTTGTCAGTTTATTCTTTGAGAAAGCTTTTAGAATGTGCTTCTTAAAAATATCTTGGTATTTAGCCTCACACTGTCAGATTTTCTGATTTTCCAGCAAACAATGAGGCGATATTGATGGCGTGGGATTTAAAGTGTATGATGAGAGCACTGGACAGAGACTATGAAAATAGATAAATACAACCTCAAAGTCTTCCGAAATACAACCCAATGTCTTCCGTCATTTTAAAAAGAGGGGAAATTAACCATAAGCAAATCAATTTTTAAGATTTTTGTTTTGCCTTTTATCGCACCGAGTGTCCCTTCTGCATGGAGTCATAGAGTAGAGGAGCTAGTATTAAAACAAGACGCACCAGAATCTCCAGGAGCTCAGAATCTATCACAGAGGAAATGCACCTATATGCACATGCACACCCACACACACCCAACAATCATTTTAATGACATGATGAGTGCTTTTATGGTGCCATAAATACGGGATATGAAAAGACAATGAGTGAGCACATATTCATCCAATGTGGCACCTACAGGGAATGTTAGAGACCAACATGGTTATGTTCACACATATACAATGTTGAGTCAAAAATGTGGAAGGATAGATACACATGCAGAGATTCATACCATCTACGATGATATGCACAAACACTGCTCATTGTTCTGGATACATATATTGTATGTAAATGTAAAAAAAAAAAGGTGGACTAGAAAAACACAGGTTTGTGGTCTGGCCTTCAAGTGGGGTTATCAAGATTACATCTATGATCTCTATTTTTTAATTAAAAAAAAAGAAGATATGACAAAAATTATGCATTTGTCCATTCTAGGCAGTGAGAACCCTGACATTTGTTCTACTGAGCTCTGCTGTTCTGAGTTCTAAGCTCCCACAACAAGAAAACTTGCGGGGCCACGGTCACTTGAAAAGCAGCTTCTCACTTGTTGTGCAAACACTTGAAGCCATCATCTGCTGCACAAGTAGATGCCACAGTCTGTTTGGCCATCTCTTTCATCTGTTTATACTTGTGGGAAGTGTCCCCAGTATAATAACACTTAACACAATCCAGACAGCTTCGTAGTTCCAAGCTCAAATACTTAACCCTGATGAATAACCTGTCATTTCACCACGGGGCATGGCTGGCGCTTCGGTTTGTTAAGATCTATCCCGGGAACTGTCCTCTGAGACCAACCATACCTTCTTTAGCACAAAATTTGTAAACTGTTTAGGATTCACCTTGGCCTCTTAGCCACCTTCCCAGACTGGCAATCCAAAACTCCTGAATCCTGTCCACAGCAAAGTAGGTCTTTGGGATGTACAAACATTGTCCCGTGCCTAAAAGGTGTTACTAAACTTCTGTGTTAAAGTTCCTTTCTCTGAAACCATCTGGAATGAGATTTTATCTCAGTCCATTTGCATTTATTCAAAATCAGAGACAACTCTGAAACCAGACCCTATTTAAACATAGAAGAACAGTTGCAGATTAAGCAAATGTTGGGGAACTTAGAAACAAAGAAAGAAAGAAAGAGAGAGGGAAAGAAAGAAAGAAAAAGAGAACGAGAGGAAGAAAGAAAGAGAAACACAAAACACTTCTATTCACTTTCTTGTATTTCCTTTTTTTCCAGATCTGCGGTTTTCCTGCCATTGGCCGGCCTGTGTGGGTGCCAAGTTCTGCACGTGATTTAATGGATCAGAAGGTCAGATGTCAGCCTTGACTCGGCTGTTTGCAGACCCGTGGTCTTTATGATTAATTGTCACTTTTAGCACTAGGGGAATTACCTTCCAGTTGGTGGCATTGCTGCTGTGGCCATTTAACATAGTTTTGACCTCTGTAGGTATCCGGGAGAAGTATAGAACATTAAATGGGCTGGCTGGAAAAGCAGAATGGAGAAAGGGAAGGCTGCAAGAATTCATTTAGGGTGAGAGGAGTAAAAATCGGATCATGAGAGGGAAGAGCCGTATTTCATGTGTTAGGTGGGGAAACTGTGCTTGAGGAAGATCCAGCAGCCCTCTCCGACTGTCATTTCCTGGAGTGCTAAAAAAGGTGTCAGGAGATGCTAAGCCATGAGTTGGAGCACGTGGGGTAGGGCGCAGTGCACATCGCCTTGTTTCTCAGGCAAGGCCTCTGAATTCTCCCTCTGGTCCCCAGATGTTTGGTAATATCCAGCAGCCTGTTTGGAAGGCTAGGTTATAATTTGGAACCCAGTTTGTTTACGTTATTATAACAACGGTTTCCGTCTGCCTCTGCAGTTAAGACTGTGTCCACACTTTCCTTTCTGTGTTTATTATTTTTAGCAGTTTAAAAGCTAACCGTGAAAGATGGCTTTCTGGCTGTCAGGTGACATTCCGGCTGGGCCAGGGTCCGGTGGACTCTATAGAAACGCTCGCAGGCTGTGAGAGTCAGGTCTTTTGAATGCTGCCTTTGTACCTCCCCTTGCCCAGGGCCTCTGGCTTATTGTCTAGGCGCCTCAGTTGGGGTGGCGCTATCTGATGGTAACTCCTACTAATATTACAGTGCTCAGTGCCCGGGCCCTCCCTGGGGGCCCCCCCGTCTGGCTGCCTGTGTCTCCCAGCCCTCCCTCAAGGGAACCAGTCAAAGCTCTCCTATCAGAAAGCACTATGTGCAGTTTACAGAATGTTCAAGGGGAAAGAATCAGTAAGGATCACCTGGACGTGTGGCTCGCTAATATTTTTTTTTTTTTTACCAAAACCCTTTTCCCAGATGAAATCTCCCAGGGAACCCCAGTTTGTAAGCCATGGAAAAGTACAGCTCTTCTTCTGAAGGGGAGAAGGGTGGCTGCAAACTCCACTCTTCAGCTTCCTCTTCACTCACCCGACTTCTCAGCTCCCCTCACCCCTGCCAGGATACCTCCAACTCCTCAGGATCCTTGCACGCCATTCTTATGAGGCGATCCCTTCCACTTACAGACAAGGAAATGAAGAGGCGATTTTTATAACACGCTTAAGACATGAGACGTTAGACACTAAGACATTAAAGAGTCCACACTGTATCAATCCATTTTTATACAGTTCTAGAAAAGGAAAAACTAATCTAGGTGATAGAAATAGTAGTTACCCCAAGGAAAAGAGAGGATTGACTGGGAAAGGGCCTAAGGGAATTTTCTGGGGTGATGGAAATATATATCTTTACAGAAGTGTGGGCTACACAGCATTTGTCAGAATTCATCTGTGCTTTTTTACCGTATATAAATTCTACCTCCATTAAAAAATGAAAACAGAGGGAAAATGAGGCAAAAAAAAAAAAAATCAATGAATTCAGGATTTAATAAACACAAATACTGATGAACTTCCTTAAATACTGAAAATACTAGTAAACTTCCTTAAAGCTACGTGTGCTATTTATTATGTGGGGTGTAAGGTCATTATGCAGAGTTTTGGAATACAGGAGACCCTGTTGCCCTTCTAGCACTTTCTTTGTTCAATAATCAACAAAAATAAGGAAAAAAAAAATTTTCTCAGAGAAGAGACAGTGGAACCACAAAAGACCTTTTGGGGTTTTGCAGCTTATAATGTGGCTAAAAAGTGATACGTGAGCAGTCTGGGAATAGAAATCTTGAGTACGGCACTTGATTCATGCATTCCTTTGACATGGACTATACATGTACTATCGATAATGCTCCAGAAATTCTTCATCATCTTTTAATCCTTTGCCCCCTCATCTCAATGCTTTTTCATGACCTATAAAATGCAAGATTCCTTTTCCTATAACTTAGGTGAGTGGAACTTCCAATGACTGAGGTTCGAATTCAGACCTCAAGTGCCACCTAGACAACAGGCGACCTCTGGTTCAGTCTTTCTGCTTTGGGAGTGTGTCAGGCGCTCTCCAATGACTGGCATTGTACCTATACCTTTGCAATAGGCACTTTGACCCTTGAAGAAAACACTTTCCCTTCCCTGAAATACTTTGAGCCAACCGTGCTGAAACTTTTCCATTGGTGTGTTTTAGAAGTCCCACAGTAACATGAAAGGTAATTATTTAGCTTAAAATGCAGCTAAGGACACAGGCCAGGCCAGAGGGGACCCAGCAGACAATTCTGCAGTTTAGAGCCTGATGAGAACACTGAGCTGGAAGGGGCAAGGGAAATGTTTTTGAAAAGGAAATGGTGGCAGCGTTAGCAACTGGTAAGAGAGGGTCACACGGAGCCAGAGCAGGAAGGGTTCGAAGATGCTCAAATATTCTAGCCTTTGAGGCTGTGCGGACAAAACTCTTTACTACTTGAGCGATTTCCCAGTGAAGGGCCAAGGTTTATTTAACCCACAAGATTGATCCACATTAATAAAAATTTAGTTCACTAATGAAGCTATGGCAAAAGTGAACCATCCATAAAAAATAACATTTTAAATAGCTAGAACATATTTCAACCCACACGTTCCAGGCTTTATATATATAGACTAATTTCCTAATTGAATCAAATTTAGTTGAGCAAGATTTTTATTTAACCAATTTAGTTTAATGTGCGTAAGAGCAGAAATGAAATTACACAATCTAACAGTTGGGGCAAAATGCGTTTTTCGCAATTTTATGCCCATTTGAAAGGAACTCTTTCTTCACATCATTAAAAGTCAATTTGTCTAAATGGAAAGTACAAGACAGAAAGTGTGTCTTCTTCTCCATTCCAGTGACTTGGGGAAAGTGATTCTCTTGGAGCCAACTTTCTTAAAATTGATACATATGCATAAATCTGTAGGTCAAATGGTCTTAGGACAATGTAACATGTATATAGTCAGATTTTAGTAATTCATGAGAATGAGAGTAAAATATCGGTCATTGAAGTCTAGGGGCAGCTGATTGGCATCAGTTAAGCATCCGACTCTTGATTTCAGCTTAGGTCACGATCTCACGGGTTCATGAGTTCAAATCCCACGTCAGGCTCCACACTGACAGTACAGAGCCTGTTTGGGATTCTCCCTCTCCCTCTCTCTCTGCACCTCTCTCTCTCTCTCTTTCTTGAAATAAATAGAAACTTTATATATGTGTACACATATATAAATATATATATATACACACACACATATACAAACATATATATGTGTGTATATATATATATATATATATATATATATATATATCCAATTTTTTCCCAATGACTTCTAAAAATCAGCAATCTGAAGTTTTAACTACTCAACTGCTTATAAGGGCTGTAAAAAATTGGAGAAATACCCTGATTGGAGTTTTATCCCCTTTTCCTTCCCTCAGTTATTTTTCCTATTGATGCCATTGGGATAATAACTGGAAAACAGGATAAAAGAAAAGTAATAAATACTTCAATGTGCATATTATTATTATTATTATTATTATTATTGGTTTCCAGAAAAAGAAATTGAAGGTAAAATGAACATAAGCAATGTCTAAAGACGTCATTGTCACAGTGGCAGGGCTGGGCTTGAACTCAGGTCTTTCTATCTGGAAGCCCTTGTCTTAAGAAGAGAAGCAATGGATCAAACCTAATCAAAATATTACATTGGCTGGATTGGAGAAATAGCTACATTTGTGGAGAGAATAAGCTACCATTTGGGGCCTGCCCACAACAGAAAACCATAAATAACAGTGACAAACACACAAAAGTTTATTTTTCTCTCCACAAAAGCAGGGTCAGTTCTATAATCATCAGGGACTTAGGCACCTTCTATCTTTCTGTATTTCTATTCTTAACACATGACTCTATCCTTAAAGTTACCTCTTGGTTCAAGATGGCTCCTGGAGCTTCAGCCCTCACATATAAATTCCAGGGAGCAGGCAAGATGGGAAGAGAGAAGTGAAAGGCACTCATTATCATTACCAGCTATGTTTTTCCTCCTTATGAGGCCTTACCAGAATTCCCACGCCACAATTTTTACCTACAGTCTCATCTACCAATTCCTAGTTGTAAAAGAAGCTGGAAAGTGTAGTTGGGTACTTACTATCCAGAAGTAAAATGAGATTTGGTTGTAAAAGAGTATCATGAAGGCACGTAGCAGACCTAGTTACAGTTAGGCAACTATAAGAAGCTTTTCAGTTTTGGAGAGAAATGATCAGGGTGGTTCTTTAGAACTTGTTCTTAAGAACTTGTTCTTAGCCAAGTACATAAAAGGGGGAGCAATAAAAAGTAGCTTTGAGGACTTCAGTTATTAGTGAGGCTACATCAGGGACAGGAGAGAAAAGATGGATGTGAAAGAATAGTGAAGAATGAATTGACCAAAGAGAATGTATTCATTAATTAGCTGTGTAGTTCAAAACTGTGTTTCAGCAAACACACACACACACACACACACACACACACAAATACACATACATGTATGTGGGGAGTGTGTGTGTATAAATGCATTACGTGTGTGTGTGTGTGTATATATACACATGTGAATATACACACATATATATACATATACATGTGAACGTACATACAAATAACAGTGACCTGGATCTGAATGAAGAAAAAAAGTTACATGGTGTTTGTCTATACAGAAAATTGGGAATTTAGTGAGGCATTCTATTGGCAATGGATAAAGCCTACCTGTGTGCATACATAAATAAATACAATACACACATGCAGACACGCAATACAAACTTTTCTAGGGATCTGTGACACCAGTAGCAATGATCTTCAAATTGGGGCATCCCTAAGAAAAGAAAAAGGAAAAATTAAAAGGGACTAAATAATAGACTTTAAAAGGAATGAGAGAAGAAGGAATTGTAAAGCTGTGAGGATGACTCAGACGTTACCATGAGAAGCCAAGCTAGAGAAAGTGGGAAAGTCAGGATGGGGAAGAACACCAGCTTTTCTTTCTTCTCTTCTTTCTTCCTTCTCTCCTGCCTCCCCCCATCCTCCACCATGTCCTTCTTTCCTTAATTTTAGGAGGACTAGAATCTAACTTTGGTGACTATATTTTCATAGACTTTTCATTATGAGCTCCCAAATGAGAAAGAATTTAACTTCCAGGTCATCATCACATTTTGCCCAAGTTTCTTTGTACAAGTTTTCTTGATCCTGTGTCTTTGGGGCGCCTGGGGGGTGCAGTCGGTTAAGCGTCCGACTTCAGCTCAGGTCACGATCTCGCGGTCCATGAGTTTGAGCCCCGCGTCGGGCTCTGGGCTGACAGCTCGGAGCCTGGAGCCTGTTTCCGATTCTGTGTCTCCCTCTCTCTCTGCCCCTCCCCCATTCATGCTCTGTCTCTCTCTGTCCCAAAAATAAATAAACGTTGATCCTGTGTCTTTGACATCTTTGGCTACAAAACAAAAATGAGTTTTAATTCAGCTTTTTTTTTTTTTCATTCAGCTTTTTGAATCAGCTCCCATTGCATGGGCATAACTTGATTTTCTGATTATTACCCCCTCTGACTGTGTTTTGTAAAGCTAATGTGCACCCTGTCTTTGCCCCCACCAAATGTTGGAAGGGGGCAGGTTTGCTGAGGCACTGGCTGCCTGCCATTCTAGGTGTCTCCTCAGGAAGCCTGCAGAGGCCAAAGTTGTCATTTTTGCTATAACATCCTGGAAAATATCTCTCGTTAAAAAGTAAATGCCGGGGCACCTGGCTGGCCCGGCAAGTGGAACATGTAACTCTTGATCTCCGGGCCCTGAATTCGAGTCCCAGATTGGGTACAGAGATGACTTCAATAAATGCATAAATCTTTTTTTTAAATATAAAGAATAAATAAAGATAAAAGCAAATGCCTATACAGTTATGGAGTAGGAGTATAAAAACACACATGGGGAAAAATTCACACCAACTGTAACACAGTGGCTACCTAGGCAAGAGAAGGGAGGGAGAGGGAAGAAAGGGAGATAGGTCATTAGCGTTTTGTTGGGTTTCATTTCTTAAAAAGAGGGATAAAGCAGGGGCGCCTGGGTGGCGCAGTCGGTTAAGCGTCCGACTTCAGCCAGGTCACGATCTCGAGGTCCGTGAGTTCGAGCCCCGCGTCGGGCTCTGAGCTGATGGCTCAGAGCCTGGAGCCTGTTTCCGATTCTGTGTCTTCCTCTCTCTCTGCCCCTCCCCGTTCATGCTCTGTCTCTCTCTGTCCCAAAAATAAATAAACGTTGAAAAAAAAAATTATAAAAAAAAAAAAAGAGGGATAAAGCAAATAGAGCAAATCTGAATGGTGAGTACAGGGTTGTCCGTAATAATTGTTTTGTATACATTTTGATATATGTAGTATTTTAGAATTTAAAAAAATTTTAAATTCAGCAAACGCCTTTCATTTAGGCAAAGTGATCGGAGACCTCAATATTCTTTACTCCATCCTAACGACCTACTTACAATCACATGGAATCCTTCTGTGTCTGTCTTTGCATGTGCTACTTCTTCTCCCTGCCCCCCTCTACTCTTTCCCCAAATAACTCCTCTTCACCTTTCCAGACTCGACATTGGTATCACATCCTCTAGGTAGCCTTGCCTGTCTCCCTGCCCCCAATTCATATCTGAGTTTGAAGGCTCTGCTCATGTCTCGGAGAACATTGTGCATATTTGTATCATGGTATGTATTACACTATTGTGTAAACCACTGGTTTGTTTCTTGGGCTTCTAGGGCTGTTACCCCTGGCCGAGCTATAAACACTCCAGTGAGCACCATTTACACAGTGTCCGACCTGCACAATTGTATAGGTCAGTCCTACCTTCTTCCTACCAGGGAGAGACCATCTTTATACCTCTATGCCGAATACTTTGCCTAGACCAAGTGCAGAATAGACACATACATAGCAAACATTTGTTTAATGAATGAAAAAGTGACCAACCAAATTCTAATTGCCTTGATGAAGAATTCTCTAGAACCTTCACAACAGCATCCATATCACCTGGGAACTTTTTAAAATGCAAGCATGCAGGCCCCACCCTAGATCTACCAAATCACAAACTCTGGAGGTAGAACCCAGGAAACTTTAACAAGCTCTCCAGATGATTCCAATGCACGCTTGACTTCGAGACATGCTAACTTAGACCGATCAAACAAAAAGCAGCAACGTCAGCTGAGTCTGAAAAAAGGAAAAGAAGTTGTCTGGGGAACAGTAATAGTGGGGAGGGGCAGGCAGAAGAAAGCATATGAAAAGACACGGGCATGATATGTAATTTGTAAGTTGCTTGTTATGGATGGAGTGAAGAATTCAGGCTGACACAGCAAGAGAGCTGATGATCAGGTCATGGAAGTCTGTCTAAGGTGTTTGAATTTTAATCTGACAGCAGTAGGGAGTCATTTTTAAAAAGTAAACAAAGTAGTGATTTGATCTAGTTTAACATTTTAGAAAGAGTCCTATGGCAAGGGTGTGACAGATGGGATGGAAGTGAACTTGGCCACTATGGGCTACGTAAGCAGCTGTTAATTAGCCCAGGTGTAAAATGATGAGAGCTGAACCAGTTCTACAGGGAATAAAGAGGATAGGATGGGTTCAAGAAATATTACAAAAGCAGAATTGACAAAACATGGGAATATCAGAATTCAGAAAGCAAGAGAGAAAAATGGCTTTGTGTCTTACACAATGGAAGTATGTTGGAAGCATTCACTAACTAAGAAAGAGAAGAGAAGGAGGAAATTTGGGGGCTGGAGTAGGTGCTGGAGGAGGTGAATTTGATTGGGACACTTGAAGTTGGAAGTGTTTATGACACATTCATATGGAGGCATCGAATGCTCATAAATATACATCCTGGGCTAGAAACTTAAGTTTGGTATCTAGGTGTTAATCATTTATATATCATCATAAACAATGCTGGAGTAAATATAGACCAATTTTGTCTTAATGTCTGATGATTTATATATGAGATATTTCTAGGATAAAGGTTGCTGATAAATATAACCAGATTATTTTACGAAAGGTTGTATCATTTCATGCTTCCATTAGCGTTGTACAAGAGAATCTATCTTGTCACCTCTTCACCAACATTGTTTCACCTTCACAAACTGGATATCCTAAGAGTGAAGTTGCTTTAATGTTTACTGATTACTTGTCAGGTTGGAAATATTTCACTTTTCGCTGGCCTTTATTCAAAGATTATCTTATCTATTCATGGCATTTGTCTATTTCCTATAGGACATTGATTATTTTAAGCTGATTTTTAAGAACTCTTTTTTTCTACTAAGGATTTTATCCCTTGCCAATCGCATGTGCTGCAAATATGTTTTTCCAATTTCTCATTTGTCTCTGCTCTAACAATAGGTGACTCTTCCCTCTGCCCGGAATACCCTCAAGTATCCCTCTAGGTACCTACTGGGCTCCCTCTGTCACCTCCTGCAAATGTTTATTTGAATCTTATCACTCTTGAGCTCTACCCTGACCACCATATTTAATCCTTCAGCCACACAACAAGAGCAGCCCTTGGCACTTCTGATCCCCCCCACTCTTGGCTTTACTTTTTCCCCATAACACTTTCCAGCTTTTCACATACACTATAATTCACTTATTTTTTTAATTGTCAGTCTCTGTCCACGACACTGTAGGTACCTTGACAGCAAAGAAATCCAGACCTTTGTCTGTTTTGTTCATATATACACATACAATCTCTCAAACACCTACAATAATGTCTGACACATAGTAGATGCTTAATAAATATCTGCTAAGTATTAATTGCTTTTATACCTGTATCTATTGTCCTAGAGTTTCAAATTTTAATTCATGTAAATTTATTAGTCTTTCCTTTGCAATCTCTTGCATTATTTTCATGCTTAAAGATTTTCCCCTTGTAAAGATCAATTGTGTATTTTGCTCCATTTTCTTGAGTTTTTTAAATTTCCTTAAAAGAATTACTCTTTAAGCCATGGGAACCACTAGAGTATATAGTGTGAGATGAGGCTCTAACTAGGTATTTTGCCCCAGAACTGTCAATTTCAAATCATTTTTTAAACTGCTTTATCCCTCTGGCATTAGTTTGTAGTTTACTTTTTAAAAATCCTATTCTATGGGTGCCTGGGTGGCTCAGTCGGTTAAGCATCCGACTTCAGCTCAGGTCATGATTTCACAGTCCATGAGTTCGAGCCCTGTGTCGGGCTCTGTGCTGACAGCTTGGAGCCTGGAGCCTGCTTCGGATTCTGTGTCTCCCTCTCCCCACCGCCCCCATGCTCTGTCTCTCTCTGTCTCTCAAAGTGAATAAATGTTAAAAAAAAATTTTTTTTTAAATCCTATTCTAAATGCATACATGAGGGTCTCATTAGAACCTAGAATAGTTCACTGGAACCTGGAATGTTCCATTATCTACTGATGAATGTTTTAAACCCTTGCCATTGGATTTGCCTACCGTTTTATAGCAAGTATTTGGCTGAACTAGAAGTGAAACTCAAATTTTTTAATTCCTAAGTACATGCATCAGAGGTCGGAAAAGGGGGAGGACTTCCTTTAGCCTTCACTTGGATGAAGAAATTGGCTTCTCAAGCAATGTTCATCTCTTTCACAAAACGGACAAATTACCTGGTTTATTTTAAATACCAGCTTTTGCAACGGTTGTTTTCTGTGTTGTGTTGACTCATTTCATGAAGACCCTCAATGACAACCATTTAAGAAGGCCACACGGATCAGACGGCTTTTTCTAGAGACACAAAATCATACCAACGCACAATAATTTCTGGTTTGGGACTGTGCTTTCTGTTAGTAATAGATGGAATAGCTAGTTAGCAGCACCCTTGGGCAAAACGTTGTCAAATATTTATTAAGCTTTTCTCTCTGCAAAACACCATGCTATGCCAGTGGGAGTCACAAAAAGCACAGCCAATTATACTTCCCCAAAGAAACATAACATTAACTGGGGAGTCAAGATACATATGCAGGCAGGGGTAAACACTAATCTTCATTTTTCATGATTATTTACGTTTTTGGCCAGATGAATGGGGCAGATTCCATCATCAAGGTATTAAGAAGAGGAGAGGTGATGGTGGTTGCAGTGACCTCTGAAACCTTTACTTACAGGGATTAGAATTTTGATTAGGCCTAGACGAATAAGCAGGATTTGACTTTTATAGAAGAGGAGGAAGGAAGAGAGAGGTCACTAGTCCTAAAACCTATTGCCAACATTCAGCACTTGTCTTTTTCTGTGTTTTTCCTTGTTGCTGTTGTTGTAGGCAACGGGTGGTTTCATGACTGGACAATTGCTGTGCTATGGGTTAATACATGTCTAAACAGGGTTTTATTTCTACTTGAAATATTTGATACTAACAGAGCTTTGAAGCTGATGTTAATCGGTGAGGAAGATATAGCAAGGATGGTTATATTTAGACTGATCATCATAAGGCAGCAATAGGCATGCTCTCTGTTCTTTTAAAACCATTTGCAATGAATTGGGGATGGTCCAATCACTTCTTTCAGTGCTGTTTTCTTCTGCTAAGAGGAAGCATCTGATATGTCAGGTATCATCACAACAAATAGTTATCCATGTATCCGAGGGAGCTGCTACTCTCACATCATCTGGAGACCACCACTTAGTAATGAGTGTAACCTGGGGCGCTTGGGTGGCTCAGTTGGTTAAGCCTCTGAATCTTGATTTTGGCTCCGGTCATGATCTCATGGTTCATAAATTCAAACCCCGTGTTGGACTCTGCAATGACAGTGCAGAGCCTGCTTGGGATTTTCTCTCTCGCTCGCTCGCTCTCTCTCTCTCAAAATAAATAAACTTAAAAAAAAGACTAAGGAGTATAACCTTTTTCTTCCACCAAACCTTTTGTGAGGGTAATTAATAAATAACAGAGTTCATCTGCTGAACTATATATTCGGCTTCTCTCCCTTTTACTGCTTCTTCTCACTGCCTGAAAGAGTATCAAAGACAGCCAGCCAGTTGTAGGAGGCAGGAGTTTAATCCACAGTCTGAATAGATGGACCACGACTCAAAAGGAGCCCTCTGCAATCATCCATTTTATTCACCTTCTCTAGATGCTCCCTCTTCATCCAAACAATTATCATACATATTTTACATTTCCCATTTAATCAAAACTAATACAATATATAGTTTTCAGCAAGGCAGACACAGCATTGGAATACGCTTATTCTAATAGTATTTACCCACCCGATTTTCTGGTAATCGGGATTAAGAGACAGACATTCCATTGTATCCCAGTTGGCAACCAACAGGATATACAGACTTTGGCTTCTAGTTGAAGCTTGGCCTCAGTTCGTTTGTGTCCTGGGCCTGTGGGCTCCTAATTATGGCCATTTTACTAAATTATATGCTTCATACTTTTATTTAATATGTTGTTAATGGAGAGCAGCGTTTTTTTTTTTTTTCCATGAAAATTTAAAGAGAGTAGAAGTTGAAAGTAAAATTTAACATGTATGGAGTTTTCTGTATGTGTATTGTATTTTACAATAAAATAGAGGTTATAAAGGGGCTCCCGGTGGCTCAGTCGGTTAAGCATCCGACTTCAGCTCAAGTCATGATCTCACAGTCTGCAAGTTTGAGCCCCGCATCGGGCTCTGTGCTGACAGCTCAGAGCCTGGAGGCGACTTCAGATTCTGTGTCTCCCTCTGTCTCTGCACCGCCCCCCACCCCCCGCCCCTCTCATGCTCTCTGTCTCTCAAGGATGCATAAAAGTTAAAAAAAAATAGATTTAAAAAAATAAATTAAAAAAAATAGAGGTTATGAAGAGGTTATAACAGAAGTAACTCTAAGAAGATGGGCAAGTGATACCTAGTAACAACTAGCAACAAAATTCGTCTAAGGAAGGAAACTGTGAATTGGGAAAATGCCTTGACCAGCATGTTTGGAAGTAGAATGATAAATCTCCAAGGGATCTGGTTGGAAATAGAACTGTTTTGCTGTTTTGCTGGGGAAGTTTGGGCCGTTACTCCAGAGAGGGGAGGGACACGGGGATGGGGACGGGGGACAGAGAGATGACAGAAGGCTTGAAGTTTAGTGAAGTGACCCCTCTCTGTGACTCCTCAGATCCTCAGTGAAGAAGCTAGTAGGTCTGTTGTAGAAAGAACTACTTTTGACTCAGGTCAACATGGGGAGAAACTGAGGCAGGTCAGGTGCCCACAGGAATGGTGTCTGAGGTGGCCGGGGGATTGTAGAAATCTCTCAGAATCAGCCTTCCAGGCCAAGGTGGAAGGTGAGGTAGAGGTTGGTCTTTTATCAGAGGCTGCATATTATGCCAGTTTAGAGTCGTGCACCTCAAGTTTTAATAATCACACACTCACCAAGAAATCTTGTTAGAATCCTGATTTTGGATCAAGGGATCTAGGGCCGGGTCTGAGATTCCATATTCCTAACAAAGCTCGTGGGTAAGGCCCATGATGATGGTCAGCAGACCACACTTTGAGTGGCAAAGTGGGTCCCGAGCTAGATTTCCCAGGTTCAAACCTAGTTCTGCCATGTATTTCTATGTGACTCTGAGGAAGTCATTTAACTTGCCTTTGCCTGTTTTCTCAGCCATAAAATGGAGATACTACCTCATAGGATTGCTATGAAGATTAAATGAATTAATATATGTAAAATGCTTAGAACGGTGAGTGTTTGACAGATAAAAGAGCTATATAATTGCTAGCTTCAGCTATTACAGGCATATTATGTTGTAAATACTTCGGTGCCTATCTTCCCCTACTCAGTTGAGCTGGCTGGGGGAGAGACCGGTATTATTTATGTTCTCACCCCCTACTGCCTTCCCATCACCTGCCACCCTGGCATAGTATTTGGCATAGTGTGTGTGCATAGCACTCAATTAATATGGGGGAAAGGTCATCTGCCTAGACTCGAGAGAGGCAGAAAAATCATACATAAAAATGACCATATGTAAGTTTCATTTTCACTTCCACTTGGTCTACTTCATCATTTTTTAGAATTTACCTACACAAAGGAATTTAATATCAGCATCAAATACATGGTGGTGTACCTACTTACAATTGATGTGATTGAAGCATCTGTGAGTTTTTGTGTTTGCTACGAATAGAAATTGGGTTTTTTTTTCCATTCTTATCAGATATGGAAGGAGAGAGAGATGTTCCACTTTAAGCAAACCTTATGTTGTAGCATTTGTGTTTATAGAATAAATTGAGTAGCAAATATTTATTTAGCAAAATCCCTCTTTGCATAACGATTCAAGATAGCTGCTTTATGTAACTAGTCACTGAACAAACTTAGATGTTTTGCATCCAGCATAATCAGAGATCCAGCTGGGGTGTAAAGGGGCTTATTTGGAGAGATATTCTAGGAACAAAGTAGCTGAATACACATTTGAAAGAACTAATAGTAGCTTCGATCCACTGCAAGATTCTAAAATGACTTGGTGATAGACTGTCAGACTTAATTTCTAAATTCTCCTAGCTAGATAAATTTCTATAACTGGTATTATGACTTCTGGAGTATTCTAGCAAAGGTTCTAAGGAGAATCTGCCCCTGCTTTTGTCAGCTATTGCTTTCTGATCACACAGAGTTATAGAATCTTACAGATGGAAGATTTCCTAGAGATCTCTTTTCTACTCAAATTGTGCTTTAGGGTCAATGGCATTTGCATTGGGAGTTTGTGAAAAATCCAGGATCTCAAGGGTGCCTGGGTGGCTCAATCAGTTGAGTGTCCAACTTTGGCTCAGGTCATGATCTCAAGGTTCGTGAGTTCGAGCCCCACACCGGGCTGTCTGCTGTTAGGTTAGCACAAAGTCTGCTTCAGATCCTCTGTCTCCCTCGCTCTCTGCCCCTCCCTTGCTCCCTATCTCTCAAAAATAGACATTTAAAAAAAGAAAAGAAAAAATAAGAAATGCAGAATCTCAGAGGTCTCTCTAGCTGTAGCAAATCAGAATCTGCACATTTTTAAAAAGATCCCCAGATTTACTTACACACAGTAAAATGGGAGAAGGCTAAATCCATATTCTGTGCCCTTGCACCCCAAATGGCTTGCAGCATTGTATGATTGTTACATTGCCACCCTAAGAATATTTGAAAACAACACCGAGCCATTAAAGGCTCCTGTCTTGGCCAGAGAAGCAGTTACCATTTTAAAGGGTAGAAATGCAGGATCCAAAAAATATGCTTACAAACTGTGGTTGCCTGGGGCCTGGGTTTGTTGGAACAAGTCAGCTTGTTGCAGAAAACATGTTGGTAACTTTATCTGTGGGCCTCTTAACACTCATCAAAATGAATGGCATGATTTTATGAAAATCTTGGACACCAGTAGGAGTCCTTTTTAAAGTTTGGGGATGGGGGAAACAGGAAGTGGAGCAAAGGGGAGATGAGTGGGCATGAATGCTATGCTCACGAGAAAAATGCTCTTAGGGCGAAATTCCCCCTTGAGTTCCGTATCTCCGCCAACCAAGAATGCCCCATTAATCAGCACCCAGTGTTTGCATTGCAAAAGGTGCTGGAAGATTAGGAAGATGAGGTGGAGTGAACAGCTAGGATCTCTTCTGTAATAGATTAGGTGAAGGACTAATGTAAGAAATGTAAGGACTCATGTAAGAAAATGAACATGAGATTATACCCAGATATTGTTCAGCACAGAACATCAAATTCCTACAAGAAATACATGTCTTTTGGTAGAATGTTCTAGATGAGTCAAAACCTTGATAATAACAGTAGGGGCAGGGGGGAATCAGTAATATTTCTTTGGACGCAGACAGCTATACCCTGAAGCAATTCGCTTTTCAGATCAAAAAGAAAAGCTGAAGAGAGCCTCTGACGCCCCCAAGATGTGACAACCCAAAGTCCAAAACTGCCTTCCTGAAGCTCCTGGCAAAGAAAGGGAGTGTCTAAAGGACTTTATATACTCTAATTACCTCTAGGAGGGGTCGTAAGACAGAGGTGGAAGCTGGACCCGGCCCAAGGCAAATAATACAATAAACTCTTTGTGATTTGATGCATGTAGATTAGATTAACAACAACAACAACAAAAAATGACATTTAACACACTTACCTACTTTTCCCAGGAGCTTAAAAATCCTGTTTGAACCTATGGAAACTATGGATTTAATCTAAAAAGATAAAAAGCGTTCAACTTCTTTTTAAAAAAAAAAATTTTAACGTTTATTTTTGAGGCAGAGAGAGACAGAGCGTGAGCGGGGGAGGGTCAGAGAGAGAGCGAGACACAGAATCCAAAACAGGCTCCAGGCTCCGAGCAGTCGGCAAAGAGCCCGACGCGGAACTCGAATTCACGGACCCGCGAGATCATGACCTGAGCCAAAGTCAGACGCTTAACAGACTGAGCCACCCAGGTGCCCCGCATTCAACTTCTAATAGTGGTTTCTTTCTCTGGCTAAATGATTAAGTGAAATTTATACTTATATCATTATTTCTCTGGAAATCAGCATTTTACAAAAGTTTATTTTTTTCCTCCAAATTCATCTCTAGTGTCTTGCTTGGTAATACTCTTTATAAATGTATGAAATATATTATGAAATATATATGAAATATGAATATATTATTCATGCAGTATTCATAGTTGTAATTTCTCATGGACTTCTGAGATCTAATTTATTTTTCCTGCCCTTATACTGTAACGTAGTATTGTCCACTGAAAATGTAATGTGAGCCACAAATGCAAGTCACATGGGTAATTTTAAATTTTCTGGCAGTGACATTAAAAAATAAAATAGGTGAAATTTATTTTATTTTTTTAATGTTCATTTATTTTTGAGAGAGAGAGAGAGAGAGCACGCGCACAAGTCGGGGAGGGGCAGAGAAAGAAGGAGACACAGAATCTAAAGCAGGTTCCAGGCTCTGAGCTGTCAGCACATAGCTTGACATGGGACTTGAACTTAAGAACCGTGAGATCACGACCTGAGCCGAAGTCAGACAACGTAACTGACTGAGCCATCCAGGTGCCCCTTGAAATTTATTTTAATATTATATTTTACACAACTCAATATCCAAAATATTTCAACAAGTAGCCCCAAATGCTGTAAAACCCTAGCTGAGAAATGCTGAAGGAGTAATGGGCATTCAATAGGTCCCCATGTCGTGTGATCAGGTACAGCTTGGGTTTGGGGGCAAAGTCCTGTTTTGTAATAAAGGGAAAATGCATTTTCCTGGGGCATCTATTTCCTTTTGGTTGGACAGGTGTGGCAGACATAGTAGATTTTATGGATTTGAGGCTTCATTTTGTGTTTTCCAAAGATTGGAGGTTTTTGATCGTCTTTGGCTTATCTCACATTTCTGCAAAGCTTTGCAAAAAGACTTTATAGAGAACGACTTTATTTCCCCTTCTCTGGTTATTCATATGCTTACACTCTCCAAAGAGTTTTGACGTCATTATGAAAAAATAAAGTTTTCATAACTTTATTTTTATGAAATCACCTTCAGACAGGGTGACCCCAAGGTGAGGAGTTGATTTAAGGTTTGTACCTGAGAAAAGGTCTGTGTTGCAAAAATCCCACAATAGTGAGTTCACCTGAACTTTTGATTCACCCAGCCCCAAAAGGCAGTTATGCTATAGGTGTAACCTCTTGGGAATGGCACATCCTTGATCTTACTTGTCGGAACAAATTGAGTTTACCGTAATGCTCTGTCCCACAACCAAGTCAGTTGAGCTGAGATGTTTCTTGGGTATTGTTCAGTGATGATCTCATTCACAGAACCACAGAGGGGTTATGCAATCCATTCTCTGAGTTTTGTGTGAATGATGGACTGTTTCCTCCCTTCCACGCATCTAGATTTCCGGTGATCGATCCATGGATCAATCAATCTATCTATAACACTTTAGTGAGGTATAATACACATATGCTAATGTAAGACTTGATTAATTTTTTAAACAGGTGTACCCACATGTAATCACTAATCAGAAGTAAATAGAAAACACTTCTGGGGGTGTCTGGGTGGCTCAGTCAGTTGAGCATCTGACTCTTGATTTCAGGTCAGGTCGTGGTCTCACGGATCTTGTGGGTCTGAGCCCCATGTCAGGCTTTGTGCTGACAGCGTGGAGTCTGCTTGGGGTTCTTTCTCTCCCTTTCTCTCTGCCCACCCCCCCTCTCTCTCAAAATAAATAAATTAAACTTGAAAAAAAGTTTTAAAAAAAGAAATCACATTCACCTTCCTAGAATGTTCTCTCATGCCCCCCTCCCCACATCCTCCATCAGAACCTAACACTTATCCCAGGGGGTACCACTATTCCGATTTCCATCACCACTGATTCGTGTTTTTTGCCTGTTTTTGAACTCCTTAAGCACAAAATTGCATGGTATGTACTCTTTAGAATCTGACACATTTTGCTCAATGTATCATCTGTAAGAATAACACATACCAGTATTTCATTCTTGTTATCGCAATAGCAGAGATTATGTGAATATACTACCGCTTGTTTATTCGTTCTCCTGTTGACAGACATTTGGGTCATTTCCAGTTTGGGCTGTCATTTGGTGAGCATATGCATTTCCCTTGGATGTGTATCTAGGAGGAGAAATGCTAGGTCAGAGGGTAAGTGTATGTTTAACTTTATTAGAAACTTCCAAATAGCTCTCCAGAGGGGTTGTGTAACTGACACCGCCACCAACAGAGCAAGAGCGTTCGAGCTGCTCCTTACCCCCTCCAACACTCGGAATGGCAGTCTTTTTTCAATGTGGTCATTCTGATGGCTGTGTCATAGTGTATTGCTGTGGCTTTCAAGTACATTTTCACCTAAAATAAGTGAGTCATAAAAAATCGTCGAAGTTCATCAAGAAGGTTTTATTTATTTTTTATTGTTTTAATGTTTATTTTCTTGAGGGAGGGAGAGAGAGAGAGAGAGAGCGTGAGCAGGGGAGGGGCAAAAAGAGGGAGGCACAGAATCTGAAGCAGGCTTCAGGCTCCAAGCTGTCAGCACAGAACCTGATGCAAGGCTCGAACCCATGAACCGTGAGGTCACGACCTGAGCCAAAGCCGGACGTTTAACCAACTGGGCCACCCAGGTGTCCCAAGAAGGCTTTAAATTCTTCTCTCTGGTTATACTATATGCAATAGTTATTAACCCTTTTCAGAAATCCTATTCTCCTTCACAAGAGACTTGATGCCTAATTGTGCAATCATTCCAGCTTTGCTAGATGTGAAAATTTCTCAACCGCACCCTTAAGGCGATATCCCCAGGGTGTGGCCCGGATCAGCAGTGCACAGGGGGCACCCAGCATTGCTGCCACAGACATCTGGCAATGGGCTTGTGCCATCAGGCATGGAGCAGCCTGCCTGTTCAATGAGTGCCCAGTGAGCATTTATCGAGCACCTCCTTTGTTCCAGGTGCCGTGCTGAGCCTTGAGGAAGCAACAGGGACGTAGGGACACAGTCCCTTCTTGGAAGGCTCACAATTTAGTGAGGGAGACAGAAAAGTGAGCATACAAGTGTGATGCAGTATGTTTAGCGCCTTGAGAAATGTATATGTTCAGGGGGCTTTGAGGCCCAGAGCAAAGGTGCTTGGAGACAGCAAGGAAAGTCTTCCCAGGAAGTGTGATGACCCAGAAAGCAAAGGGAGGGCCATCCCAGGCAAGGAAGGCAGCCACAATGAAAAGGCATGGAGGTAACCTCAGTGTGGGTGTTTCCAGGATTGCCCAGGCAGAAGCCTGTTAAGGCTCATGTGGGAGGCCACCTGCAAGTGATACAGCCATTGTCTGCAAGGCCATACTGTGCAGGGTGTACTTGGTGAAAATACCTTTTGCAAAAGTTCAGCCTAGAAAATCTCCTTCTCGGTGTACCTGCAAACAAAAGGAAGCAAGACTTTCTCTGGCTGTTGTCTCTGACTTTTGACTTTTACTCACTCTTTGATGTTAGATTGCGTGAGGTTGAACTTCTTTCTAACTTTTTACCACGAACGTGTCTTCTATTAAACAGTTTGCAATCCCTGTGTATTTTCTCACAGGGAGTGGTCTAAGAATTGTATTTTCTTAACAAAGTGTTTTATGATATGCCATGCAGACCCAAGCCCCGGGCATGGCATAGCCCCCTGAGAGTCTTCTTGCGGAATGCACTTCCATTCTTGGTGTTAGCATCCGTCCTTTTCATGGATTGGAGGAGCGAGGCAGATATTCACACTCCCCATAAAGGATCTACTCATCTAAAATCAAGTCAGTCCTGATAATATCTGAAACTTTCTCCCTGAAGCACAGCCGAGGCAGCCACGGGGTATCAGAATTACTACCACTGTAGTTAGCAAACGCTCGTGGAGCACGTACCTCTTTCCATTTCCTGGGCAGGGTTCTAACTACATTTACCCATAGCGACTCACCTAGAGTTAGATGATATTAGTCCCACTTTGCAGGTGGAGGAGCTGGGACAGCACGAGGTTAAGTAACTGGCTCAAGGCACCGCTGGGATTTGAACCCGCACATTCATTCTTGTGAACACTACACTCTGCTGCTTCTTCACACTTGTGACATATCCAGGAGAAATTCGGGGAAATAAAGTTCATTCAACAAACGTGTATTGAGTAACTGCCTAGCGGGTGAGTCAGCAACGCCTTTGCCCCAGGAACTCTTAACCTATTTGAGGAGACAGGAAAAAAAAAAAAAACACCCAAAACTTTGCAATGCAATGTTAGCCCAGGGAGGAAAGTAACTGACTGCCTGAGGAACTCGTAAAGCCTTAAAGACACGCTCAGGCTTTGGTGAAAAGGAATAAACCCCTTCGGAGTTAGGACAAGGCAAAGCACGTCTGGGATGTGTCAGGTGTGCTTGCGGGGGTGCAAGGTGTTAAGATGCGCCGTGGCAAACGTGGGAGTGAGGACCGGTGAAGTGTGGCAGTCAGTGCTGCTTTGGGGGGGCGGGTCTTGGATGCAGGCTGAAGAGTAGGGCTTTATCTTGGAACGAGTAAGAAGCTGTTGGGCGTTGTTAAGTTGACGAGAGAGGTGATACGCCATCCTCTTTGCTATAGTCCAAGCGAGGGTGAAAGTTAGCCATGCAGGGTTCTTGTGATCTAGGAGTAGCAGGTGGGCAACAATAAAATATAGAGTCTGAACCATGGCATGCAGAGAAGGGACATGCAGGGGAGGGGACAGACAGGTGAGAGCAGGAGGGAGGGAAGGTGGAAGGAATGGGGAAAAAGTGAGAGAGAGAATGGTGTCTGGTGAAAGGACGGGAGGGAGGGAGGGAAAAGGGGGGAAAGCATAGGAGGAGGCAAGAAAACAAAATGTGCCAGGACCTTAAAAAAAATCCCATGGTGAAATGTTACTGGCAAAATCCCCATATGACTGAGGCTTTTTGACGTATTTGCTCAGCCAGCTTTTGTTTTGGTGGGTCACCAGCAGCTATTGTCATGGCTCTGTAATAGCTCATTGAGATTCCTTCTATCTGAAGATAATTTGTGAGGCTTATGTAAGACTTCATTTAAGGGGCATTGCCTTGGCATGCAGACAGCTTCCAGACCTAATACACCAGCAGAAACATGTTATCTGAAGAGCGCAATAAAACAAACTAAGTTCCTTGCTAAGCACCCTGGCAGCAAATGAGTGCTGCTATATGGGACATTTTCAGAATAATGCCTTTCTTTAAAAGGAGGAGGAGGAGGAGGAGAAGCAGGAGATTAAGGAGGAGGAGGAGCAGGAGATTAAGGAGGAATAGGAGGACATGTGAAATTGACCCACCAGCCTGAACCTTGATGGCTTCAAATCCAAGGAGGCTTCAATTATGTGGGAATCAGGCGCCCTATCCCAAGCCAACTAAATGATTCTTGGCCAGTTTTGAGTAGTGTAATCAGCGGAGCGAATGATTTCTCTCCGCGATTATGATGATGAGGCCAGGTAGAGGAGGGAGAGAGTAAAAGTTCTAATCGTCCCAGGGCCTGAGGACGTGGATAAGGTAGCATGTCAGGTGTTAGCTGTCCAGGCAGCCTCCTGGTGTTATAGGAGTCCCGTTTCACTCGGGGTTTCGGTTTCCACAAGCTTTGCTCATCTTCCTGCTGCAAGACTGGCTGCCGGTAGCAGGCGGGAGGCATGGTGTGGAATCCCAGGGCAAAAGCAGTCTGGAGTCGTGAGCTGTTTGTCTGGGGAGTGTGTTATGTGGTCAAGTCTGTCCATCATGACGCCAGCCCAATGTCAGTCAACGCAGGCATCTAAGATGCATCTCAAGAACGTGTAATTGGGATCGCTCAGCCACGTAAGCACAGGACATTGGTGCCGGGTCCCAAGCAGTTTATTTGCTTATAAAGTCTTCCTTCTACCTGACTTGGAAGTAGAGTAGGAGCAGCTCGTGCGGAAGGTGTGGCGATGTCAGCAAGTCCTGGAGGCTGGCAGGACAACCAGGTGAGTGCCTGACAACCCCCGTGATGCTCTTTCTCTGAACACTAAGAGAGATTTTGTTACAATTAACGTGTGGGTCAACACCTGTCCATATTCAGGACATGGGCTTCCAGTGGCCAACTTTTCTTAGAATCCTAATGTATCATTGCTAAGGGTGAGATGGCACATATGTGCTTTTCCAGTATTACTTATGCTTCCTGAATTGAAGTTAAAAGACACAGCAAAGAAAATATAACTCCTATATTTCAGACTTTTTTAGCGGGAAATGAGGGATATGATAAAGGGATTTAGATTATAATCCTGTGTTTTCTGAACTTGACAAAACGATTATGGAAGTAAAATTGACTTACCATTTAATATCAGTTCCAAGTGTATAATATATTGATTCAACAATTCTATAAACTTGAAAAGTTTAAAGGAGACTTGTAAGAGGAAAATAAATTAATCATCTTATTCTTAAAATATTGAGTGGATAGAGGAATAGAGAGTTGTAATCAGTTCCCAGTGCTAAACTCTGAGGGGCATTGAGTTCCTCCAAGTGCCATGCTTGAAGGAGAAACCACAGTACATTCCATAGAGGCTGAGGCTTTGGAGATGTTTCCATGTTACACAAGAAAGGTGGGAAGGACTGAAATACAGAGTAAGAAGACTATTTGCTGTGTATTTCCCCAGGAAAAAGGGAAATCTATCTATCCTTTGGGAAGGAAGATAACAGAACTCTGACACTCTGATTGATAACAAACAAAGTGGGGCACTTGGGTGGCTCAGTCGGTTGAGTATCCAACTCTTGATTTCGGATCAGGTCGTGATCCCAGGGTCGTGGGTTCAAGCTCCGTGTTGGGCTCCACACTTAGCATGCTTAAGACTCCCTCTCTCCTTCTCTCTCTCTCTCTCTCTCCCTCTGCTCCTTCCCCACCCCACACACTCTCTCTCTAAAATGAAAATAAAAGTAATAATAAAAAAACAAACTTAGACTTACTCCCCAGAAAATGCATTTATATAAACACAAAATTAGCACACACTATCAGGGATTTCATGGATCCTTATGAAGTCCACGTAAGGAACTCCTGTTTTGGATGGGAAGACTGAGAGTGAATGAGAATTTCAGGACTTGGCTCGATCTCAGGAAGAATTCTCTGATGGTTTGGCAAGTGCTACAACAGAACTGGGTTTTTCAAAAGGAGATTCTCTCCCCCGTCACTGGGCCCTGAGCGAATGGTCGTGTGAGCCTTAGACTCACCAAGAGCTGGACCTGAGTGCAGGAACTGCTGCTTCCAGCCGTGGATCCTCAGGGTTACTGTTTAACCTGCTAAATATCCCTTCATGCCACTGGGAAATGGAGGTCACAACTCATCACAGGGTGGTTGGAATGATCCAACGATAAAAGGTGTATAAAATGCCTATCCGAGTACTAGAGGAAGATGATGAACAAAAGTTAACTTCTCAAAGTAATTCTCACAGATCATGTGTTTAAAGGAAGGACAAGAAAAATCCTAATTCCTGCCTCTGCATGAGTTCCTCATAATTATGTTCCTTTTTTTTTTTTAATTTTTTTTTCAACGTTTTATTTATTTTTGGGACAGAGAGAGACAGAGCATGAACGGGGGAGGGGCAGAGAGAGAGGGAGACACAGAATGGGAAACAGGCTCCAGGCTCCAGGCTCCGAGCCATCAGCCCAGAGCCCGACGCGGGGCTCGAACTCACGGACCGTGAGATCATGACCTGGCTGAAGTCGGACGCTCAACCGACTGTGCCACCCAGGCGCCCCAATTATGTTCCTTTTTTACTGCTAAGAATATTATAGACAGCATTCGAGCTTTGTGTGGGAAGTTACAATAAATGTGTAACTCCAAATATGCACCAGATTTATATTAAAAAAAAACTTTTAAAACTGAATTGAAAGGTGATATTATGGTATCTTCAAATTTTATTTTTTGAAAAAGCATTCTAACCAAAGTGTGAACAAGCATTGTAGAAATGAAACGTTCTTGAAATAACTCAACGTGTTCTCAGTGAGGAGAAACTTATTCTGAATTTCTATTTAACAGAAGAGGAAATGAGGTTGCATTTTAAGGTAATACTTAATAACAGGAAAATATCAAGTATCAGGAATATATCAAGTGAAAAGTGATAATACTAAATAATCGTAGAGCATACAATAGAAGTTAAATGCCTGTCTTTAAGATTCTAGAAAGGAACACAATTTTAAAAGGCTTTTGGTAATGGGCTTTTTAAATTTTTTTTTTAATATTTATTTATTTTTGACAGAGAGTGAGACAGAGCATGAGCAGGGGAGGGGCAGAGAGAGAGGGAGACACAGAATCCGAAGCAGGCTCCAGGCTCTGAGCCGTCAGCACAGAGCCCGATGCGGGGCTCGAGCCCACAGACTGGGAGATCATGACCTGAGCCGAAGTCAGACGCTCAACAGACTGAGCTACCCAAGCGCCCCTGTAATGGGCTTTTTAAAATGTCCAATTGGGGCATGGGTTGGGGGATATAAACATTTAGTCCCATGGGTGGCAGGATATTCTTAGCAGCTGACAGCTTCAGGGAACAGCTCCAGAGCATTGGCCACAGTGTGAAGCGTGTTTAATTCACCAACCGGCAAATTTGTGTGGCGTTCCTATGGGCATCACTGGACGTGAAGCGGGGGATCCGTCACCTTCGAGGAACATAAGCTGATTTGGGGAGCTCAGCACATGCTCCTAAAAGGATGAGCGGTGCAGGTGATGATTTCCCAAGTTGTGGAGAGGAAAGGAAGGGGAGTTTTGAAGCCGATGACAGGCTTCAAGGAGGAGGTGAGAACCGAGTGGTGCCATGAGGATTTGTAGGAGTTTGTCTTCGCATCTTGGTAAATGATGGCACCATTTTTTGTTGGCATTCAGTCCAAAAACCTGAAAACCGTTCTTGCCTCCTCTTTCCCTCACCCCAGAATCCAAACTCCCAACAACTCCTTCATCTTCTACCTGCAACATTTATCTTGAGTCTGCCCACTGCCACCATCTCCATTGCCACTGTCCTGGGCCGGGCCACCATCAGCCCTCTGAAACACCTCAGTAGTCTGTTAACTGGTCCCTCTTTCTGCTTTTGGCCCATCGTCAAACCCATCTGCCACAAAGCAGCCAGAGTGACAAAGTCACTGACACGATGGAAAGTCTCTAATATATTCCCATTGGGCTAAAAATAAAGTCTTCACTCCTCGCCATGGCGAACTGGGCCCTGCGGGACGTGGCCCAGCCTCACTGCTCTCACCTCCATTCTTCGCCGTGGCCCAGCCACACTGCCTTCCTCTGATGCTTTGATCCAGTCAGATGTACAATAGAAAAAAACTAATGTGAAAATTGCTGAAGGTTATCCAAGGAGATCACTTCTCAAAATTAGCAGGGGAGCTTGCTTTTATGATCCTGCCACACAAATGTGGGCATATAAAGCAGAAACTGTCAGTGGCATGATTCCATCTCAAGGACTCTCGTGGAATGCTCCCTTTGTATCACAACATTTATTTCCCCCACGAGCTTCATTAAATTCTTTTCAGGGTAATATATATATTTTTAATTCCCGCCAAGACGTACAGCCAGTATTTACTGTGGACCACGTACTGTGCTAGGTACAGTAGCTATAACAATATTTTAAAAAGACATGAGACTCTACCTTCTTAGTGCTTTCAAGCTACCGAGAGATGCAGTTACAACAGAAGATAATCACAAATGAGAAGTTTTACAAGGTGCCATGAGAACACAAGGGTGGAGTGCCTAAATCTGACTCGGGAGGTCAAGGAAAGCTTCCCAGGGGAAGTGCCATTTTAGCTGAGACCTGAAATAGTGGGGCAGAGGGCAGGGGCAAGTATTCAAGTATTCTTGGCAGGGGAAACAGCACGTGCAAAGGGATGGTACTAAAGGAGAGTGTGACATTTTAATGAAAACCAAGAAAGTCCAGAATTGCTGCAACATGATAGGAAGGTGGGGAGAAGGGAGAGAACAAGATATGAAAAGTAAGCACTGGCCTGTGTCTATAGAGCCTTGTAAGTCATCATAAGGTCTTTGGACCTATTAGTAATAGATGAAAGGTTTTAAGCACTGGGATGACAAGATCTGATAGGAGTTTAGGAGAGCTCCCTCTGGATAAAGTGTGAAGACAGGGCAAGTCCAGATGTTGGCAGGCCAATTGAAAGGCTGTTCTATAATCCAGAAGAGAAAAGATGTCGATAGAAATTGACACAGAGGTATAAATGATTGGGAAAAGTCCAGAAAAGAGATGTAGCAAAGATAATCCGCAAGACTTTTGGAGATGGACTGGATAATACAGGGGTGAGTGAGAAAAGAACAAAAATGGAAATTCCTATGTTTCCACTATGGGAAACCCTTTCCAGGGTACCATTTGCTAAGATGGGGACTCAGGTGCAAAAAGAGGCTCCCAAAGATGGGGAGAAGTCCTATCTCATAGTGAGATACTTTTTTTTTTTTTTTTTTAATCTGAGAGGTTTTCTTTCTGGTAAGAGCTCTGGAAATACTGAAAATAGATGTTTGGAAAAGTCTGTGACAAATGGAGAGGAGAGACCAGAAGGTACTGAAGACAATCTTTAACTCCTCTTCAATTTTGCTTGAGCCCTGGACAAGATGCTAAGCAAGTTCTTCTGTCATGAATAAACGATATTAAAGAGGATATTGGATCTACTAGGTACTAGCAGGGTCCTTCCAACTCCGTGATTCTGTGGTGCCTGGTATTTACATTACACACACAGTCAAGGTGTGTCCAGAATCTTACCTGCTGTGGACAAGGCAATTGCAGCCCCTTGGGGAATAAAAGGGTTTCCTCATCCCAACTGGCTTCACATCCCTCTTCAGCCATGCGTAGGTCCTCATTTACATTTTGGATGAGTAAATGTCTGGACTGTGTGCTGTTTTATAAGCTTAATGGACGTGTGAATGTGGGAGAAACAGACCAGAAGAAGATGACAGTAGATATCTGCTTGAGACACCATCCAATTAATTTAATTTCTGTGACATCATCTCACTTTAGCTGAAGTCTTCTGAAATGAGTAGCTCTTGTTTTATGTGCTGTTAAAACTCTTATTAAACAATGACACAGAGAGTTCCTTTAGAACAAGGTTTCCCAACCTTGGCACTATTGACATTTTGAGCTGGAAAACTCTTTGTTGTGGGGACCTGTTCTGTGCATCATTGTAAGGTATTTAGCTGTATCTCTGGCCTCTACCCACAAGTTTCCAGTAAGAGACACCCCCACACACATACACACCCAACTGTGACAGTCAAATATGTCTCCAGATATTGCCAAATGTCCACCTGGGGGGACAAAATCACCCCTACTTGAGAATCATTGCTTCAAAGCGGCAGTTCTCAAAATGTGGTGCTCAGACCAGGAGCATCAGCATCACCTGGAAACTCCTTAGAAATGGAGATTTTGAGGCCCCAACCCACACCTACTGAGAAAGAAACGCCTACTGAGATATAGGGTCCAAGAAATCTGTTTTAAGAAGCCTGCCAGATGGGGGGCGCCTGGGTGGCTCAGTCAGTTGTGTCCAACTCTTGATTTCAGCTCAGGTCATGATCTCCCGGTTGTGAGATTGAGCCTGCGTCTGGTCTCCACACTGGGCATGAGGCTGGCTTGGGATTCTCTCTCCCTTTCCATTTGTCCCTTCCCCACTGGTGCTCTCTCTCTCTCTCTCTCTCAAAAAAAAAAATAAATAAAATAAAATAATTAAAAAAAAAGTCAGATAATTCAGATATACACTAAAGTTTGGGAGCATGCATCTAGAACAAATGAACGGTCACTAAAGTTTCACAAGAAATAATTATTTATGTAAGCAAAGATTTTGAATACAGGAAGGTCTTCTCTCTTCCCTTTTCCTTTCTCTTTTAAGAAAGGGAGCGAAAGTACATCATTTTATATCCGATAACTGATAAATTTCTATCATGGAAATTCTTATAGATACACAACAATTTTTAATCACATGAAAAGTTTGTTGTTCTCAACAGAATTTCTCCCCACCCCTTAGTTCACAAAGATCAAACAGTATCAGACTGACAAAATGAGATTATAAATGAGCACATGGAAAACCTTGCTGCAAGTGGAATAGAAATGTTGATAGAGAGCTTCCATTCAGACCCACAGGCCCATTTGTCTGCCCCAGCACTTGCTAACATTTGGAAAGACAAGGCAGATGTGTTGCATGGGAAAACTTTCCCTTGTTTTTTCCTTAGCTTTTCATTTGTTTGTTCACTCACCCCTTTTCCACCAAAAAAACACCACTAAATAAGGGAGTAGAGTTTTCTGCTTTATTTAAGCAGCAGTTTTGTAACACATCCTACAGATTTTAAAACTTCGGAAGGAAAGCTCCATTGTTCAAGAGTGTCTTCAAATTCTGTGAGTTGCTAACCCGTTCAGTGATGTCAGTGTCTTCTAAGAAACGCCTACTGGGTCTCTGAATGTTACATTGGATTCCAAATATCATTTTATGGGAAAAGAAAATGATGTTCCACCTGAATAATTATTCTTTTCTTAGTATGGATGCCAAAATAAGTAAGATAAATTTAGTAAGATTTCATTCATTAATTTATTCATTTTTTTCATGTATTGATTTGTTAAAAAAAAACATTGAGTGTCGACTGCATACCAGTGAATAAGACAAATAAATATTCTGACCTCATTAAGCTTGCATTTTTTTTTTTTGTGGACAAGGGGAAACAGAAAACAATATAATATTTCAAATTTTGGATCATATCCTATCAGTGGCCTATGAGATCAATTTAGTGAGTCACAAACTGCTTTTGTGATTGTCTCTTTAATGAACACACTAGAATAGAATGAGGAAACTTGGCTTCATTCTACCACACTTTGTAAGCATGTTATTTCATCAAAGTGTTCTTTTAGTTGTGGGGGGAGGCATGAATCAATATAAAATGTTTCTCATTATGTGTTTTAACTTTGAAAAGTAGTGAAATTTTTAAATACAGAAATAAGTGAAACGATTTTGAATTATAGTGCATGCTACGGAAGGCAAGAGGCTAAGATAGAAAATAACAAAACATGTCAAGTACAGGGAGACAGAACCAAATTAGCTGTGTGGTCAGCGATGGCCACTCTGAGGAGAGAAAGCCAGCATCAAAGAGTAGATGAGCCTTCCAGACAAAAGGAATAACTCGCACAAATGTTCTGTTTGGGGCCTGAATACCTGGGGTGTGACAACCTAAATGGAAAAGAAAATGGACAATTAGTTTCCTTCCTCCTTAGGAAGGAAAATTCTAGAACTTTTGGTTGATCACAGAACAAAAACAAAAGAGAGGCATGACCCTATTCCAGAAACACAGATAGGTTTCACTTCAAAGACATGGAAAATCCCCAAATTCTTCACAGGAAGAAAATGCATATTCAACTAAAATTCAGCAAATAATCATTAAAATTTTACCATGGCAGACAATTACACGATGGTGAATTTAAAGATAAGCAAGAGTAGGGTTCTAAGCATACATGTACACAAAAGACCAAAGATTATAATTTATTTATTAATAAAAGTCAGCCATTCTCCTTTTTAAAAAAAATCCTGTTCCACATGCACCAAATTTATTTTTCTCCACTTGACTTTATAACAAAGATCTCATTCACTCCAAACCGCCCCATTAGGTAACAGAATGCTTTCTGCCGAATTAGATTATCTGCTCTGATCTATATTTCGGAAGATAGAGATGTTCTGTATCCAACAGTTATTTTATTTTCTCTAGGACCTCAAACAAAGCTTTGCAAAGAGACTTATGAGCTCTATGACACTATAATCTTTCAAGTTCAGACTCCCAGATTCTTTTACGGAACCTCAAATTCTAAAGCCAACACTTTGATCGTAGTTATGCCCATGTTTGCAACAAATTTGCTATTGTTGTTATTGGTTTTATCATTATTATTTTAGTGCACTCTATCTCCTTGCTATCTCACTCAGTTCAGCTGTTTAACCTCCTTTTACAGTCTCAAGCAGCCCTTTCCCTGCCTTCCTGAAAACTTAGAGTCTGCAGCGTCTTCAAAACTTAACCTCCCACTTTCCTCACCAGATGGAGGGAATTCAGAGAGGTTGCAGCAATGGCAAACAAAGCTATTTCAGTGATTGCCAATATATACTCCACCTTCCCAACTTGACTGCAGTGACTGTGAGATCTCAGGCCATTGGCAAGTAGTCTGGAAATTGGAGACAACATTCCATGCTTTAGCTCAAGGCAACTGGAATCTAGTAAAAGCTGTGTGTATAGACAGAGCAAAGTCTCAGGGAAATTCTTGAAGGATCCTTTCAGCAAAAGGTTTGGGACATAGTAATTTGCAATTGTATCAAGAGCCCACTACATGTTCATGTTCCTTGAGGCAATTATTTGAGACTCTTCTGGGCTACTTTTTAAAAAAGTTTCCTAAGGAAATAATCCAGGATTCAGAAATAGATTTTGGCACAGAAATGTTATTTGTGGCATTTTTTTGTATTTGAAAATCAACCAAATACCTCTCCATAGGAGAATACTAAATATATATTGTCATATTTATATAATAGAGTAGGCACTAAAAGGGCTATTTATAAAGAGATTTATATAGAGATGTATATATAAAGAGAGTGTAGCAAAATGGTTAAGTTATAATGTTAGGTGGAAAAGGATAAAAATTGGGATTTATGATATAATTTCAACTATATCTAAAAACAAACAAGAACTCTCATAGGAGATATGCATTCTTTATCATGAGAAAAAAACAGAATGATGTGTAATCACACTTTGTTTTAAAAATGTGACCTTTTTTTTAGAACCAGATGTAATAGGGTAATTAACTAATAATAAATCATGTACCTCCCCAATTGATTACTAAGTTTTGTCAATTAATCTTAGTAAAGAGAAAACTACTTACAATGCAGACAGATTTTAGAAGTCTTTAGAAGTTTCATTAGCCCTAAAGGTCTACACGATTACAAGTTACAAGGTTATATATTAGGATCTACAAGAAAAACGTGCCTATTCAAATACTTTGAGCAACAGACTGGCAAAATTTATTTATTTCTTCACTTTATTTCTTCATACCAGTTGTCAAGCCATTAGCTATGCCTTGGGGGAGGAAAATGAAATAGGTGCTATCCTGATCACCTTGAAAAATTGGTTGGTAGAGCCATCTCCAAGTTTGTAGGCTGCACACAGGCAAATACTAAGGAAACTTATGATCCTCCGTTTTGGTGAATTTTTCCTTTGTCCCCCAGCCCCATTAATAATTTCTGCTCTCAGAGAGTCTGTATTTATGACAACCTAATCATCTTGGCCTGTGCACTGTGTCTCAGTGTGAGGAACCAGAGCCTCCTGTGGAAGGCAGCTTTGTAGAGACCACACTGTTGACAGATTCATGCCTCCTCCCCGTGGGTGGTCAGGGGCAGGGAAATCTGAGCTTTCCATCCAAGGCCTGTCATGTGCCAGGAAATTTAGATTCAGGGAGCTGTTATCTATTACAGCTATGAGCCTCCCCCAAACCAGAATTACAGGTAACTAATATTCCTTTTACATGCCAAAGCAAACCCCAAACCTTTAATCCTCAAATGACTGGACTATTAATATTCAAATGGTTTCTTTTATATACTATGTGTAACCATTTGTTAGTCTCCGGCCCAAAGCAATAAAAACATCATGGAAGGTCTTTAACTTTGAAGCACATCTAAATGAAAAAGAGAGGAAGTATGTTATCTGTTGGAAAAGACTCTGAAGGAGTTAGTCCATCACCAAGATAGACTCCGATTTCTTGGGCGCCAACTCAGTCTTAGAAAAAAGTTCTAAAAGATTTAATAGGAGGGGCCAAAGCTGGAACAGAGCAAAGCAAACCTGATTTTGAATCTTGCATAGAATTTGGTGTCCCTGGGCTCATTCCCAAACTTTTCTGACCCTTTCTTTCCTCATTTAAACAATGGAGCTCACAATAAATACTTTTCACAGTGATATAGGGGAAATGATATAATGGATGTGAAACACTTGGCTTTTGTGGTATGCATATCACATACCCCTTTATCTCATGATTAAAGCATATCAAAATTCTTCTTCCAGACCATTGATATCAGTTTGCGCTTACAAGGAAAACATACCCCTTTTCATTTGATAATTAGAATGCAACATGCAAATGGTCATGTTGGACTTAGCTTGGGATCAGTTACCACTATAAGCAGATACTAATCTCGATACCTGTACCATTGCCCTTGACCTCATCCCACACGTGCAACTTCTATTGCCAGCAGAAACCCCAACACTAGTGTATTCCTCCGCAATCCATAGAAATTATTTTCCAGGTAATCAATCATAGAAATAAATGCCTGTATGTAGCTATAGATGTAAGAGACTTGTTTTGCAAAAAAAAAAAAAAAAAAAGTGTGTGTGTGTACATATATAGTGGGAGGATAAAATTTTATGAGCTCGTTCAACATAACGTGTTTGGAAGACAGATTATGATGTTGAGGAAAAGAAAGGAAAGCAGGTAAATTCAGGACATATTCCTGAATAGGAAGCAACCTGCAGCCTTTGGTATGTAAAATGTATACCAGCTACATTGATAGCAGTGCTTCTTAAACTTCCGCATCACACAAGGGCCTTTGATGCCTGGACTGTCACCCCCAGAGCTTCTGATTCAGTAGGTCCCAGGTGGGGCCAGATAATTTGCATTTCTAACAGGTTTCCAGATGTTGCTGATGATGCTGATCCAGGAAGCCACTCTGAGAACCACTAATCTATATAATTCAAAAATGAATTTAGGAGCTTTTCATCTTTTTCAGTGGTTCCTCCAAGTTTTCATTTAAATTCCAATTAGTACCACGAAGTGTAATACTAGTTTCAGGTGTAGAGTTCAGTGATTCATCACTTACAACACCTGGTGCTCGTCACAAGTGCCCTTCTTAATGCCCATCACCTATTTCAACCATCCCTCCACCCATTCCCCTCTGGTAATCATCAGTTTGTTCTCTATAGTGAGGAGTTTGTTTCTTGGTTTCCTCTCTCCCTCTCTCTCTTTTTCCCCTTTGCTCATTTGTTTTGCTTCCTAAATTCCACAAATGAGTAAAATCATACGATATTTGTCTTTCTCTCTAGCTCCATCCACATCATTGCAAATGGCAAGATTTCATTCTTCTTGATGACTGAGTAATATTCTATTGCATATATATACACTACATTTTCTTTATGCATTCATCAGTTGATGGACATTTGGGCTCTTTCTATAATTTGGCTATTGTTGATAGTGCTGCTATTAACATCAGAGTGCATATATCCCTTCGAATAAGTAATTTTTTAAACAAGGATTTTCTTTTAAGTTTATTTGAGAGAAAGAGAGCATGTGCACATGTGCATACACATGAGAGCAGGGGAGGGGCAGAGAAAGAGTATCCCAAGCAGGCTCTGCCCTGTTAGTGCAGAGCCCAATGTGGGATTAAAACTCACAAACCCTGAGACCTGAGCCAAAATCACGAGTCGGACACTTAACTGACCAAGCCACCCAAGCTCCTCGAATTAGTATTTTTTGTGTCGTTTGGGTAAATGGTCCAGAATAGTTTTAATAGCATTGGAATCATATGTTCTTTAAAAGTTAATTGGAACCCAGCTGTGAAATTATTTCATCCTGGTACTCCCCCTACCCCCAACACACCCTTTTAAATGACAGAATTTTAATCACTGTTTCAATCTCTTTTAATTTTTTCTAGCTATTCTTGGGTTAATTCCCATTTTTGTTAAGAAATAATCCATTCTATCTAGAATTTCACATCTATTGCAATAGGATTTACTGTGGTATTTTCTTATAATTAATGTTTGTGTGTGTTTCTTCTCTCCAATCCTCATATTCCCCCCCCCTTCTTTCCCTAATGATACTCATGCAATGCTTTTATATTTTATAAAAGAAACAGCTTTTGAATTTATTTGTTCTTTCTACCATTTTTGTTTTCCACTTCATTTCAGTATTTATCTTTTATTAGTTCCTTCTTCATACTTAGGTTTATCCTTTTTGTTCTTCATTCAGTTTCTTAATATCAGCACTGTGTTCATTTATTATAAGTCCTCCATAACAAAGCTATCATAACTATAAGCTATACATCTTCCTTGGAATACAGCTTTAGCTATGTTCCCTAAGTTTTAGTAGGAAATAAATATTCTCCTTCATTGGTTCTAGGTAGTTTACAGTTAAAATTGTTTTTCTAATTAACCTTAGAGTTATTGAGATGGATGTTTTCTATTTTCCAAGTAGTTAAAACTGAGTAGCTATTGCTTTATTATTTCATATCAACTTTATTTGCTTATGATCTAAGATTAAAGTATCTACATTGTAAAGTAAGTTAAATTTTTCTTTTCAGCCTTATAATTTATTTATTCTATTAATATTCCATTATGATGCAAGGTCTGTGCAGAAATCTGTTAGATTATGTGGCTTATGTTTTTCAAGTCTTTATGTCTTTTCTTGTATTTAGGTTCCTTGATGAATTCTGAAAGTTCCAAATCATTTCCTAAAGCCAATGTTACCTTTATTCTAAAACCTGAGGAACAAAATACAGGCCAAAAAATTATGGATTGGGGTGCCTGGGTGGCTCAGTTGGTTAATCTTCCAACTCTTGGTTTCAGCTCAGGTCATGATCTCACAGTTTGTGAGTTCAAACCCCCCATCAAGCTCTGTGCTGGCAGAGTAGAGCCTGCTTGGGATTCTCTCTCCCTGTCTCTCTGCCCCTCCCTCACACATGAATGTGTGCTTTCTCTCTCTCAAAATAAATAAATTAATTAAAAAATAAAATAAAACTATGGACTAATTCACTTATACATGTAGGTGCTAACTTCTAAATAAAATAATCCAGAAGGACCCCAAAAGAATAATACTTTATGACCAAGAAGAATGTGTTCCTGGAGTATAAACATGGTTAAAAATCAGGAGAGCTATCAACATAATTTGTCTCAGCAATAAATTAAAGGAAGGAAAAGAAGATTACAACAATACACGTGGAAAAGGCACCTGTAAAATTCAGCAATTAAAAAAAAAAAACCCTTCTTTACTTTCCATTTCTGTTTTACTTAAATATAACCTTAAGCTTAATTTCTGTTTGTTTCACTTAAATATGATAAAGACTATCCACCAAAAACTAACAAATAACAAAATTCTAAATGGTTAAACTCTAAGGCTCTATTAAATTGAGGTATAAGAGACAGTACCAACGATCTGTTGTCACAGTAATGCCTCAGAACAACTACCAAACTCTGGGGGCATATGACAATAAACATGACTAACTCACAGTCCCTGGGGATCAGGGGATCTGGCCTGGGCTTTTGTGCGTATCTGTAGTCAGCTCTAGGTCGTCTAGGCAGCTCTGGGATCATGACTGGGCTTGTGCACTTGTCCGGGGCTGGCTGGCTGTGGACTGATCTAAGATGCCCTCTGCTAGAACAACTGGGAAAATTTTACTCTATACAACATGTTCTCACCTTCCAACAGGCTAGCCCAGGCGTGCTCTCACGGTGGTGACAGAGGAGAAGGAGTAAGAAGCAGCCCAACATCAGAGCATTTTTCAGGCCTCTGCTAACATCCCACTGACTGAAGCACTCACGTGGCTCAGCCTAGACCCAGGGTGTGAGGGCACCACAAAGTTTCATGGCAAAGAGCATGGATACAGGGATAATTGAGACCATCTTTGTAATCCTCTAAAGATAGGAATCCCTGGTTCCACCAATGTTATTCATCATAGTTTCAGACATCCCAGTGCATTTGTATTGAATAAATATTTGCCATAATTCTTGCAACCAGAAAATTAATATCATCATTTTTTGTTGATGATGCGATAGCATATCTACAAAAGTCAAAAGGCTCCAGTAAAAAATTGCTACAGTTAGTAATGATATTTGACAAGGCAGTTAGGTTAAAAAGTAAATGTAGAAAAATCAATAGGTCTTCTTTTCAGTCATTCATTTGACAAATATTTATTGAACACTGATTGAATGAATGGCAAGCATTCACTAGGGCCTGGGGATATAGTAATGAACAAAAGGGACAAAATACTTTTCCTCATGGGGCTAACATTGCAGTTGTAGGAAATGGAAAACCAACCACAAATGACTAAATAATAAGTCAGATGGTGACAACTGCTATGGAGAAAAATAGAAAGCCAACGAAGTATAGCAAATGCTTAGCAGGTAGGTGGGCAGAGGGCTGCGGTATGCCGTTTTCTATGGGGTGATCAGAGAAGCCCTCACTCTTACACGTGTGAGCATCTGAGCAGAGGCTTGAAGGCCATGGGGAAGCCTTGCCTGCAGGTAACTGGAATAAGCCCATTCTGGTCAGAGGGAACAGCAAGGTTTAAGGCTTTGAGATGGGGTTGTACATGGTGTGATTTATAAGAGTTATCAATTACAAATGTAGATGGAATCGTTACCATCACAATACAAACTATAAAATACTTAGGGATAAACTTTAACAAGAAATGATCATTTGAGGAGCATAAAACATTATCTGCAGAAAAACCCAAGTAAACTATTTTTAAAAACAAAAGAACAAAAAAAGAAAAAAAGAGGAAGTCAACTTGCCTACCAGATACTTGAACACACTGAAGCAACCTTATCAAAACAACATGAGATTGGCAAAGGAGTCAATTAACTGATCAATACTGATTGGAGAGTCCATCTAGAACTAAAGCTGTACCCCGACTTGCTAACATCTTCAAAAGTAAATTATAGATAAAGGTACATATTTTTTTAATGTTTATTTATTTATTTTGAGAGAGAGAGTGGGGGAGGGGCAGGGAAGGAGAGGGAGAGGGAGAGAGGGAGAGAGGGAGAGAGGGAGAGAGGGAGAGAGGGGGAGAGAGAGGGAGAGAGAGAGAGAGAGACAGACAGAGAGAGAGAGAATCCCAAGCAGGCTCTGCACTCAATCCCACTAACTATGAGAACTGAGCCAAAATCAAGAGTCAGATGCTTAACCAACTGAGCCACCCAGGAGCCCCAGTACCCATTTGTTTTAACTGTGTGATTAATATATATTAGTTGTCTATTGCTGCCATAACAAATCATCACCAACCTAGTGGCTTAAGGAAAATAAATTTATTACCTAACAATTCTGTAGGTAACGATCTCACAGGGCTATGGTGTCAGCAGGGTTGCATTCCTTTCTGAGGCTCTGAAGGAGAATCCAGTTCCTTGCTATTCCTAAGGGTTGTCCACATTCCTTGGCTTGTGGCCCCTTCCTCAATCTTCAGAGCCAGCAATGTTGCGTCTCTCTAGGTATGCATACTTCCGTAGTCACATCTCCCTATGACCACACCTGGAAAGGGTTCTCCTCTTAAGGATTTGTGTGACTAGATTGGGCTCCCTGGATAATCTAGGATAATCTCCCCCATCTCACGTCTCCCCACTTAATCACATCTGTAGTCCCTTCTGCCATGGAAGGTTGCATCTTCACAGGTTCCAGGGAGAAGGGCATGGACATCTTTGGGGACCATTTAGTGCCCACCACAAACATTTTAAAGGAGATTTAGGAGAATATTTTTATAACCCAGATGTCAGGGAAATGTTTATAATCAATAGGGAACTAAGTCATAAAGGATAAAGGAAAAGATGAACGTACTGTGTCATGTAATTTGTTTTAATTTTATGACCAAACATATCATAAACAAACTCAAAAGACATGCTAGATGTCTTACAACATGTGACAGGCAACATGGTCACATCTGCATTTTTACAGTGGTTATAAGAATAGGAAAAAAAAAACCTTGGAAAATGAAGAAAAGATCTGAATAGTCAATTCCCATGAAAGCAAATCCAAATGGCCAGTAAAACCACATGAAAATATGTCCAACCTCAGTTTTCAGAAAAACACAAGTTTATGGTAACAATGAGTATATTATTTCCCTAAAGTTGCCATTGTGAATTACCACAAACTTGGTGGCTTAAAATAATAGTAGTTTATTCTTTTCACAGTTCTGAGGGTGAGATGTCCAAAATCAAGGTCAGGGCCATGCTCATCCTGAAGACTCTAGGGGAGAATACACCTTTTGGTCTTCCAGTGTCTGATGTCTCCAGAGGTTCCTTGGCTGGTGGTTCCATCATGTCAGTCTCCACCTCCTTCTCCATATGGCTCTTTTCTCCCTGTGTCTTTCTTGTCTGTCTTTTATAAGGATATTTATTGGATTTAGGATCCATCAGATAATCCACAGAGATTTCATCAAGATATCCTTAGTTACATTTGCAAAGACCCTTTTTCCAATGAGGTCATACTTGTAGATTCTGGGAATGAGGATATGGATGTATCTTTTGTGGGGGGCTACCACTCACCCACTAAAACAATATACTAGGCCTCCTATCAAATTGGTGAGCATTTTAAAAGAGTGCTAATATTCACCATTGTGATCGATGGAGAGATAGAATTGGGAGAGAGGTGGAGCTCATACACTGCTGTGGTCTTGTGGATTTTTGAAAAACAATCTAGCAAACTCTTGATGCAAACACACACACACACACACACACACACACACACACACACACATCATACACTACATGACTCAGCTTCTGGGACACTAGCCCATAAAAATAAAACATCAGTATGCAAGATTTTGTATACAAGGATATTACTGCATCATTGTTGTGGTGAAGGAAAGAAGAATCTGGAAACAAAATGAATGCCCTGCAATCAGGGAATGACTGAAAAACCTTGTGGTGCACCTAATACCATAGATACACATATATGTGAGATTTGAGAAATATATGGACAGTGTAAGTCTCAGCTTTTATTATGGGCAGAGTGATTGGTAGATCATGCTAGAATTCATGTTTGAGGTTTTAAGTGGAAAAGATTTCTTTCTTTTGAGTCACAATGGCTGGAATCTTTTATGAACCTCTTGATTCCCTAATTCTTGATATAGCTGAGCCAAGTCACGTGTCACTAGCTGCCCCAAGTCTCTGATCGTCAGCTTCAGGTGGGAGGCTGCCTTTGCACACCTCTCAAACTCCTTGGTCCTGTGAGTAGATGCCCAATTCCAGAAGAAACAAAGTATTTGGGTTCTGCTCTCCCTGAGGCGTAGTGAGGATATGGTTTTGTGATTTGACTGGACAGATAGAGAGATGTAATCAGTGGTTTTTGACAGAGTCACTGCTGAGTAAGTGAGAACATTTCTGTGCCATTTTAGTCCAGGAACTGAGAACCAGTGTTGGGATGTGCCTCTCAAAGATGTCTTGGCGCTGCTTCCTGTAACTCCCCCAGAATATTTTGAGCGATGGGAACACATTGAAAAAGGTACACAGCTTTTTCCTCCAGAAAAAAACCACATGCATTTAAAGGTATAAACGCTGGTATGTTTGCTTTAAAAAAAAAAAAAAAAAGGCACACTTGCCCAGAAAACTCAAGGCTTCCTGGAATCTCTATTAAGAATTCAGATGATAAATTTCTAAATACCATAATTTAAGCCAATACTATTAATAAGTAGAAAAAAGAGTGTGTACATGTGTGTTTATCACAGGAAAAAAAAAATTTTTTTAAGAATTGTGGGTAAATGCACTTACACCAGGTAATCTGTGAAAGCCTGAGATCTAATAGTTATTGATCCTTTCAAACTGTTTGCATACAATGTAGTAGGGAGCATCACGGGGTGCCTGGGGCTCAGTAGTGGGTTTAGCGTCTGACTCGATTTGGGCTCAGATCGTGATCTCATGGTTTGTGAGTTTGAGCCCCACATTGGGCTCTGTGCTGACAATCCAGATCCTGCTTGGGATTCTCTCTCTCTCCCTCTCTCTCTCTCTCTCTCTCAAAATACATAAATAAACATTTTTTTTTAATGTAGCAGGGAGCATCAAGTCTGTGTCAACTCCAGAATACTTAGAAATATTCAAAAATAAGTTATTCATATCAAATCTCTTGAAAAGCATCCAAAGATCAAGTAACTGCCTGGAGACCTACCCTGCCCAGCTCTTGAAAGCCCTTCTTATTTTTTTTTAATTTTTTAATATATGAAATTTATTGTCAAGTTGGTTTCCATACAACACCCAGTGCTCATCCCAAAAGATGCCCTCTTCCATGCCCATCACCTACCCTCCTCTCCCTCCCACCCCCCATCAACCCTCAGTTTGTTCTCAGTTTTCAAGAGTCTCTTATGCTTTGGCTCTCTCCCACTCTAACCCTCTAACCTTTTTTTTTTCCTTCCCCTCCCCCATGGGTTTCTGTTAAGTTTCTCAGGATCCACATAAGAGTGAACACATATGGTATCTGTCTTTCTCTGTATGGCTTATTTCACTTAACATCACACTCTCCAATTCCATCCACGTTGCTACAAAGGGCCATATTTCATTCTTTCTCATTGCCACATAGTACTCCGTTGTGTATATAAACCACAATTTCTTTATCCGTTTGTCAGTTAATGGACATTTAGGCTTTTTCCACAATTTGGCTATTGTTGAGAGTGCTGCTATAAACATTGGGGTACAAGTGCCCCTATGCATCAGTACTCCTGTATCCCTTGGGTAAATTCCTAGCAGTGCTACTCCTGGGTCATAGGGTAGGTCTATTTTTAATTTTTTGAGGAACCTCCACACTGTTTTCCAGAGTGGCTGCACCAGTTTGCATTCCCACCAACAGTGCAAGAGGGTTCCCGTTTCTCCACATCCTCTCCAGCATCTATAGTCTCCTGATTTGTTCATTTTGGCCACTCTGACTGGCATGAGGTGACATCTGAGTGTGGTTTTGATTTGTATTTCCCTGATGAGGAGTGACGTTCAGCATCTTTTCGTGTGCCTGTTGGCCATCTGGATGTCTTCTTTAGAGAAGTGTCTATTCATGTTTTCTGCCCATTTCTTCACTGGATTATTTGTTTTTTGGGTGTGGAGTTTGGTGAGCTCTTTATAGATTTTGGATACTAGCCCTTTGTCTGATATGTCATTTGCAAATATCTTTTCCCATTCCGTCGATTGCCTTTTAGTTTTGTTGATTGTTTCCTTTGCTGTGCAGAAGCTTTTTATCTTCATGAGGTCCCAACAGTTCATTTTTGGAAAGCCCTTCTTATTTTTAAAGAGCACGTGGGTAAATGCATGATTCGTAGTTTCTTCTATATGTTTATCTTATTCTACAGTGAACATTAAAAAAAAACAACTACATGAATTAAAAACTCATCTATGTGATTTCAGAATTACTGTTCATAAAGTATTTTTGGAGTGGATTTTTAAAGAAACAGCCAAAGAAGTTACAATCCATAATCAGAATTTCATTGCGTAAATGTTTGGAGACCTTTTTTCATGCTGATATTTATAGGAGATTAAACTCTCAATTAGTTATGAATGTGAGAGACAGTGTGCATCACAGGGGGAAAGACCTTCTGTGTAAAAGGGATCCAATGTGCTCCCTAAGTTTCTGTCATTCCATTTGTTAAGCAGAGATGACAATAACTTTTACTTTTGCAGAGTTGTTGCAAGACTTAGGGTTAACATTACAGAATGCTGGAAAACTGCACCCAATAACTAACAATATATGAAAATTTAGGACGATATTTCTTTCTCATGTTCTTCCTTGTTTTCAATAACCATGAGCAAGAACAACACAAGATAGATTAGGCCATTTGTCTTTGAAATACTCTATTGGCCTATTAAGTATCCCTCAGTAATGAGTTGCATCTAAATACTACACTTCAGTGTGATCATGGGAACAAATACAACTTTTTAATAAGAAGAAGTAATGAGGCGCCTGGGTGACTCAGTCAGTTAAGCGTCCAACTTTGGTCAGGTCATGATCTCCCGGTCCATGAGTTCAAGCCCCATATAGGGCTCTGTGCTGTCATAACATCTCAGAGCCTGGAGCCTGCTTCAGATTCTGTGTCTCCCTCTCTCTATGCCCCTCCCCCACTCAATCTCTGTTTCTCTCTCTCAAAAACAAACAAACAAACATTAAAAGAAGAAGAAGTGGTATTAGAAATCAGGTCTACGGTTCCCATGGGGCCTGGGTCATGCCTGCAAGGGAAGTATCCTGGATGCCTGGTAAGCTTCAGGTTTTTATCTGCATGCTGGTTATGTAGTTCATACATTTACATTCCCTGCATGGGTCTATGAGTGTGTTACGCTTTAAGAAAAAGTGGAAACAAAAAAAGAAGAGATGTCCCCAAAAATATCTTCTATATGGTCTTTAATGGACCTCATTTTTCTATTTTAATCTTTCTCATATTTCGTATACACATCAGAGGAGAAATCAAAATGAGTGCTTTATAGCAGAGGCCTTTCAACTGAGGGTGGGCATCAGGCTGGCTTTGGACTTTCTTTTTTTAAAGTAAACATCAAGATCTACCCACCCCTAGAGATTATGATTCACTGGTTCTGGGGTGGGGGCCCAGGATTCTGTGTTTTTTAACTCCAAAACTGCTCTCAAGTCTAGAGCAGAGGTTCCTAAACTTTGCTGCAATTTGGAATCACCCGAGGAGTTTAAAAAATGTTAAGGGATGGATTCTACCCTCAGAGATAGCAATTTAATGTCTGGGGAGTGACCTGAGCATTCATATTTTTTTTCTGGGCATTCAAATTTTTTAAAGCTCCCCAGATGATTCCAATGTACAGCATCTGTGAACCACTGTCTAAAACAGAGAGGAGGAGCTTGGAAAGCTCTTGTAGGTGTTTATGAACAGCAGTGAAGACACCAAGGGAGCCCCAGCATCATCTAATTGCCAAAAGCCAAATCTTCCAGCACTCCATCCACCATTTACCCTGGCCTGTGGCTTTCACATAAGGAAAATATTTATTGTCTGTTTCTATAATGAGTATGTATTTGTTTATAGGGCCTTAATATGCTGTCTGAGTCGTCATCCTTCTCTTAGTCTATAAGTTTCTAAATGGCAGGAGCGGGGGTGGGATAACTTCTTGCACAAGCAATGAAATGCAGCAACTAAATAGACAACCACAATAAGGCAGAAATTACCTTCTGCTGCTCACCAGCGAGGCAGACTCCAGTATTTTATATCTCATCTGCCCTAATGAATTCACTATAGGAAAAGAAAATGCAGGAAACAAATGCTTCTTGGAGAACAAGAGGTTTCACAGAGGGTAGCATTAGATGGTCCCAAGTACGGCTCAAATTCCAGGGATCAGTCACTCCGATGATGAAAAATGGTTCTATTTTGATTGGGAACTCAGCGCTCCAGATGACTGTACTCAGAGTTTGTACAACTTGATTCTTTGCCTCCTCTCTAACCCATGGGTCCTCCCTTGCACTCACTACCTTCAAAAGACTTCTTTCCTCAGATATGCCTTAGAATTTCCTTTACTATGTCCAAGAGGTATAGCCAAGTGGGATTGGAAAGGGTAGGGGTCTTGTCATTTACCAAAGAAGCAGAAGTTGCCTTTGAAATAAGCAGAAATTCAGAACCCAAAGTTTGGAACATTTTGTCAATTGGAGAAATAATTTAGCTAATAAATTCTTTAGTGAGAGGTGAAAAACAAGCTCTGATGTCTCACTTTGTTCTCATGAACTTTAGCATGAAGCTTCTGGATAGCCCTGTTCAATGGGCATCCCTGAAGGAACCATGCTTCTCTCTCAGAAATGTGCTCCTTCATCCTCAATGCCTTAATGCACTCCTGTTCACCCTTCACATCGTGACTCCTTCCTGAAACTTCCCCTAGCTTGCCAGGAATTAAGGACGAAGATTTGCTCTCTCCTTGTACTCTCATAGCACACGGTTCACATACTGATTATAGGATGTGTCATCGTGTGTTAGAAAATATTTATGCCCTGGACAGGCTCCTCTGTTAAACCTGGGCTCTTCTTAAAAGAGGAGGGAACCTCACGCAAATTCCCAGCCCCAGAGCTGAGTCCGAGGCCTTGGCACATGGTAGGAATCACACCACCTAATTACGGTAGACGATGTTTGGCAAATGAATTGCCCATCCTGACAGTGTGGCCATATTTATTAGCAGGAGCTTTGGACAGTAAAGCTCCTAACTGAAGCTGACATTATCCTAAAATAGGAAGCCACATCAATGCTGCCTTTTGACTCGATAAATGTCAGCTCTCATTCCATCCAAATAACTCCTTAAGTCTCCACTGGTCCCTAATGGAAGATCAAAGAAGCTCTTAAGACCTGGTCCTTTTCTCCATTTCAAGTAGTGGGTTAATGCTGCAGGTTAATTCTAAGCACTCGAGTCTACACTAGAATAGCGATGGAGGCATGTCCGACCTTTAATCTAAGTGAAATAAAAAGACAACGGAACTGGAGAGGTGAATGTACAAAAGAGAAAATGAAGTGTGATAAGTTGGGGTAGGAGGTGTATATAACGTTTAGATAAGAAGGGATGTAGATCATCAATCTGTACTGCCCCATATTATAGCCACCAGCCACAGGTGACTAATTTAAATGCAAATTGATAAAATAAACCAAAATTAAATATTCACCTCCTCAGTCACACTAGCCACATTTCAAGTGCTCAATAGCCACATTTTGGACAGTACAGATAAAGAGCATTGCCGGGGCGCCTGGGTGGCGCAGTCGGTTAAGCGTCCGACTTCAGCCAGGTCACGATCTCGCGGTCCGTGAGTTCGAGCCCCGCGTCAGGCTCTGGGCTGATAGCTCGGAGCCTGGAGCCTGTTTCCGATTCTGTGTCTCCCTCTCTCTCTGCCCCTCCCCCGTTCATGCTCTGTCTCTCTCTGTCCCAAAAAAATAAATAAATAAACGTTGAAAAGAAAAAGAGCATTGCCATTATCACAGTAAGTCCTATCAGACATGATTGGATAAACCCCATCCTTTTTCAGATGGGAAATCTGACATGTGGAGAAGGTTAGATTGGCCATGGACACACAGCAGGTGTAGGCATGGGACCCAAATCTCAGGAACCCCAGACTGGCCTCACAACACTCAAGCTGTGAGATTTGCCCACTTACACTCTCTAATTTGGGTGGGTCAAAGAAAATGAAGAAGGCTGGAAATCTTAGTTAAATTCAAAAGTACAAAGTAGCCATGCAGTGCTGTTATACCTCAGCAAACTTACAGAAATCTGTAAGTAAAAAGTTCATATAGGGGCACCGGAGTGGCTCAGTTGGTTAAGCATCTGATTTTTGATTCAGCTCAAGTCTTGATCTCATGGTTGTGACACTGAGCCCCACGTCAGGCTCTGCACAGACCATGTGGAGCCTGCTTGGGATTCTCTCTCTCCCTCTCTCCCTCTGCTCCTCTCCTGCTTGTTCTCTCTTTCTCTCTTTCTCTCTCTCAAAAAAAAATTCAGTTATAGTAGTGATCTTAAATGGAAAACTTCTGAACAAAACTCATCTTTATACTTAATACACTAAGTGGTCTTAAAAACCAGCATCTAATCACTCAACACTCTATGAAGGAAATTGCATGCAAATCAATAACCTCTGCGCACACACTTGTAGCTATTTAACTGCCTGCCTTTGTCTAGTAATTACATATTGTCGCATATTAAAATATTCCCTCTAAAAAATTCACATTTGCATCTTCTACGTATACGTAATTGTGGTTAGGGCTGTCACACATCACACACTGATGTGAATTATTTGGCTTTTCAAAATGTTTTTTATACTTACATATGTTCAAATCTTTCTTACATCTTGAGCTGGTTTCCATAATATAATGACGTGCCCATGTATGCCCTCCCATAAAGAATATCAGCTTTCTTTATATGTTTAAATTGGGTTTTCAGAAACCAAAGTGGTGAATTTTCAGACCTGGGGTAACATTTAAAATATGATTATGTGAGAAATTTGTTTCGAGGTCATAGGTACAGGGACATTTTTTGGACATGGTTTTTCAGAATTTTCTTGAATTTGCAGATAATTTATCTTCTTATTTTGGAGTGAGAACATCTCTATCCTGTTTCCTTTCGAGCCTTAGATGACCCTACTGAGAGCCTGTCAGTTATTACAAAGCAACATACAGCTTGGGGCACCCAGGTAGCTTAGTCAGTTGAGCAACCGACTCTTGATTTGGGCTCAAGTCATGACCCCAGGGTTGTGGGATCCATCCCCGTGTGGGGCTTCTTGCTGAGAGTGAAGCCTGTTTACAATTCTCTCTCTCTCCCTCTGCCCCTCTCCCCTGTCCCCATTCTCTCTGTTCAAGAAAGAAAAGAAAAGAAAAGAAAAGAAAAGGAAAGAAAAGAAAAGAAAAGGAAGAAAGAGAAAGAGAGAAAGAAAAGAAAGTAACCTACAGCTGGTGTTAAGGGGACATTTCATCTCTGTCACTGGGTTCACAAATCAATAGCGTTTGCATTATTTGACTGAAAGCGCAGGCTCAGCAGTGTGGCCACATAACACTGGTGTAAATGGTTCCAAACTCTAGGTAAGCTCACCAGCCTGGCTTACTTAACAACATGTTCTCAACATTCTCCAATCCACTCAGGTGTCAGGGTGTCTGCAAGTCATGATATTCTTTTAGAGCACCACAACACAACACATCAGGGAACTTTCAAGGTAAGGAACTTCGTTTGGGGTGAAATCCGCTAATATTTTATACTTGATTCTGGGACAGACCTGTGAGTGGCAGCAGGCACAAAAAAAAAAAAAAAAAAAAAAAAAAAACTATGAGAAACAAAAATTTTGCAGCTAAGAAGTTCTATTGAATGGTATTTCTTTTAGAAAATAGGTAAAATTGGGTGTGCTTTAAATAAATTATTTAACTTTGGCCAAACTTCCAGTTTTGCCTTGAAATGCCCCAGTGTAGTTTATGAGACATGGATGTTTTATGTAGCCTGAGAGCCGCTGACGCAGATCAGTGAAAGGGCCAGGAAGAGGGGGACCGGTCCAAATTGGCAGCTAGAATCCCGTGTTTATGGTATTCTGGTATTGTTTTGTCAGAGTGTAACTGACATTATTTACACAAAGTCACAACACTTGTGACCTTATAGTACTCCATGCGAAATGTCTTATAGGTAATACCTCCCCCAACCTTCACAAACTCTCTCTGAGGCAGAACTATGTGATCCCATTTTACTGATAAGGAAACAGGTTGAGAGAGGTTGAACTGCCTGAGGTTGCACAGTTAGTAACTAATGGAGTTGGATTTGAACCCAGAATATCCTGACTTCAAAGTCACTACAAGATGTTGCATCTCAAGTAAAGGCCAGGGAGAGCCTTGGCTTAGCAGGCTCAGTACTTCTGGAAGAATTGGGGCTACCAAGCCAGACATTCACGTTCTAGAGCATTCTTCTGGTTTTCAGTTCCAGAGAGCATTTGTGTTCTTTAGTTGATTTACCATGTGCTCCTGATTACTCCATTCCCCTGTTCCCCTCTCCTTCAAATTCTACAAAGGGAATAATTTAATTAAACTAAATGAACGTTTCACCAAAATTTTTTCCAGAATTTCTGGAAAAAACCCAGCAAGCAGGCTGAAATATCAGCGAAACACATTTTGCACGAGTAGCTGTCCTTGAACACAAGACAGAGGGAAGGCTTTTGAAGGAACTGTGAAAATGAGAGCAAGAGTCTGCGAAGTCTCCCCGAGAGTGGGTTCAAGGGCCTCCAGTCTACCCCCTCCGTTCTGAATTTTTGGTTTATGGCTCATCTGGCAAATAGCTCAAAAGCAAGTTGCTCTCCTTCCTTTATTGATTTCTAAACCTAACATTTGATGGTTCTGTTACAACTAGTTGAGATGAGGCCACAAACTTTCTTTTATCAACTGGGTTCATTGGCTACCTGATATTTGCCAAGAACTATGGTGAGAACCAGGGATTCATTAATGACGGCAAGATGGCTCCTGCCCCAGCAGGGGAGCCTATCCTCCCACCCAGGGACAAGGGCACAGAGCAACATGGTGTACGTAAGGCAGTATACGGGGAACTCAAAAGACATTTCTATCCAAAATACAAATATTAGGGTTACCTGCGTCCCTGATGCCCCTAAGGGCTGAAAGGCATAATCCTTGTAGAAACTGTGACCATGGAACTCTTTTAAAAGTATTTTATTAATCTTATTTATGGGGGAAACAGAGAGAGTATGAGCAGGGGAAGGGCAGAGAGAAAGGGAGAGAGAGAATCCGCGCTGTCAGCACGGAACCTGACATGGGGCTTGAACTCACAAAACTGAGATCATGACCTGAGCCAAAACCAAAAGTTGGACACTTAACCAAATGAGCCACCCAGCTACACCTATAGTAAGAAAAAAAAAATTTAATTATATTATACACACACATACACACAAATAGATCTTTTGCACAAATTGGATCACACTGCATATATCATAATGTGAGTTACTCTTCCTTTAAATAAATAATAAAACGTGGACAACTTTCCATACCTCTCTGTAAATCTATATTTCACAAGTAACAGGTATTATGATATTGTTTGTATAAGCAATACTGTAAGTATACCCTTACTCCCTGTCATTCTTTTTAACAGCCACATGTTAGTCTGTAGTATAATTAATGTACCAAAACTTATTTACTGGGTATTCTGTTGATGAACATTTTTTTAATGTTTATTTATTTATTTATTTTGGAGAGTGAGAGCACACAAGCAGGGTTGAGGCAGAGAGAGAGAGAGAGAGAGAGAGAGAGAGAGAGAGAGAGAGAGAATCTGAAGCATCTGAGCTGTCAGCACAGAGCCCTTCGTGGACTTGAACTCACGAACCGTAAAATCGTGATCTGAGTCGAAGTCAGCCACTTAGCTGACTGAGCCACCCATGTGCCCCTTCTGTTGATGAGCATTTACACAGGCCACAGTGAATATATCTATATGAGTAAATGTGTCTGTGGGATAAATTCCAAGAGGTGGGATTGCAGGGCCAAAGGATATATGCTCTTAGAATTTTGGCAGATATTGCCAAAATCCTGGGCTCATTTGTACTTTATTGACAGTGTAAGAGAGCTACAGTTTTCTTTCACATGAAACATATGTGACAATAACCCTTGCATCCATGCAGTGACTAACGGAGCTTTGAAAGAAAGAAGTCTGTACCTTGTATTTGATAGGTCTCGCAGAATCCTGTGTCATTTGCTAATACAAGAAAATGGCAGAGCCACTATTCAAAATGCTTCCCTTTTCCAGAGTCTTTCTTCTAAAGTCTTTAAACTGCTGTGTCGTAGGAATTTAGTTTAAGCGTTTCCTTGAACCTTGGGTTCATGTACAACTTGGCTTCTAATCCCCTGTTGCGGAAAGAAAAGGAAAACAGGAACCTATTCTGTGGCTCTCTTAGTTAGGTAAGGCTCTCCAGAGGGAAAGTGAGATTAATCACAGGTGACCAGGACAGGTGACTCCTCCTCCCTGTCCTTACACAGTCCTGGGGAGTCCTCAGACCAAGCTCAGTTTAAAACTGATCTGCCTGAACTGCTCCTCTTTGGTATGGAAATTTGTGGGAACAGGACATCTCATCTCAGACAAGTTAGGCCACTTCCCTATGGTCAAGTTAGTCAGAAAAATTTCAAGAATCATTTTAGGATCTTTTATCCCATGCCTGGCAGAGCATAGAAAAATATTAGCTTCTAGGCCTAGATGACTGCTTTGGGATCTCCAAGTAAAAGGTTTCAAGGTTAGTCATTACTAGGCAATTCTGCTGCTGTGACTGATTTGAACACCAGCCCAGGATCAACAATTGCTAGAAACGTCTGGCTCCTCTCATCAGAAAGAATTTTTTTCAATTTCTTGTTAATTAGGGTATTCTAACCACTTAAAGGTGCATCATACCTCTTGGAGCAGGAACTGAATTAAGTCATCAGGAAAATCACACCTTTAATGACTTAAGTCCTTTGAGTATTATCAACGGAGGACTTTTTTGATCTATAATCATTCTGTTTGAAACTATTGAGCATAGTTTTTGAAGTTTATAGTGAACATGCCTAGGACATGATGCTAACTTGAAAGAACATTTTGTTTACAAGATGTCTCTTGTGTCAGTTCAGACACTTCAGAAGGGCCCAGGACACGACCAACAGCACTCTGAGACTGCATGACCCATGAAGGGAGAAGCATGCATTGCGTTTAATTAAAGCAAACTGGCTGGAAGATTTATTTCCCTTCCTGCATATCTAAAAAGAAACGTAACCAAGCACCAAATATTTTTCTCTCTGCCAGTGTTGTGGGGTTTATCTTGGCTCGTGTTTTCTTAGCTCAGACATTATGGAAAACTTTATTGCCTTGCAGACACTTTTCTGGGCGGCTGAGGAAATAAAAAGGAAGCACAACTTAGTTTATTTCTTCTCTGCGAGGAAATAGTATCCAGACAAATAAATACTATCTGCCACGGTTAAAACTCAGGAGGAGGAAGCTAAGCATTGCCTTTGAAAATAAGGAAGTTGTTTAGGAAAAACACCAGAGGTCGTTGCTGGAGATGGGGAAATCTATCGGTAAAGTTGCGGAGGTTTTAAATTTGTCAGCATGATCAGGAACAGCCCAATACTCTGAGTTTATATATAGATAGAGAATTTTTAGTCATGCTAGTATGTAAGGAAACGGATTTCAATCTCAGGGTATTTAAAAAGATTATAGGGGCTCCTGGGTGGCTCAGTCGGTTGAGCATCTGACTCTTGATTTCAGCTCAGGTCATTATCCCAGGGTCATGTGATCAAGCCCCATATTGGGCTCCATGCTGAGCACAGAGCCTGCTTAAGATTCTGGCCCCCTGCCTCCCCCCACTCATACTCTCTCTTTCTAAAACTAAAAAACAAACAAAAAAAAATTAAAAAATTAAAAATAAATAAAAAAATATTTTAGAGATATTTCATTTCATTTTATTTTACCGAGATTTCATTTTATAGATGTTTTAGCCTAGGCTACATTTAATACCCTTTAACCAAGAAACAAACTCCCAGAGGTAATCAGGTTTTCTTTAAGTGCGATTGTAATAGTTAAGTGATATTTTCAATTTTGTATTACTTCTGAAAGGCCAAGTTGTATTTTAATCCTTAGCACCCCACCCCTATCCTCCCCCCAAAAGACCGTTGAATGAATAAATATACACTGACACAGTGGCTGTTTTACCTGAACAAAAATTAGAATGCAGTTTCTTTGAAGTCAGAACCATATAAAACTGCAATTAAAATGAGCAGATTGTTACACTGTCTTATGTTCCAACCAAATAGAATGTGCATTTCAGGCACACAAACTTTTGTTTGTATTTGCTAAGCATTTAGGACTTTGTGCAAACCATCAGCCACACAGTTTATGAAATATCTTTCTCAAAGCGGAGTCGCATACCCGGAGATCTTATTGGTGTTTTAAATCCTTATGTACTTGATTTCTTTAAAAATTCCCCAGTCTTCATGTGGCTCATAAGCAGCAGTAATAAAGCCCTTGTTTGTCCACTTGCCAACCCTCCCATTTGGCCAGTAAGCCTCTGGCTTGAAACCCCATACTGGGCTCTTGTCCCATTTTTCGTGAGTCTCCTCTCCCCTCCCTTTTCTTAGCCAGCACTCTGGACGACAGTCAGAAATCAGAAGGGCTTTATTTCCTTAAGCAAGTCACTTCTTTCAGTGTTTCTGGCATTGCTTTGGTGCAGTGGCTTTAAACTGATGACCACAGTCCCCAGTAAAAAATACATTTTACATAACTACCAAGCCTACAAGTGGTGTGTGTCTACAAACTCAAACAAAAGTTCCACAAAACAATCCTTACTCTTAATAAGTGCAGTGAACTTCCAGTTGACTTTATTTAATTTTTTAAAAGATGCTTCTTTCTACCCACTAAATTGATTTCACAACCCACTAATGGATTGGGACCCACAGTTCGAGAAACACTGTGTTAGTGTACTTGATTCAGCCCTAGAATTTTAAGTTTGGCAGTCAATCACAGGCTTGCTTATATGGACAGAAAAAGGCAGGACTATTCATTGCTAGGAACATGGTGAAAACATCCTTTGGCAGCTCTCAGAAGACCTCTTTAATAGCAGTAGAATAAACAGGTATTAAGTCTATTAATGGAAGACTGTTCCGGCCAAAAAATAACAAGGGGTTAAAATATTGCTGCCATGCACTCTCAGAAGATAGGCGGAATCCCACAGACTCTAGTTCTAGAACCTTGGTTCCAAGTACAGCTGGTTAAAAAAAAAAAAGTTTAGCCTGTTTTCCAGGTAGTAAGGAATGGAGATATTCCAGATGCAGGCAGTGGAGAAGAAACTCATGATGCTGATGTAGAAAGCCTGGCTCTGTGGCTGTCAGTCATGCCTTGTTTCCTGTTGGGACCTCTAGCCGCTGGCTGTCTTCATCCATCTTCTGGCCATCCTCCAGACTTTCTTTTACTACCTTGGGCTACAATGTGTTCTGCCCTGGCCACCTGAGTGAAAACTTGTCTTCTAGATTTGGGACAAACTAAAAGATGTTCTTAAAACCTGAAGGAAATAGTCTACTAGGTGTTTCTGATCCCACAATGTATTAACCCACCAAATCAGAATCCTTTTCGGTACAATTTCGCAGCCACAGCTTTTGTGAAAGCTGTAAGTGTAGAGAAAATCCAGGATCAGTGCACAGTTAATTCTGTGTTTGGCAGTTTTCACTAGTTACATGAGGAAATGTTCCTTTCTCTTCCTGGTCTTGGGCTAAGGATGTTTCCTTTTTAAGCTTATGCCAAAGCAAGATGGGAATTTATCAGCTGACAACTCAAAGTGGACCAGATCTAATCAGTCCAGGAGCCTAAATCTGTATTGTTTTCCTGCCATGCAACACCAAGTTTAACTTCAAAGGGGCCGCTGCCGGTGTTCTTCCTTCATACTTTACCCAACCATTCAGAAAGGGTTTAAAAGGGGCACCTGGGAGTGCCTGGTTGGCTCAGTCAGTGAAGTGTCTGACTTTGGCTCAGGTCATGATCTCATAGTTGATGAGTTCGAGCTCCACACTGGGCTGTGTGCTGACAACTTGGAGCCTGCTTCAGATTCTGTGTCTCCCTCTCTCTCTATGCCTGCCCCACTCACACTCTGTCTCTGTCTTTCTCAAAAATAAATAAACATTAAATAGGAAGGAAGGAAGGAAGGAAGGAAGGAAGGAAGGAAGGAAGGAAGAAAGAAAGAAAGAAAGAAAGACAGACAGAAAGGGGCATCTAGGTAGCTCAGTTGATTAAGCATCAGACTCTTGATTTCGGCTCTTGTCACAATCTCATGAAGTGATATTGAGCTCCCTGTCGGGCTCCATGCTGACAGCATAGAGCCTGTTTGGGATTCTCTCTCTCTCTCTCTCTCTCTCTCTCTCTCTCTCTCTCTCTCTCTCTCAATCTCTCTCAAAAAAAAAATTTAAAAAACATTTAAAGCTATCAAGAGACATTCCTGATGATAAAGATTCTTGGGCATCATTGAGGATTCTGAAGAAAGCCGGGACATCTCCCCCCACTGAAAGTTGGCTTTCTTATCTCTTTCCAATGGAGCAAGGAAGGTCAGAAGAGTATTCACTCAGAAGCCCTGAAGATGACTCTCATTTCACCTACAAACCAGGAGACTATAAAAATGATACCGCCCTACAACTGATTTTCTGCTTCTCTGAGCTAGGAAACCACTGTTGGCTCACATTGCTCGTGGAGCAGATATGACCATCAAATAAAACAATACACATAAAAATACTGTGACAAAGTCCAAATGCTGTGTTCTGTTCTGTTTTCAATCAGTCCAGACCTAATCTGGGGAGAGGAGTTGTATATTTAAGTCCTCATAGCCCTAGGTGTCTGGTTTTTATGGTGAACGTGCAGGACTTACATCTAAATAAAAGAGGAGCTTAACCCAAGGGCACCAGGTGGGGGGAGCCAAGCAGGGGTATTCAGGGGAAAAAGAAAGAATTTGAGGAGGAAATCTGGCTCAAGGTACAAGCCCTTGCATTCCATCTGCAGGTTATACTGCACATTCCAGAAACTCTCCAGAAGAGCCTGGATTTTCACCACAAGTGCTAGGCCTTTAAGGGGCTGCTTCAGTGCCTTGTGTCTCATGAACATTGAATACTGTTTATTGGAATTTACCCAACTTCAACTCCTGTTGGACTTGACCTTCCACATCCTAACTTACAGGAGCAGACTGCAGTCAGAAGTAAGAAGGGCCATCATTCTTGTGTTCCTCCTGATTCTGTATCCCATCCCACCCTGGCTAGTGTGAGAAATGTCGAATTTTTCTTCCTCATAGAAACATGGTTGTTTACTAGAAAAATAAAGGTCAACACAAGGTGTGAAAAACAGTGTTTACAAGAGAAGACAGAGATGTTGCGATGAAAAAAATTTGTCTCAGTATAAAATTTCTACTTCTTCTAGTCACACCATCATCTTAAATCTTGAAACTGTTCTGGTCTCAACGTAAATAAACAAAGCTGCTAATGAAATGCATTCAGCCTGACATAAGTGAGCTCAGCCTCACAGTGGGTTGACATGCTTCATCTATGTCTACAAATGATCCAGCCATTTGTCCAAATGCAGGTTTTTGAGATATTTAGAGGTTGAGGCTAAAGTATTAAACCATTTGCATTAAGTCAGCTGTACACAGAATTTCTCCCTTGCCTCTTAGCTGGTGATCGCAACAGGGTTGAGCTGTGAAGAAATACAGCCTGTCTAGGATTTCTTCTCTCTTTGCATATGTAAGCATCTTATTGAACCACACCGAAAAAATGATATCAGAAAATGCTTTCTTTAGAAAGTTGCCTTTTTTTTTACAAAAGCGTGTTGGTACTGGTGAGCTCTATCTACATGGTTGATAAAGGCTTGTGAATGAGAAGAGGCATGTCTTAGCTTGGGCTGCTATAAGAAAATACCACGGATTGGGGGACTTAAACAACAGAAATTTATTTCCCACAGTTACAGAAGCTAGGAAGTCCAACATCAAGGTGCCAGCGGGTTTGCTCTCTGGGGGAGGGCCCTCCTCCTGGTATGCAGATGGCTGTCTTCCCATGGCCATTTCTTGGTGCCTGCATTTGGAGAGAGTGAGATCTCTCTGTCTTCCTCTTCTCATAAAGACACTAATCCCATTACGAGGGTTCCAGGTTTAGGCTTAGAGCTTCAACATATGAATGGCGGGGAGGAAGGGACACAAACTTTTATCCCATAACAAGGTATAACCTTAGCAATGAGCACTAAAGATTTCTAAACAGCCTCATACTTTAAAGGTCAATGTAATGTAAAATTACTTTTACTCTAGTCTAATTGTGGGTCATAATTTAGCAATTGTTTAAATACTGGCAGAAGTACTGTTTTCTGACATATATTAGTTCCCTTTGAGACCTAGGAAATAATCAGGAAATTAAGGTTAGATGGTCTTCTGGGAAGAAAATAAAATATATGTGGCATGAGGAATGGATTCTATAGCTTGTGAGGAGAGAAAGGTAATACAAAAGCACCTTTCACCAAAGGCAGCCTGGTGTTTGTGCCAGGACCAGTTTTGTGCCATGGACCCATGTGGCCATCTAATTTGGCTTATAGACTCTTTCTCAGAATACTGCTTTTAATTTTTTTTTGAATGTTTATTTATTTTTGAGACAGAGAGAGACAGAGCATGAACAGGGGAGGGGCAGGGAGAGAGGGAGACACAGAATCCGAAGCAGGCTCCAGGCTCTGAGCCGTCAGCACAAAGCCAGACGTGGGGCACGAACTCACGAACCCGAGATCATGACCTGAGCCGAAGTCGGACGCTTAGCCAACTGAGCCACCCAGGTGCCCCTCAGAATACAGCTTTTAAATGTATGATGTGAAACACAAAGGATTACAAAGGAAACTAATTACACTGAAATAGAGCTTCACCCCTGGACCCTTTGGGGGACCATGGTCCATGGACCACAGATTAAGAAACCCACATACTTGAAGCCCAGAAGATGCATAAAAAAAGAGCGATAAGGCAAATAGAATCAAAAGAATTTTCAGTGCATTACAATTACTGTTTCACAAGACAACGCAGGGATGAAGTCCAAGGTTCTGGCTTGATCGCAAAGTAGCCTCAGAGCCCATCGCAATGCCTGAGGAGAGCTCCTGAGAGCAACCAAACTGGAACTGGAGAATCTGTAGCTTGCTTCTGTCTCTTATGAAGCTTCCAGATGTTTGTTGGTTTTCTCTCAGACAAGTCCACATTTACATTCTTCCTATTATAAATATTTCCAGTTCTCTGCTTAAAGAATCAAGGGAGCATTTAAATTATGTCCTGTGAATGCTTATTTAAATGGTGTAATGTAAATGGGTGGTGGATATTCATTTTGTGAGCGGTTCTGAGCAAGGGCCACATCAGATGCTATGCTGGTTGTGGGAATTATAAGGGACTCGAGATGAGGTTCCTGTCCACAGGAAGTTAAGAATCTAGAGGCGGTAAAAGACTTTCAAGACAGCGGTACTACTGATTTTCTAAAACTTGTCCTCAAACATTGTGACATAAATAGAGGGTTACGATATAATATGTTCCCTTTTCCATAACTCTGGATTCACTTGGAAAATGAAAAATACAATGTATTTTTGTACATGATGTACTATACACAGTATAATATAATGCTGCCTACTTAAGAAGCAAAAATGGGCTTTTTGTGGGATGCTGAGTAGGGCTGAAATGCGCAGTCTTCTAATTCTCTGCCTTTGGGCAAGATGGACTTGAACTTCTCTAATAGAATGAAATCCTCTTGATTGTTTATACATTGCACAACCTCTTCTAGCAAATCTTAGCAATTTTAACAGTGTTCAAATTATTTTTCATTTCTCCTGTCCAGTTTCTTTATAGTATAACTCCAGGCCTGTTTCTGTCAGTTCTGAAGTGGAGATTATTAGCCAGACACCATAATAGTTTTTATATACTTCATATATTTTAGCAAATAAGAACACAGTGAATTAGTAAAAGGTTGAATAAGTGTACTTGCAAGGCATCTTGAATCTTTTCTATTTTGTGCTCTGTAACTCGAGTCCCTTTAACTTTTCTGCCTGTCTTCTGTATTCCAACATCATTATGGATTCCTTTCACCAGCCTTAAGTTCCTAAACATCTTTTAAGATGAGAAGAATAGAAGGAGACTTCTGCCTACTTGGCAGAAGCTTAATAAAGCTTAATAAAAATGCATCCATTCATGGTGCAAATATATAGCATAATTATTAGCATAATTATTAGCAAGTGATTATTAATGGCATCACCATATATTTGGAAAACGCCAAAGGGTTGATTTATTGTAACAAACTTGAATTTTAGAGAAAGTGCCAGTAGTTTTTTATACCTAGAACTTAAATGTGACATCACGTTTGGCCAAGAAAGGCACTGAGGGAAAAGATACCAGAAGGCAACAGCTGAATTTTGGGACAACACATTGATGACCTACTTTTAAATTTTTACGACTAGCTTCATTCTATACATTTCTATGATAAACTGGGCCTTGTTGGTAAATGACATAAATATAACTCAGGTTTTGTATAAATGAACAAAGTTTACATAACTCTGAGATTTTAAATTTGAAAATGAATGCAGAGGTTATAGAGACCTGTGGTTCTCAAAGTAGGGCCCCCAAACCTGCAGCATCAGCATCACCTGGGAACTTAGAGATACAAATGGTTGGGTCCTACCCCAAACTACCCTACCAAATCAGAAATTCTGGGGGTGGGGCCCGGCAATGTGGGTTTTAACAAGCTCTCCAAGTGATTCTGGTGCACACTCGTTTGAGAATCACTGATCAGGTTGGCACCCTAAACATTTTGATCCAGATCATTCTTTGTTGTGGAGGGCTGTCCTGTGCAGCATCTCTGGCTTCTACCCCCCAGATGCCAGTAGCACCCCTCCCCCATCATGACAATCAAAAATGTCTTCAGACATTGCCACATGTCCCTGGGCGGGGGGGGGGGGGGGGTCGAAGAGCAAATCCATTCCCTGTTGTGAACCACTGCTCTAGGCTACCCTCCAAGCCTGATACAGGAATCTCCTGTACAGCATTCTGGACAGATACTTCTACTACAGGTATGAGTTCTTTTCTTTCCCTTCTCCCCTTAGAAGCCACGGAACTCATAAACTTACCCCCCAAAAATAGGACTGCTGAAAACTTAAACATTTCAAGGATACTTAGTTTTAAAGTTTCCATATAGTTTTTATAAGTGGTCTGCAATTAATCCCATAAGAAAAAAGAATTAATTTTTTTATAAAGTGTGCTTGATTACTAATCTTTCTTCAGAACTTTACTCTGGCATCGTGTCATGAGGCTTCCCTAAGCACACCCTGCTGTCTCCCCAACCTACCCTCAATAGACACTGGATCCACTCAGGTATTCTCTGCACATTTATTCCATCTATTAATTGGCGTTGGACTCCTTACTTCTATTCTCTAAATCATCTAATCTTACCCATCATGTCCTTAATCTTACCCATCGTGTCCTAGGCACTGTGCTAGGTGTTTTTAAGTTCATTTTCTCCTACCACCACCCATAGGGCAGGCCCAATCATTATTCCCATTTGCCGAAAAGGAAATTGAGATTTACTGAGCTAGGTACTTTGTTCCAGGTCAAAAAGTTGAGAAATGATGGAGCTGGATTTGAACCCAGGGAGACCTTGATCTCAGGCTATTAATCACTGCACTATTTTAAGTGCTTGAATGTCTAGCAAATGCATTCATTCTTTAATGCCGGATGAATGAATGAATAATTGACTTGATTATTTAAAGCTAATGATGAAAGCTTTCAGATGAGTTACCTAAGTGTTCATTCATCAACCTGTTGTACCACTGGCACACCTCGTCTTCTTGCACCCCGCTTTATTGCACTTGCAGATACTGTGTTTTTTACAAACTGAGTGTTCAAGACTTCAGTGGAGGAAGTCACTGCAGGTGTGGTGGAAACAGCAAGGGAACTGGAATTACAAGTGCAGCCTGAAAAGGTGCAATCCCATGCTAAAACTTGAATGGATGAGGACTCGCTTCTTCTGCAAGAGCAAAGAAAGTGTTTTCTTGATGTGAATTTGCTCCTGGTGCAGATGCTGTGAAGACTGATGAAACGACAATGGGCTTACAATATCCCAGAAACTTAGCTGCTAAAGCAGCGGCAGTGTTTGAGAGGATGGACTCCAACTTGGAGAAGAAGGTCTGCTGTGGGTAAAATGCTCTTAAACAGCATCACAAGCTACAGAGAAATAGTTTATGAAAGAGTCCATGGATGCAACAAACTTATTTTAAGAAATTGCCACAGCCACCCTAACATTCAGCAGCCACCGCCCTGATCAGTGAGCCCCCGTCAATATCCACGCAAGACCCACCACCGGCAAAGAGAATACGACTCACTGAAAGGTCGGATGATGGTCAGCAATTTTTTGCAATAAGGTGTTTTTCATTAGGGTATGTACATTGTTTTTCTAGACAGGAATGCTATTGCCCACTTAAAAGACTACAGTATATTATAAACATAACTTTTTTTAAAAAGCTTTAATCTACTCTGAGAGAGACAGTACAAGTGGGGGAGGCAGAGAGAGAATCCCAAGCAGGCTCTGCACTGTCAGCATGGAGCCCAACACAGGGCTCGAGCTCACGAAACCATGAGATCACGACCTGAGCCGAAACCAAGAGTAAGGACACTTAACCCACTGAGCCACCCAGGCACCAAAAAAAAGCCGACTGGCTTTATTGTGATATTCCTTTTGTTGCTTTTTGGTCTGGTACCACACCCTGTATCTCTGAGGTATGCCCGCATCCATTGTTATACACCAACCAGCAACATTTGGAAGAATGGTTTAGAGACTGCCCCAAACAGTACTACTTGGAAAAGTCATATACAATAAACACAGTTAGATTTGGCCTGGAGTCTCCAAGAATGCTAGTGCCTTAACTCAGAAGGCTGTCTGTAAGAGCATGAAGAGGAGACTAACAAAAGAAATAGAAGACTATAGGGAGGTTTCCCAGACTCCTTTCTTCCTTTGCAGTCTCTGGACATATCAGTTTCTGGGGAAGTGGCAGTTTAGGGGTGAGAACAAAGCCCATGGATGTGTCCAAGTCTGGTCTCTGATATACATCAGATCACCTGGAGAGCACATTTTCAAAATGTAGAGGGTGGCAGGCGGTCCAGCAGGACCTGGCGAATCAGAGGCTCAAAGGGCATAGCCTGGTCTTTTGAGTCGTGTTTTAAGGTCCCCAGGTGGTTAAACTGAGCACCAAAGGCCAAGAGCCACTGCAGGCCATTGTCTTCTTGCAGGGAGTCCCTAACGTCCAAAAAAGGGGACAGAAGAGAAGCCCACAATAGTCGGTCAGAGTCAGTCAGTTGTTCTCAAAAACCCAAGTAAAAACCCACATTTCCACCCTGCTCATGACAGAGTCCAAGGAGAAATACAAATGTGGCCTCGAAGCAGTTTGACCCCATGACACCCATAGAACAAGGCTCTCAGAATCATTGGCGGTTTCTTTTTCCTGGAATTCTCCCTCCTCCTAAGAGAAACTATCAGACAGTAACGTTTTCAGCAGCAGATAAAGTAGCAGCACGGGTGCCTAACTGCAGGCTGGCCTTTCAAAACGGAACAGTCTTTAGAAAAGCCAGACATGTCCTCAGAGATTATCCATTTCAGCTCCTTCATTAAACAGATTAACAAAGTGAGATCAGTGGTGGTGTTCAATTTTCAAAGTTTCATAAAGTTAGAAGTGATTATTAATGTTTTGGGCAAACTGTCAGAGCAGTTTTTAAACACAGTGTTTAAATTCAACTTTAGGGGCGCCTGGGTGGCGCAGTCGGTTGAGCGTCCGACTTCAGCCAGGTCACGATCTCGCGGTCCGTGAGTTCGAGCCCCGCGTCGGGCTCTGGGCTGATGGCTCAGAGCCTGGAGCCTGTTTCCGATTCTGTGTCTCCCTCTCTCTCTGCCCCTCCCCCGTTCATGCTCTGTCTCTCTCTGTCCCAAAAATAAATAAACGTTGAAAAAATAAAATAAAAAAATAAATTCAACTTTAGCTGTCCAGGGGCTCCTGGGTTCCTCAGTCGGTTGAGCATCCGACTCTTGGTTCCAGCCCAGGTCATGATCTCACCATTTGTCAGTTCGAGCCCGACGTCAGGCTCTGTGCTGGTGTCGCAAAACTTGCTCGGGGTTCTCTCCCCCTCTTTCCCTCTCTCCCCTCCCCCACTGGTGCTGTCTCTGTCTGTCTGTCTGTCTCTCTCTCTCTCTCCAAAAAAATACACTTAAAAAACAAAAACTTTAGCTGTCCACGGCTATACCCAACCATTTTATTTATCCTTACGTGAATGTAAAATGACTGTTACACATTACTTTCTATATTCATCTTCTAAACAAACATTTATCTTTGTTTCAAAACTCAATATGCAAACTTCTTGTTTCAAACATATTTGGAAGAGGAAAGTGCCAGTTGGGGACCAAGGGCATTACTAGGCAAAGCAGAGGACCAGACTTGGGAGGATTTCACATGCTCTGATAAGAGTGTATCACTTAGACTCCTTGAGTCTTGGGTTTCAAATCCATAAACAGCACATTATGTGAGAGCGGACAAACAGAGCGACTTGAACTGAAAGTCGAGCTGGCACTAAAATTCAGGTTCAAGAATACTGGAGTTGGGGCTATTTTAGTCCTCGAAAGAGTTCCAGTCACTCTAGAATTGGAGATTGTTCCTGCTGGCAAAGCAGAACATGGAGATGGTCTTCTCCAGGCTATTCACACTGCAAGTTGTAACCAGTAATGAGCATGAAATGAATTAAGTGGATCATATCCTGCCTTTTTCATGAAAAACAATAGATTAGAAGAGAAGCTGTATAATACATCTCTCACAGAAAGGTTAAGTAGAGTTTCACGAAACTTGGTTTTGGGAGTGTTGCAATGCAATATGTACTTATTATAGATCGTCTAGTCCAATACCTTCTCTGTATAGATTAAAAAAAAAAAGTTACACCAAAAGAGGTAAAGTGGCATGCCCAAAGTTGCACCATTATTTAATATAAGTTGAGAAAAAGAAAATTTTAAAAACCCACTCTGTCCTTTAAAAATCCATTTGTTCCCCGGGGCCCCTGCGTAGCTCAGTTGGTTAAGCATCTGACTTCGGCTCAGGTCGTGATCTCACGGTTTGTGAGCTCAAGCCCTGAATCAGGATCTGTGTTGACAGCTCAGAGCCTGGAGCCTGCTTCAGATTCTGTGGCTCCCTCTCTCTCTGCCCCTGCCCTGCTCTCTCGCGCGCTCTCTCTCTCTGCCCCTCCCCTGCTCTCTCGCGCGCTCTCTCCCTCTCTAAACATAAGCAGTAAAAAAAAAAAAAAGTTTTTAAGCCAGTCATTCCCCCAAATCCGAGTCATGATTCTATAAACAATAACACCCACTTTCCTTAGAAGAAATCCCCAGAACACACTGAAGGAAATAAGAGCACCTGTTCCCATGGAGTATTAGAAGATTAATCATTTTCTTGAACTCTGTGAACTAGGCTGTGTGTCAGGTGCTTTGTAGGAATTACATCTTGTCATTCTCCCACAACAACGTAGGTCCTCTGCTCTTACAGATGAGTAAGCAGGTGCTCAAAGAGATGGCAGTTGCTCTATCAAGTGAGGAAGCTGAGTGTGGATCCGGAACCCAAGCTTACTTGCTCTCCCCCATTGTTCTCTTCAATCGATAAAGAATGGATAAAGAAAAAACTAGACTGATGCCCAAATTCTAATATATACACATATACTTAGAGTTTAGGTATTCCGTACTTTATAAGCATAAGCCTAATCAAAACAGAGTATAAGAACCTTCTCTCAGTGAAAAATAAATGGAAAAGCAAATAATATAGGATATTTGAGTGGAACCTTTGCTGCTAGCACAATTTTCTGTTAGGCTTCGTGTTCCTTAAAACTGAATGACCTAATAGCCCCTCACGGAGACAGCAACAATCTGGGTATTTTTGTAGTGAACTAAACATGACGAAGTTTTGCTTCACTTTCTGTAGGCAGGTGCCCTGTGAATGTCAACTGCTCTGTATGTCACAATTAGGATATAAGTGCCTGTGCATGTGATAATAAACAAGAGAAATAGACAAGTTGGGAAGAAGGAACGGGAGGAAAAGAAAACAGGGAAGGAATGAGTCATCAAAACTGGTCATTACAAAGACTTCACAAGTTATTTATCCAGACATTCATTCCTGGTTTCATGAGATAGTTTTAAAAAAAAGATAATATTATGCATGTATGTAAACCACAAAGAAAGAAAACACAAATGAATCCATAGAAACCTTAAAATAACTAACACTAATTTGCTTCCCCAGTTAACCTTAATTGTTTATCCCTTTGGTTTTTGCTCTGAGCATTCCATAATTTAAGTCTATATAAACAGTATTTCAATGTAGTATATACCATTAAGCCTGTGTAAGTATCATCAGATGCAGAGAATTAGAGGTTGGGAAAAGTGAATTTGCCACAGACTCAATTACTGAATGGAAATAAAAATAACTTAAGGCCCTCCCAATCATTCTTAGAAAAGCACTCCTTGAAATTAAAGGGCAAAGAAGAATGATAATCTAATCCATGCCACCCGTCCAGCCAGTCCCGACACTCTCATTGCCAAAGACACCATTGCTACTCAGAGTGTGACCCTAAGACCAGCAGCATCAGCATCACCCCAGAGCTTGCAAGAGATGCAGATCTCGGACTCCACTCCACACCTCCTGAGTCTGCATTTTAACAAGGTGCTCAGGGGATTCAAGTGCATGTTAAAGTTTGAGAAGCAGTGGGCAATACCCTTGTAAGGTGATAGAAACCCAAGGCTACACTGGAGCAGTGGAGATCAAAGTAGAACCACAACCACCCAAGTGGGAAAAAGGCAAGATGGGATTTGATCAGCATTGTGGAATACATGAAATCCTTGGAAGGAGGTTGGTGATTTACGCTTACAAGTCAGAACATAAGGAAATTGAAATTGTCATGGGAGAGATGAAGTTGGACAGTCAGATAGGAAGAAACCTAAAATACTTTCTATCTGACCCATTTCAAGCAGCATGGGCTAGATCCCCAGGTGTTTTTTGGTGGACCAAGGGATACTGTTGGGTTTTTATCATTTTGCAATGACCTCCAGTTTACGATAAATGGTATTGTTTGTGGGGTTTTTTTTTTTTTCATTTACAGTGGTGATAAAATATTTGCTTTGAAAAAAAGTTTAATTCAGGTTTTTTTAAGTGGGTCAATTTGAAGAATTATAATAATTAAATAATAGGGCAAATGGATTGAGGGTAGAGTAGGACCAGCAAGCAGGCTCAGTAGACCAGGTCAGTATCACCCCAAATTTCACATTTCACAGATGAGCATCATGTTTAAAAAGAAATAGGGAACTTCCAGCTCTCCTATTTTGCCAAATAAAGATATTTGAAACCAGGAAAAAAACGACACTTACTATCTACTAGCACCACATAGAAGAAAGAATATTTTAATACCCCTAAAAGCAAGAAAGACAATCTCAGAAAGAAGGGATAGGCTTCCCAAGAAAATATGGTTGAAAAATATGCATATGGGTCAACAGTCCCTTATCCCAAATCCTTGCCAGACAGGTCCCAAAATTCAGATTTGGGGGGAAGTTAGTGGGTCATAGAAGGTATGGAAATAGTATTGTGGCATCTGAGGGGACATCCTATACCATATGAGGCACATTAATATTTCTGAAGAGAAACATTGATTGACACTAAGCTGAATCAATAAAGACAGAAAACCCATATGAAATCAGGTCAGTTTTTATCACCAAATAAGTTATGAAACACTTTTGACAGTTTGGGATTTTGAAATTACAAATAAGGAATTATGCTCTTATCTATTACATAGTATTGCTCTCATCTTCTCATTTTGCAGTGAAGCAGGGAACATTCCTTCCCTGACGGGCACAGGTTTGGGAATGATGACACATGGAGTGTGTTTTGGGCCTCTGATCATTTAATTTCTTCTAATTCTCCACTTATAACCATAAGCCGGTGGTGATGAGAAATATTAATTCATCTTCCACTTGAGTGTTATTGAAGAGATTTCTACATGGTCACCTGCTAGAATGTACTCTCTGGGGCAGGGATGTCTGTTTTGTTCACTGATATGCCCCAAGCACTTAAAAGAGTGCCTGACACATATAGGTGCTCAGTATTTGTTAAATAAATGAAAGATTTGCAAGCTAGCAACCCATGCAAATACTAAAACTATCACTGACAGCTCATGGATATAGGGAGTTAAGTTACAGTGTACATGTGTTTGTATGTGTTCAATTCAGAGCAATCTGCTACATGTTTCTACCATAAACACACACACACACACACACACACACACACACACACACACACGTGAGTTCTTCCCACTGGTTCTTTAGTTGTAAACAGAATTTGAATGAGAAAATTCAAGATAATGAGGTCATATATTGAATCATCTGAAACTCCTGAGTCAACAGAAATAAGTATTTGGTACTGATGGTTATTTTTTAAAGATAGAATAATTTCCTTTGCTATTTTGGACCCAGATGGTCTAAAAATAAGTGAGAGGTCGATCAACTCTAATAGGAAAAAAGACCAGGAATACAGCAAAATATTCAATGGAAATAATTCAGTAAAATTAAATTCAGTGAAATTTTAAAAAGAAATTGCTTAGCAACCAAGGATCTGAGTTGATTTTCATGATCACAACAATATATGACTACAGCTGGACGAAATGTGATGGCAAAAAGAAACTAGTGTAACTTCTAGAAAGGAAGTTAAATTGGTTGTCTTCCCTTGACTCATATCGGTATGGTTTTGATAAGTGTGATTAAATGAGCAAAAATTCTTTGCCAGGAAAGAAATCATCCCCAACTAAGAGAAAGGCAGCATCCTCTAAGTAAAGACAACATGTTAGCACATCATAAATTATTGGCAATCCTTTTCAGAACTAAGACAAAATCCTGCAGGCACATACCAACTCCAGTGTATAGTGAAATTTTAAATGGTCCATGATCCCATCCATCCAAAGACTATAGAGCTCAATCATTAGTAAGTAGCCATTACCTTCCAAACATAACAACCCTTTGACTACTGTAATCATAATGGCTCTCACTTAGCATTTACTATTTGCAAGGCACTATACAATAAATACTACTCAGCTTACAAATTTATGAGGTTGGTGTCATCACCCCCCCCACACACACACACACACACTGCCATTTTAGCATTGAGGGAATTGAAATTCAAAAAGGTTAATTAACTCTCTAAGTTTATACCACGGTAAGTGGCAAAGTGGGGTTGTAATCCAGATCCATCTGACCCATGTATCACCCACTGCACCACGCTGCCCTCCTCCAGCCACACTGGTCACATGAAACACTAAAAATCTGTGGCTCTCTGGCATAAAGGTAACTGATACCCAACAACAAGAAATTCCAATTATTGTAATTTATTTTCTTTTGTTGAGTGTTTTCATCTTCTTTCATCTTTATGTACCCATAAAGTCAAGAGCAGTTCATCTCAGCTTTTCAACTTGCCATTATTTTCTTACCTGGTTATTAAAATGGCTCATTCAGCAATAGATTTGTGGGATTTTAATTGTCCAATTGTTTTCTTGTACTGTGTCACATCTTAAATAATGAGACTTTCAGTTTTGCCAATCACAAGAATTATAGAATTTCTGTTATACAACATAAGTTATTTTAAGCAAGGACTCTGCATATGAAAAGACCAAAGTAAGAAAATACTGTCGTAGAAGTGTAATTAAAGCTATAATTCATCAATTCATTCAACAAGTGCATTAAATACTCTGGTATGTGTTAGAAATTGGTGTGGTGCTTTGGGAAATCTAAAATTCAATTTAGTAGGAAGATGCTGAGTGAAGAGAGGCTCTAAAATATCCTGTTAAGACTGATGTTTGAGGGGCGCCTGGGTGGCTCAGTCGGTTAAGCGTCCGACTTCGGCTCAGGTCATGATCTTGCGGTTTGTGAGTTCGAACCCTGCGTCAGGCTCTGTGCTGACAGCTCAGAGCCTGGAGCCTGCTTCGGATTCTGTGTCTCCCTCTCTCTCTGCTCCTCCCCCACTTGTGCTCTGTCTCTCTCTACCAAAAATAGATTAAAAATGTACAACAATAAAAATAAAAATAAAAGACTGATGTTTGAAATAAGACCATAAAGGCTAGGAATGATTACATATCGTCTATGGCTGCTTTCACACTATCATGGCAGATTTGAGTACCTGTAACAGGGACTCTATGGCCTGCAAAGTCTAACATATTTACTATCTGACCTTTTATAGAAAAGGTTGCCAACCTCTGATTTAGAGCACTCTAAACACAAACATCTAACACACCTCACCATCTTCAGTATATAGGCAAAAATATAATTTAATAGGTCTCTAATAACTGGGTAAGTGCACAAGATACCTTCTAATTGATAATGTTTAATATCTCACAAATACTATCTCCTTCCAAGGAATCTGTGCTTGTCCACATCTAAAAGCTAAGTATCTCTTAAATATTGTTCATGTAACAAGACCGTCACTTCCACAGAAATCCTTTAATGAACTTATTGAGCAGGAGGAAAGCAGTAGATAGAGACCAGAATGCAAGAGATGGACAGGAGACAAACACATAATAGGGAGGAGTATTAAGAAAGAAGACATATAAAATAAGAAATGTAAACACAGCAAAATTCACCAGTTCAAGAATTATAATACATACAAGCATTAAGTTTTCTTAGTATCGGACATACAGCATTGATGCTAGCAGGCTGGCTCTGGGGACCCAGGGGTGGTCCCACAGGACCAGCCAGGAGGGTTCTTGGCTTCTTGTAGGGTAGAAATCAAACACAATCCAACAGGAAGTGAGAGCAGAGTTTATTGAAGATATAGAGAAAGCAGATACAGATGGAGTATCTGGAGACTCAGAAAGGAAAGGAGCACGAGTCTTGTCTTTGTTCAGGGTCTAGGGGTTTTTACTGAGGATGATAGTTTGGTGTAAATGTCTTCTCAGGCATCCAGGAGGTTAGAATGAGGGCCCAGGTGTTATTCCTTGGAGCCGGGGGACTTTGGCATCAAGATATCTAGTGCCAGTGGTCTGGAATAGGCATATGATAGATTTCGCTGGTCATTTCCACCTGGTCCTTCTTAGATGTGATCTATTCTAGAGAAATCATTAGGTCCTTGTCCATTCCAAAGAGGCATGAGCTATTTGATTACAAGACATGTGTAAGGTGGGGTGGGGGTGCAGGTTCTAGCAAGAATAGAAGCAGGAAAAGGAGCAAAAAAAAACCCAGATTTTTATGGAGTCCTTCAGCTTCTCTGTCTCAGCCTTGCTTCTCGTCCTAGGAAACTGGTAGGGTTAGCTAACACAGAAACTCTTACATCATGAAACTCTAGATGAGCTAAGTGTAGCAAAAAGTTTTTAATGTATGGCTGAATTTACATTAAAAATGGAAAATTGCCACTGGCGTTCTGAGTTTGGCTCCTACAATCAGCTTGCAAAAGCTGACTGTGCACGTCTTTTCCTACCACACGTGCTCGATGACACCAGTGCAGTAGTTTAAAGTTGGCTCTGGTGGGAATATTTACACCATGGAAACTGGCAGATGCTACAAATGAAGGTTTCTTTGGAGAACTGGTGAGCCAGGATTTACTAGACTATCACTGGAAGTTACCAGGCACATCTGTTCTGATCGAAAAGGAAAACGATTAGTCACAGGTTTTAAGAAATAACACAAGGAAAGCAAATACCACAAGTGAGAATTATTAGATACTACAAAATAAGTATTGCCATCACAAGAACTTTGTATAATGGAGGCAGTTGGAAAGACCATTCCGTAGGAATGAGTAAAATAATTAGAATCAGGATAAGGAATAAATGGCATAAGAAATAAGCTATCAGTATAAGAAGAAAAATTAATAGATTTGAAAATGAACTAAATAGAAGTTGTGGGGAAGGTAGCTTTTTTTTTTAAGAAGTTTTTTCTCTACAATTTTTTAAAAAATGTTTATGTTTACTTATTTGGTTTGAGAGAAACAGCGCAAGCAGGGGAGAGGAACACACACACACACACACAGAGAGAGAGAGAGAGAGAGAGAGAGAGAGAGAGAGAGAGAGAGAGAGAATCCCAAGCAGGCTCCGTGCTGTTAGCACAGAGCCGAGTGTGGGGCTCAAACTCCTAACCATGAGATCATGACCTGAGCTGAATTCAAGAGTCAGACACTTAACTGAGCCACCCAGGCACCCTGGGAAAAGTAGCTTTTAAATTAAAAGCCTAATAAGATAGACGGGTTAAATAGAAACAGTGGAGCTTATGAAGTAGATGGAAATTCACAAAAATCTATCACAGAATAATAAAGAGATGGAAAATATGAAAGATTGGAAGTTATAGCTAATAGAATAACAAGGCCCAAGATAAATGTTACAGCAGTTTCAGAAAGAACAAAGCAAGGTAAATGGAATGGGCAAGGCACAATATTCGAAATGATAATCACAGTTAATTCCCCGAATAGTTGAGAAACATAAGTCCTTAACTGGATAAAAATAAATCCATGCCTAGAAATATTACAAAGAACAACCAACACAGTGATAACTTCTCGAAAGTAACTAGAGATAAGAGTCAGAGTCCCCATTTAAAAAAGGCTAGGGGTTGTTCCTTCCGTCTAAAATATGTGTGATCTACAATATTGTTGCATTGTTCTCAAGATGGGGGTTTTTCACTCTTGGGGGTCTAGGAGATGATTTTAATTGGGCCCGGGATGATTGTAGGCAGAAGAGGACAAGGCATTGACTGCCACACCCCACTTAAAAATAACTCCCATCTTTTGAGGGTTTTTTTATTTGCTTTGTTGTTTTTAAATATTTATTTGAGTGAGAGAGAGAGAGAGAGAGAGCTCAAGTTGGGGAGGGGAAGAGAGACAGGGAGACAGAGGATCCAAAGCAGGCTCTGAGTTGACAGCAGTTAGCCAGATGTGGGGCTGGAACCCATGAACCGAGAGATCATGACCCTAGCCGAAGTTGGTCACTTAACTGACAGCTACAGGCACCCGCTATTTTGTCTTTTGATTTAAAGAGTTGGCCAGCAGAATTATTTGACTCTTCAGAATTCATTTGGCCTATACAGAGTTGGAATTTTCTGAGGGTACAGTATCATAGCACTTTTTCCCCTGTGGTTCCATCTTCCCTCTCCCTCTCTCTCCTGCTGTTGTAGCCTACAGTCTATGGACCCTCCTTAGTATCTGCTCCTTTACCATTTTCATTGTATTTGTGCTTCAGACTTATCTGTTGTGATCACTTCTCCTTTTGCTGGTGCCCCTCTGGGTCCCTGCTGAGCAGAGATCAAATCTTGCTATCCTGGGTCTCTCTAGAAGCATGCCTGTTTGAACACTGGCTTAGTGGAAGCAGATCTTCTTGGGTGTCTCTGGGAGGCAAACACTCATTCTGGCAGTGAGCGGGGAATCTAACATGCAGGTTATAGCCCAGGAAGAAGTTTGCTCTCATCTATGCCTTTCACCATTTTGCTAAAGGACTTGACTCTACAGCCTTCTAACTGTGTGTGACAAAGATATAGATAGCCTGTCTTGTACTTTACACTGGATTCCAGAAGGTTCTGGCGTGTGACCATTGATTGAGCCAGAACACTGGCGCCCGGTGGGAGAAGGAAAATAAAGAGCAATGTTTCAGCTCCATGTGAGTGTATTCTCCCGTTAGGTATGGACAAGTGTCCACAAGCTAAGGAGGTCACCGTGTGTCCTTTTCCTTCATGCAAGGACCTCCTCCATCTCAAACAGTTATGAGCTATGTTCCTCTCCACATTTTATTCTAAACATTTCTGTGCAAGATGAGGTGAAAACTCATGCTTTTAAGAACCGAAGGATGTTAAAGAAGGACAAATATTTAGAAATAACCGATTCAAGCTTCTACATTTTATAAAGGGATCCAAAAGGCAAAAAGAGCCCCTGGCTAACTGGGGGCAGAGGCAGAGGCTAGAATTCACATCTGCTAACAGCCAGTCCAGCGCAATTTCCAAAACACCATCGGACTTAAATCTCCGTGTCCTGATGAATTGACCCATCGTTAGCTGCTTACCTCAGTTCCTTTGCAGACCCTTGCAAGAATTGCATGGATGCTGGCAATGCTTCTATGAAGCCCCAGCTTAATAGGGCTGGGGAGTATCTAATTTCTAGCCAGCCTGAGTAATGGCGTTATAGATAGATACTCATAATGTTAGCACCCAAGACTGCAGGTTCACTTGACTAAATGGCAACATGGATCCCTTTACATTCTTGTTATTTTGATAATTAGAAGGGACTTCCAGCTCAGCTCTGACCTGACACTTGTATTTCGTTTTTAAAATGAATCAGGGAGTGAGTAATTCATTGTAGTTTTGCAGAACAAACTATGCCTGTAGCTCATTAAAATGTGTTTAAAGTTTAATAAAATTTTACTCCAATCAGTAATAAACCTGGTTAAGTGTCTAGCATGTCATACATGCTTTTAATGGCCTGTTGGCTCTTCAACGATGTGAAGAGAAATTATTAAAAACAAAGATGCAATACAGCCTAAGTCGCAATTTAACATTTTTTGCCATTTTCAACAGAACCATCTGTTACCTTCTGTTTCCAAAATATAAAACGCTGATCTATATGATCACATTTTTAAAAAATATTTATTTTCCACTTCCCAATCTGAGAAAATACCACCCATTTCTAAGAAGTTAAAAAGCATTGTTTAATTTTTCGATGCTCAAATACATTGATGTTGCAAAAAAGAAAAACAAATTAATAGCCTGGGAAGAAGATAATTCAGAAAAAGCCAAACAAGGAAGGACCAAAATTATTCTCCTATAAATCATAACTAATATATATATATATCAAAAGTTAAAGTTTTTACAAGTTCTTGTAAATAAAATGCACATCTCTGCTCAAATTGCTTGTCAAGGCAAATAAATTGGAGATGGAACACAGAGGTGATGTTGTTACCCTTAATCAGAAATACTTTAAATATATACACAGACACACATTTTGTCTTTATTTTTTTATATTTTTCCTATATTTTGTCTTATTTTAACATATTTTTGCCTTACTTCTTATATTTAAATAAGCCATTTTAATAAGCTGTGGAAATGTCTGCCTTTGTTGATTCTTTCCTGGAGACAATATTAGTAAATTATTAGGACTTTAATCTTTCCCTACTTACATGTTTCTGTTGCTCGAATTCAAATCAACAACATTCATTAGCAAGAAGGCAGCATCTCATACTTGTAGGAAAATGACTAAGACAGGATGTTTGTCATGAAGCAGTATGTCAGTAGTGTTACAGTCCCATGTCCTTCTGTGGGACTAAGTGACCGCCATACAGTATATAATTTCCTGAGCATATGGGCCATGTCAGGCAGTGTGGCTAAGTGCCTGCTCACAATTGGGGTTTACATATTTTTTTTTAATTTTTTTTCAACGTTTTTTATTTATTTTGGGGACAGAGAGAGACAGAGCATGAACAGGGGAGGGGCAGAGAGAGAGGGAGACACAGAATCGGAAACAGGCTGCAGGCTCCGAGCCATCAGCCCAGAGCCTGACGCGGGACTCGAACTCACGGACCGTGAGATCGTGACCTGGCTGAAGTCGGACGCTTAACCGACTGCGCCACCCAGGCGCCCCTGGAGTTTACATATTAATGCTAGTGCTAAAGTGTGAAGAAATTACTCCATTTTTTCCTTTTAGAGTATTGCTTTTATAAAATATAATAATGTACATTGTTTAATAACTTACTCATATAATAAAATATAGCAGTTACCGTAAAAATTTAAATATAACAACAAAAAAAGCAAACTATAGCTCCAAGTTCGACCATCCAGAAATAACCACCACTAACATTTTGAAGAACATTGTTTCTAGATCATTTCTCCGTGCACATGTACAAAACAGGAGAAAAGAACAAAGGAAAGATACGTAGAAATAATTTTCTACATATGGCATCACATGATAAGCACTACTTTAAAATAAGCATTTAATTTTTCTTGAATTTCTCTGAACAGAACCTGAAAAAATTGCTGATTTTTGGTTATATGTCTTTACCCAAGAGATATTAGATTTCAAAAGATCTCTATAAATTTAAAAGATTTTTTTAATGAGGTCATACTTTTTATTTATTGTTTTAATTTTAAACAATATTAGTTAACTACAGCTGTTTTTAAAAAAGCAACCACATTTCTTTCCACATCAACCTTCTGATCCTTGCAATTATCGCGGGTTTATATCATTTTTACTTTGTCAGGGTGGACTGCAGTTAGCTCTGCCTTCACCAGTTGTCCTGTCATACCCTGTATATAAACTGGTGGTGCTCACCCACTGTCCTTTGACCGTGGCTTCTCCATGCTGGTCTCATGCTTGGCTGAATACGTGGTCAAGTGTATTTTTGCTTTTGTTTTTCAAGAATCAGTCCGGGGTGCTTTAATTTCCCAAGTCCCCCACATCTTTCAGAATGCCTTTTACCTCTCATTGATGTTGGCTGGGTCCACTAATTCTCCTCAGTACTTCGGAAATAAGTGCCTCATTGTCTCTGAGATTGAATGTCATTGTGGAGAAATCTTAGGCCGGCCAAAATTATTGCCTTTCTAGGGAACTTTTTCTCCTGAGTGGACTAAAAAGTATTTTCTTCACCTTCAAGCTCATAGCTTAACTAGATATGGCTAGTGATCTATCATTATCAGTTTGTTTTTTTCTGGAACAGTTTGGTTTTTTTTTTCTGGAACATTGCATGTCCCTTTGATCTGCAGATTGAGGTCTTCTTTCATTTCAGGAAAAGTTTCCAATGTTCTATTCCTTTTCTGTTTACATTTCTAGTCCCTGGAAGCACCAATTATCCCTATGTTCTGTTGTCTTTGTTGGCTCTCTTTATTCACTCATCTAACTGCTACAAACTCCTCTCTTTTATGAAATCTTTCTTCTTGACATTATTTTAATTTTATATCCTTGCCATTTCAATATTTTTATTTCTATCATGATGGCATTTCGGTTCTCAGTTTGTTTTCTTAGCTTTGGTGTGTCCCTTTCAATTACTCTAGCCTTTTATAAATTTGTTTTAATATCTTGTTTAATCACTTACAAATTGAATACTTACAGAAAATTTTCTTAGTTTTCATGGGCTATATCTTCTTTATATACTAAACTGTTCTCTCTCTCCCTTTCTTTGTTTGTGTCTATCTCTCTAACTCCCTCCCTCCTTTCATAGGAGGACATATCCTTGTTCATGCTTGATAGGAAAGCTCTGCCCAGACCTTCTTTTTACTCTAGTAGAGCATAGGTGAATTTTTGTTGACATTTTCCCCATATCATCCCAAAATCCTTTGTCCTCCTCTCTGGGTACAGCTTATGGGAGGACTATTGGCTTCCAACCTCTTTTCTAAAGCAAGAAAATGCAAATGAGGAAGCACCAATATGGCAGGTTGCTTTTCTTTGGAACCTGGGCTCAGCTCCCTCTTGTAAATCCCATTAGATGTCCCAAACCAGGGTCTCCTCCACCAAATCCAGTGGACCCCATGGCTGTGCACCGTAGCTGTTTCTCCACTCTGGATCAGAGCCCTGCCTTTGCCAACATCCCATATCATACACAAGACCTACTATTTTCTAAGGTGTTTTTCTCGACTTATTCCAGAGCTACCTCTTCACCTCCCTTAGAACATTACTTTCTAAGTCTAAAGATGTCATTAGTGATTTTCTGGATTCAGCCCATTCACCTTCTTTCCTCTGTATTGTCACAGAGGAGAAGGGTGCAGTTATAGTGCGTCAGTCCAGCTAGCCCTAATCCTGTGGCCAGTACTTTCTAAGATGAGGATATGGAGTTATATACCTTACTTTGTTTTGTGACTGCTGGCAATATTTTGTTTGGATTTGTTTAATACATGTTTTTGTTCATTCCTAAGTATTGAAGGAGGGAGACCCCATGATCCAACTTTATACAATGATCTCTCCTCTCTATCATCTCAAAAACCACATCAGTTTCTACACCAAAAAAAAAAAAAAAAAAAAAAAAGTACTACACAGATTTTGAAAATTTTAAATGAAGATCAAAAGTTCCATGCCAAATATTTATTTTGGTTACTGATTTTATGACTGTAAAAGAATGTATTCTTTAAAAAATAAATATAGGAAAGTGTTATAAAGAACACATAGACATTCATTCTCATATCATTTTGGTGTGTTTTCTTTCAGTATTTTGCTTATCTGTGTGTAGTTTTAAAAATTAGATTCATACTTTATATATGGCTTTTATTTGGTTGCTTGTTTTGCCTCTAACAGTACACTATGAGCACTTAACATAGCCTTAAATATTCTTTGCAAATGAGATATTGGAAGCATGCTGATATATTCAAATAATCCCCTATGGTTGCACATTTATGCTACTTATAGTTTTTATTAATATTAATGCTGGGATGAACACCTTTCTGCATAAATATTTGGATATATTTCCTTTAATTTTTTTAAGTTATTTATTTTGAGAGAGAGAGAGAGAGAGAGAGAGAGAGAGAGAGAGAGAGAGAGAGGGAGAGAACACGAGTGGAGGAGGGGCAGAGAGAAGGAAAGACAGAATCCCAAGCAGGCTCCATGATGCCCTCACTGTGCAGCTTGATGTGGGGCTCAAACCCACAAACCATGAAATCATGACCTAAGCCAAAATCAAGAGCTGGACACTTAACCAACTGAGCCACCCAGGTGCCCCTGGATATATTTCCTTTAAAACATGTTAGTAATAATCATTATAAACCTTGGTTATTATAAAGTGTTATAGGGAGATAAAGAGATAGCCTGTACCAGATTAACTATTGGGATGTAATTTTTTAAATAAATTTAGTTATATATATCCTAGGGCTTTTTCCTCATAAATTCAAGGTCTAAAATCATGTGAATTCTAATGAATTATTTAATGAAAGCCACTGAAGCATTTTCTAAACTGTTTTCATTGTTTTCCAAAACTACCACTTTCCTGTCTTGATCAGTGCCCTCTGGCTTTTTCTACTTTTTCAGAGTAGCATAGTGATTCAGCACATAAACTCTGGGGTCAGAAAAATCTGGGATCTAATTCCGATTGTGTCACTTGCATGATCTGATCCTGCCCCCACTCCTTCCTCTTCACTTCCTTCTTTATGTTCCAATGACACTGACCTTCTTTCTGTCTCTAAAGAAAGCCAAGATATTATCCAACCTGGCTCTTGCTATTCTTTCAAATGTAACACTCTTGCCGCAATCTACTCATCACTGACCCTTTCTCCTTCAAGGGTTCATTCTCTGCTCAGCTAATGTTCCCATTAGCTTTCCCCTCAAGTCATTCTCTATTCCATTACTCTGCTTTATTTTCTTCATAGTACTTCTTATTACCTAAAATTATCATAATAATGGCTCTAAAAAATAATAATAAAATAATGGTTCTGCTTAATGCTATTATTAGCTTACCTCTGCACCCATAATTCCCTTCCACCCATCTATCGCTCTAGTGCCATTCTGCTGTGAGGGCGACTGCCCTCTTGTGGACTTTTAGGATATTGCTACTAGAAGCACAAAGATTGGATTCATTTTTTGCAAGCACAGGCTTCTTGTTTTCTGGGGTACTTCAACTGTCAAATATTTGAGACTTACTGATTTCAGGTAGGTGAATAACTTCATCTACCTGAAACATGTGAGATGACCTTGCTTTTCATAATAGTAAGTTCATGAGTGTTTTCTCAATACCAACCAATGTGCAAAGGAATTTTCATGTATTAGCTCATTTAGTTTAAGCACTGTCTGCTGAGAAAACAAGGTGACAATTTGACACATATAAAGAAAACCTTCCTAAGCTTCTAACTAAAGCTGACTCTCTGTGTCCAAGTTTATCTGCAACTTTTCAGGGGGAGAAAAATGAAAAGATTGAATGCAGGTTTTTTTAAGCACCAAAAGGGCCTTGACTCAACTCTGACCCTAATTATTGTGCGTCATTTAGAGATTTGACTTCTCTAGACCTTAGTTTCCTCAAATGTAAAATGAGGTTGAGAACCCTTCCAGGTGTGAAATGATTTGGTAAAACCCAGTCCAAGAATTATGCTCAGCCAAAAACATCATTTTTTTCTCCTTCCTGGGAATGGTGACTACAAAATCCTAAGATCTGAGACATCACTTTGGATGATGACATAGGACTTGTGTATGTATTACATGTGTGTTAACTGCCAGTCAGTACTGGTCTTGTTTTGCAACAGAGTTCCTTCTTTAATGCTTCTATAGGTAATCCTTAACTTAGGAATAATAGATATGTTTCTAAATGTAATTAACTATGTATGAATATAATTATCTACATCTACATTTAATTCAACAAGAATCTATTCTATAAATATTTATTAAGTACCCACTCTGCCCTGGTGCTGGTACAGAGGAAGTATCAGCAAAAGATAGAACTGTTACCCCAGTCCTCATGAAATCTACTATCATGAAATCATCCCCACGGTCATCTTCAAAAATAATTTGGAGGTAAAATGCCAAAATTTAAGTGCTAGGAAATTGGTACGTTTGTTTTATTATGCACATTGGTGGTATCATATAGGTAGTCAAGCATCCGCTTTGGGTATGACAAATTTCCTTTAGACCTCTTATTAGCTATGTGATCTGGAAAAAGCCACCTTACCTCTCTGCACATCTGTCCCGTCACTTGATAAACAGAGATAATGCTCCCTAATTTGCCGGGATTTTGTAAGGATTAAATAAGATAATGTGTACAAAGAGTCTGGCATACACACTCAATAAATGGCAGCTGCTGAGTGAAAAAGAACAGGAAGAGAGAAAGGAAAATTGGAAGCAGTCCAGGAGGCAAGTTGAGATTGGCAGAATGCCAAAAATGGCCAAGTTTCTTAATGTTGTTGTACATACATGGCTGGAAGTCATAAAAAAAAAAAAGCTGAAGAGTAATATCATTTTCTATTACGTTTGAAACTAAAAAGCGTAATGCTTTGCCACTCTATATTATACTAATATCTGTTGTCTTTCAGTTCTGGGCCCAGTTCTGGGCTCTAGAAAATGTGTTCAGTTTTAACCCGTCATCTAAATTGGCTAAAAATAGATTTGCAAGAAATAAATTCTACAAATAAATATGTTAGGTTACTGCTCTGTGCCCAGCACTGTTGCAGGTGCTGTATAGACGAATGAACAAAATAGGGAGGAAATCCTATCGTCCAGGCATTTACAATCTAGTGGGGGAGAAATAGGCAATAAGTAATATGAAGAAGTAAACCAAATAGTATATTAGAAAGTGAAAATCTCTATGGATAGAAAGAAGGCAAGTGGTTCGGGGGGTATAACGTTAAATAGCTGGTTAAGTATAATATTGAGAAGGTAACATTTGAGCAAAGACTTTAAAAAGGTGGGGGTAAGATCTTTAAGAATATTTGGGGGAGCAACTTTCCAGCGAAAGCATGTTCAAAGGTCCTGCAGGAGCAAGCCTTTTATGTCTGGGAAACAGCAAGGAGGTCAGTTAGCCTGGAGTGGAGTGAGGAAGAGCAGCAATGAAATTGGGGTCATGGGGACTTTGGCTATCTGGAGTGTGATAACAAAACCATTGCAGGGTTTGTGCAGAGGGGAGAAATGAACTGACATACAGTTCAAACAGTGGAGTCATGTGACATAATATATATGTGTGTGCATATATATATGTATACATATATATGTATACATATATAAATTCATATACACACATACACGTAAATATATATTTATAAATTTATATAATTATATAAATATTTATTTAAATCCAAGTTAGTTAATGTATAGTGTAGTATAGGTTTCAGGAGTAGAATTTGGTGATTCATCATTCACATATAACACTCAGTGCTCATCCCAACAAGTGCCCTCCTTAAAGCCCATCACCTATTTAACCCATCCCCCACCCACCTCCCCTCCAATAACCCTAACTTTGTTCTCTGTGTTTTAAGAGTCTCTTATGGTTTGGCTCCTGCTCTGTTTTTATCTCATTTTTCCTTCCCTTCCCCTATGTTCACCTGTTTTGTTCCTTAAATTCCACAATGAGTGAAATCATATGATATTTGTTTTTCTCTGATTTATTTTGCTTAGCATAATACACTCTAGCTCCATCCACATTGCAGCAAATGGCAAAATTTCTTTTTTTTATCACCTAGTAATATTCCATGATGTGTGTGTGTGTGTGTGTGTGTGTGTGTGTGTGTGTCACATCTTTTTTATCCATTTATCACAATTTAAATTTTAAAAATATCACCTCTGGCTCTGGCTGCTTTTTGAGAATTAAATGTTGGAGACAGAGATGAAATCAGGAAGACCAGGCTTCTGTGATGATCCAGGTGGAGAGATGATGGCGGTAATTATGGAGGTAGGAAGAATGTTTTCATTCAGAATCATTTATGATGATGAGAAAGAGAGTGCACAAACAAGTTAGTTTGAGGGTTTTTTTTGGGGGGGGGGACATGGAAAAGGTCTATGATCTAGTTTCGGGCCTGTCAAGATTAAGATGTCCACTAGTGCATACAATTAAATACGGAAAGAGAGGTCTAGGGTGTAAAAATACCCATAAATGTGGTATTTATAGCCATGAGACAGAACAAGATTACCAAGGGAGTGAATACAGATAAAGAAAAGAAGATGTCCAAGGAAAAAGTCTTGGAGTATTTCAATAGGCAGATGAAAAAGTACCAAAAAAGACTGAAAAGAAGAATCAGGAAAGTGTCTTATCCTAGAGGGCAACAGAAGAAAGTGTTTCAAAGAGGAGGTAGTAATCAGTTGTGTCAAACGATGCTGACAGATCAAATAAAATCAGGCTTGTGAACTGACCATAGGATTTTGTGATTTGGGTTATCATGGGTTGCCTTGACAAGGACAATTTTGTGGGAGTGGTAGGGACCAAGGCTGGTTGGAGAAAATGGCAGAGAGGAATTGGAATCAGGGAGTAAAGACAACTCTTTTGCTGCAAAAGGGAGCAGAGAAATGGAGTGGAAGCTGAAGAGTAAAGCAGGGTCCAGAGAGAGAGATGTTTTAAGGTCTGAGAAATAACAACAGGTTTATTAGTCAATGGGTTGACCCAAAAGAAAGAAAGGACGAGTGATGAAGCAGGAAGGAAAGGGGAGAATTGCTGGAGCAATGTCCCTGAGGGGGGAGGGCTAGGGATGGAATGCAGGAGCAGAGACCCTAGAGAGGATGATAGCACAGCATCTATTGCAGTGGTTCTCAACATGTGGCCCCAGGCCCATAGCATCAGCATCACTTGGGAACTATTAGAAATGCAAATCCTGATGCCTTTCCCCGGACCTCCTGATTCAGAAACTTTGGGGTTGGGGCAAGTAATTTTTTTTAATAAGCTCTCCATGTGATTCAGATGCATAGTAAAGTCTGAGAACCACTGGTCTTTAGTAACAGAATATATAGATACAGATGATGGTCAGGGAGTAAATATGGTCCTGGGAGCATGGGAAATTCTCTCTGGTTGCTTCTATTTTCTCAGGAACATAGCAAGAAAGGACATTAGCTGAGAGTGAGGATTAGGAAGAAGTTGTTGGAAATTTGACGGGACAGGAAATGTTTGAAATGGTCATCTAGGAAAGTGGGAGAGTGAGTGATCCAGGGAATACAGTGTGAGTGTCTGGAAATATTAAGTACTCATATGAAGCTCTTGGTCACATGCCTACACTGAGACAGTCAATTTGTGTCTTTTTCTCCGGCCATGTCTATCTGGAGTTGATAGGATACAAGAGAAATCCACAGGAGGAAGAAATGAATAGAATGACTAGTATCTTATAAAGGCAGCTTTATAGGTAAATGCTGCTTTCCAGCATGGAAACTGTACTGTTTCCTGAAGACCAACTTACCTATTATTTTCGAGGTTCAAAAACAACTTGGTGAAAGAGGAGTGTCTGCAATCTTGCCATCATCTCCCAGTTGATGAGTCTTACAGGCTACATCTGGATAGTCAGGTGGCAAACTGGTCAGAGCAAAAGTGTGTCCCCACAGTGCCGAGAAAGAACGGTTTCTTCATTTTCTCCCCTGTGCACCATATTCTCCTTTTTGGACAAACTTATTATTTAAACAAAAGCCTGCCAGTCACGAAAGACCACATGGTGTATGATTCTATTTATGTGAAAGGTCCAGAATGGACAAACCCATAGAGACAGAAAGTTGATTCGTGGTTGATTGGGGCAGGGAGAAATGGAACAGGGAGTGATAGTTAAAGGGTAAGGTGTTTCTTTTTGAGGTGATGAAAATGTTCTGAAATTGACTGTGGTGATGATTGCATGTATCTGTGAATATACTATAATCCACTGAAGCGTACACTTTATATGGGTAAATTATATGGTTATGAATTACATCGCAAGAAGGCTGTTTAAAAAAAAATTTGTACACCCACACATTTAATTACTTATTTTTATGGATGAACATCAAGAACTTGTTAATGAAAATTAACCAAATCACTTAAATCTATAAATAAATCCTTTTGCACCTATCTTTAAACAAGTAAAAGAGCTTCCTTCAAATGCTGAGAACTTTCTGATAGGTTTTTTTTTTTTATTTCTAGTCTCTGATATGGAAAATAACTTCTGAGAGTTAAGCTATTTTTCCTTCTTAAAAAAAAAAAAAAGAGGAAAGTAAGAAGGAACACCATTTCCCGCTCTGCAGTGAAAAAGTTGGACTCAAAGCTGCTATTAATTCGACTTTTCAAGGCTAGATCCTCTGACAGATCAAAACAAATGCTCTGGGAGTCTTAAGGTGATTCGGTCCTCTTTGGTTTCTAAGGGGCATATGCTGTGAAGAAAAATATTCGTTACTGCCTTCCATCAGCTTCATGGCTAAGCATTACCAGTGTCCTTTGTTTTGCATTATCTTCTTTGCTGTAAGCCAAGGGAAGCACACTCTTTTTTATACCATCATTGAAATATGTAACTTGCTTCTGTTTTAAAGCATGCTGGCCCCTATTTACCACGTGTTCCTGCTGATTTAAAGTGACTCCTTAATCATTCACTTCGGCCAATTTGTCTTTGTGTAAGAGGAGTCCTAAGACCACATAGTCTTGTCTTCCAGTATCCGAAAATTAATTCGGAGGATGACTGATCATTCACCCTCTATTTTTTGATAGATGTTTATGGAAGTTATTGGACACTCATTGAGCAGCATAGGACTTTGCAGTCAGAGCATGAAGGAAGCATCGGGAGGCCAAGTTAGCTTTTCAGCCAGTGGCTCTGTGACCTTGGACAAGCCATTTAATTTTCCATTTCCACATCTAAAAATAAGGACTGGATCAAGCATCTCTGGGGTTCTTTCTAATTCGAACCTCTAGAAAAGGCAGTGAACACAGAGGTGAAAAGCTGGGCCAAGCCAACCTGGTTGGAATTGTGGATTTGCTACTTACTAGTAACCTCATCCTAATTCTGTAGCATCGCCGTTTTCCCCAGTTACCTTCAGTCAAAAAAGAGGGTAAGACCCATACCCGCTGCCTAGCTACAGCCTGTTAAGTTACCACCACAGGGCTTCAATAAAGTAGAGGCTGTTGGCATTCATGGTAACGGTGTGTCTGTGCACAACTCAACACAAAAGCAACAGAGATGGCCCAGCGCACACTTCTAGTCCAGCATACGTGAGATTGTTAGCCATACAGGACAAAGCAACAGTTCAGAAAAGGCTCGGGCAACACACAGGAGAACGTGAGTTTCAGGCAGCTGAGTTCAGGGCTGGGACGGCTGGCCGGGAGGAAACGTAAGCTGAAGCTGTCCTTGTTTGTTTGTTTCTTTCCTTCCTCCCCTCTGGCTCTACCAAGTTTACTTTGGTTCTGAAACCAGGCCCACCCAGGGGAGCTAAGCGAGCAGCAGACCCTTCAGCTTTTTTCTGTCTCGGAGCCTCAGACTGGCGGGACCCTCCGCCCCGTTGGCTCTCAGGCGTCACTTGCATCGCTGGGTGCCCTTCTTAAGTTTTCCATCTTTCCCCAGATGATTTGCAGGCTCCAGTCTTGGGGCCTAAGCCTGCTTCCTAGAACGCTGCCTTTCACCTTCTCTTCCTCCCACTCTGTTCAAAAACACACCTCTCCAACCCTGTGGTAAATAAATTAATACAAAGAGAGGGTTTTGTTTATTTGATCTCAGAGAGCTACTGACGTGGTTCTTCACGCAGTCAGTTCCGTGTCGGCGCCCTGGCTGGTTTGGAAGTCTTGCTCTGGGTTTGAGATGCCAAGCCACATTAGCGCAGAGTGTCGGAGCCGGATGGACGGCTGCTGAATGTGGGGCTCAGCTCTAACAGCCCAGGCTTGGTCGCAGCTGGGGAGACGGCCCCATTTGTGCCTAACAGCGTACCTTCACTTGCTTGCTTCCTCCGTGTGTTCAACGCATTATATAATTCACATATGTCGGTTACGCAAAGTGCTTCATTCTTGGGGCAAGTTAAGATGGAACGTTTCCCAATAAAAGTAACTGAAGTAGCCCACTGTTTTGATCAGGGGTCAGCAAACCACAGCCTGAGGGTGAGTCCAGACCACTGCCCGTCTTCATAAATAAAGCTCTATGGGGCTATGCTCATTCACATATGCGTCATCTGTGGCTTTTTTCACACTACATGGTATGCTGGGATAGTTGCAAAAGAGACTATTTGGCCCTCACAGCCTGAAATAGTTACTTTCTGGACCCATTCAGATCAGGTTTGCCAACCTCGGATTCAGATGGAGAGACACCGGATAGGATGGATTCGTTGAATATAGCAAAATAAATTACCTAGATTTTTTTCCTATGAAGCATGTATTTTATACAGATTTTATAAACATCCTTTTCATTTTTAAATTAAAACCAAAGATAATAATAGAAAAATCTTGATAAATTATGAAGGTCTCTTTATGAATGTTGAGGCCAGACTGGAAAGAGACTTTAGGTAGCATCTTATCTGATCTCATCATTTTGATGTGATGTGATGTGATGTGATGTGATGTGATGTGATGTGATGTG